>NW_016690249.1:3206283-3582586 GCF_001604755.1 Lepidothrix coronata | reverse complement strand
GTAAAACAATGCATGGTGTATCAGGGTGCAATATACTCTTACATTCCTCCATAGGTTATGCAAACAGACAGGTAATGGATGAAAGGAATTAATCTTTTACATTTCTTATATATAAACAAGCAAATGTGAGGAGTGGAGTGGGCAAAACCAGACAGTTTTGCTCTGTTTCCATGAATCAATTCTCCCTGAGAATGCTTACAGCATTCAGAAACCTGACAGAGTTCAATTCTCCTGTAGCTCAGAAGTGAGTATTTTTGCTCCCTGAAGAAAACAACAAGGGGGGAAGTAAAAATGTGATAAGTGATATTAGGGTCAGCTCACTCCCAGAGAGTGGCCATTTCTTTTCTGATGTACTGTTGGACTCTCCTTAGCAGGAAACCCCAGAAGAAGGCTGACTGAGCTTAATATTTCTGAAAGCTAAAAGGGGATCATGTTTTTCTCCAAAAAGATGCTTAGATGCACAGAGTCATGTTTTCAAATACATTCATGTGTCTAACAGCGGAGATAAATGAGGAAACAGTCAGCCCAAATAAAAACATACATATCTGTTTAAACACTTTTACCACTGGATTTAGGCAAAAGTTAAAAAGGCATTTAGTACTTGTCTGTGTCCGGAATTATATGCCTAAATACTATTTTAAAAATTGTCTACAGGTGGCTGATTCTTATTGATTGTCAACAAGATTTCCAATTGCAAGGCTTTCTGAACACAAAATTTAGTCTCTTTGAGAAGTACTATTTTCAGTGTGCTTGTTTATTTTTATTTATTTGCTTAAAAGTATTTATAAAAAGTTAATTTTATGCTCTTAAGGCCATTTCCTTTCAAAGGAAAAAAAAATACAGAAAATCAGAAATTCCTTAATTTCCATACTCTTAAAAATTACTAGCCTCACTCATGACTTACTTTTTAGAATATTTTTACATCTGAAATTGTAAAAGTGCAAACTCTGCCAATCAGTATTAAGGAAACAACTGTTTTGAAAGACGAAAGATATAAAGTGGCATGTGTCACCACAATGATAGATACCCCTTCATTTAATTTCTCTTAAGGATGTAACATGTCGGCTACATGAGTGATTTGGGAAGGGCTGTCATCTGTCTGAACTGCCCAACAGGATCAGAAAAACAGTAAAATGACAACTCTCAGAAGAAAGATTTTTTGGCCTATCTTCTTTAGCCAGGGCTCCCCTGTTTAGTTTGTGCTGTGTTCCTACATTCTGGAAAAATAACTTGCTGGTTTTTTATAACAGACTAGAACATGATTTTTTGAAAGTACTCACCCGAAGAAAACACATTTGCATAACAGTCTGCTAGAAAAAATCATAGGTGGTTGTAGAAACTTGAACTTCAAACTCATGCTTGAAATAACACCAGGCTTGCTTGCAGCCTACTGACTGCCTGCTGTTGATTTTTCAACTTTATTGTGTCAAACATAGTCTTAAACCTCTCACGATACTTATTGTCTTTTTATTTTTATTTCTGTAAGTTATGTAATAAATTCATTTAATATAACACTTTAGTGTATTTGTACCAAGATTTTTGCAAACTTTGAATTTAAAAAAAAAAATCTCTTATTTTTTTTTACAAATCTCCCTAAAATTCTGCTAGATGGAAGAAAAAAACCAACTAACACATTTTTTTACACCAAACTTACCATCAGTTCAACCTGTTAAATACAGCACATTGATATTCTAATAGCATTTAAAATAAGCTCCAGTATTGATCAAGCTGCCTTCAGGTATTAGCAATATTTTAGATAGGGGTAGCTCCAAAACTCTTTGAAAAGTGAACTGATCACCATTTCATGACTACTCAGTGTATTTTAAGTAACAAGTCTCCCATATAATTGACATGTTCAGGACATAAAGAGTTTTTCTATTGACAATTGCGTTTATAACTTAAATTAGCTCACAGACTGGACTACATTCAGTCCAGTAGTAACAGTAAGCATCAGACTTGACAATGCATTAAGTTACTCAAGGGAAATATGGTAGGAAAAGTTATATGACACCAAATATATTCCTATTCACATTCTACTACATGATATAGAAAAATAATAGTAATAATAACAACAAAAAAAGAGCCAAAACATTAAATGATCAAAAATAAGGTATTTTTGAAAATTAAAAAAACTGAAACTTACAGCCGCAATACTAACCTTAGAACCCTGGACATGCAACAGACAAAACAGACAACAGATCACAACAATAAAAGAAAAAAGAAAATTATTTAAGTTAACTAAAAATGCAAGGTAAATTGAAACAAATTAGTATCTTGGAATTATACATTTGTTTAATTTTTAATTAGAACAGCAAACCATTTAAGCTCAGCATGAACATTAAAAAACAAAGACTTCTAAAATAGCTATGCACAAGGAAAACTTTAAATCTTGTATTATGGCATTTCATGTAAACACTGATTCTTCCAACCAATGTACATCTTTTATATAGTACATAGAGTAATTTTATGAAGCAATGTAAACCAAAGTAATGTTTCAACTGATTACACAGAAATGAGCATTTTACAAGCCATTCAGCTGAAATGTAATAAAGTAGTTAGTCCTTGTATGAGTAGGCAAATATGTTTAAAATGCTTTGACAAAACAAATATAAATCACGAAAAGCAAACTAGTTCTTCATGCACAATGTTGCTTCCTTAGAAGCAACACAAGATAGCTTACTATTATATTACATTTGGGTGTGATATCTCCAATGTAAACCAATATCAAACTAGATATTAGAATGTTTTTGAACCACAGAAAAAAAATCAAGATTTACTAAGTCCTTTAGATCGAGTTAGTCTTCAAATTCCAATGTTCACAGTTAAATATATGTTTTAAATTTTTACATTTTAATTTTAGGTAGAAGTACTTTCTCTATTATCACAGTGGGCTAAGAACAAATTCTTAAGTTTCCACTGGTTCTGTTTTAAAAAGAGAAAGAAACTGAATTTTCATGAGTATGTCAGTACTGTTGTCATTTAAATAGTGGAAAAATCTAATCTGAAAGAAAGAAAAACAAGCTGAAATGAATGGCTTTCTTTCCTTTTGGGACAGAAAATACCATACTCGAAGAGTTTTTAAATGAGTCTTCTTCCTTTTGTAGCTAGATGCATCTCAAGAATTAACCTGTGGCTATTATATCTCAATTACTAGCTGACAATTCTCATATCAGTGTGCCATTGGTGATTCTCAGAATTGTTATAGATCACGCAGCACCTGTGGCATCACATGAGTCCTGAACATGGTAATGCTAATACTATACACAGGAATTACATCTCGGCTTTTAATCCACAGATCTAATGAGACTATCTTTAAATGTCTAATGGAGTTTTGTGGACCATTCATATCACACCAGCAGCCCTCAGATCACAATTTGAGAGCTGATGTTTTGAAGTCAGCTAGTAAAAAATTGAATTATAGACCTCATAGAATTAGTGGAAAAAATAAACTGATTGCAAAGAGGTCTGGAAATTTACTCTTAATTGTCACGTATATTTAAACTCCTCAAATTTCTTTTGCCTTGCTCAATGTCCTCAAGTCCTTGTCACAGCTGCTATCCTTGTAGCAAGCAATGATTATTTCAAATTGCTAGCTTGTACACAAAATGTTTTATCTGGCAACCCGCTTCTATTTACAGAAAGCATCTTCTGCAAATGTTTTTCCTTATAGGTCCCCTTTTTTGCACTTGCACACCATCTTAATAATGTCTTCCTTCTAGCTGTAATCTTTTTAAAAAAGCCTCAAAGACCTCCCACACAGAAAGGAGAAAAAAAAAAAGGAAAAAAGTATTTTATATTTTATGACCTACCTCTAATTGTGGCAGTTATCTTATATCCCAAATTTAATAAGCAAGACATCAGGATCAAAAGCGGAACACACTCCAGTTTACATTGTAAACCAACAGAACTGCTCATATTTTTTGTTAATATTTGCTCCAGTTTTAAATTGTTTCATATATACAATTGACAACACTTTAAAACCATCAGCATTTGAAGTAAGTTCTTGTACAGACTCTGGGACAGAAGTAGTATAGAATGGAAATTGAGGGAAATATTAAAAATTGTGGGAATAGATCATTGTGGATTACAGTAAATTTTCCCCTGTATTCCATACAAACACATAACCTTTTCTGCATTCTTCAATCACTCAGGTCTGTGAGTGGTTTGTTTGCACAAATAATGCATGTTTTATTTTATTTTCCTTTTTTTTTTCTGTTGATATTTAAAGACTTCTATTTAGACCATCCTAATTTGGATTAAAAAAAAAACAACCAACCAAACCAAATGAAACAAACAACAAAAAACCACAAAACAACAAGACAAAAGGCAGATTTCTACTACAAGAATTTAATAGTGAGGAAATTTCATAATTAAGACTGTCCGTTCTACAGCAGACAAGGAATCATGGAGTAATCTTTCACCCATCCCAGAAGAACTGCCATTTCACTCCAAATCCAAGCTACGCAAAGGAAAAAAAGTCTTTTTGAAATGGGAAATTCTCCAAACATTCATCTTTTTAAAGAAACTGTGACAATACTGCTTTTTCAGCAAGGGAGGAAAAGCAATGCAGGATCTGTTGCACAGAAGAAAAAACACAAAACTGTAATTGCTCCAATGTTCTCAAAGTCATTTCTCTAAATTTATCCTTGGTTCTTTTATACAAATAGATTAATTAATTCAAGCATCTAATATTCTATTCTACTAATGAGAAATTTGTGAAATACCTTTTAAAAAAATGAGAGGCAATGGGACACATGTAAGAACAACTCTATAGCAGATTGTTGAGAAGAGAGTTTTTCAACAGAATTTAGGACTGTTTAAAAACAAGCAGCCCAGGATGACCTCAGACTTACTTGAACTTGGACTCACACACTGAAGTCAAGGAACTGTAGACAAGTAGGTCTATGAGACAGATAAAAAAGGAACTATGTGTTTCTCTCTGTCATCTTCTCCATTAGAAAACAAGTAAGGTATCTCATAAAAAGTAGCTGGATCCAGCTCCAGGTTAACAATCATTCCAGTCCCTGGACCCTATAGGTAGATGCCTACATCAGAGATAGCTGAATCATTCGTTACTGTGGAAT
Organism: Lepidothrix coronata; assembly: GCF_001604755.1. Taxonomy (NCBI): domain Eukaryota; kingdom Metazoa; phylum Chordata; class Aves; order Passeriformes; family Pipridae; genus Lepidothrix; species Lepidothrix coronata. Next base: position 3,577,502 of record NW_016690249.1, on the reverse strand, counting down.
AGCTCTCTACCAGCTAGAAATCTAGGCCATATACAAGTACTTCAAGTGGATACTTAAATTTACCCTAATCTCTTCCTGAATTCCACCACTGTTTTAATCATCCTGAAATTAAAGGGTTGAATAACCTTTACTCTCTGTTCTTCTTGCTCTCATAGCTCATTATTCCAGACCAAAAAGTAAAGTAATTTTTATAAGCATATGTAAATACGTGACCTATGCCACAAATAAAACCCCGTAAGAGGAAATAAGTAAGAACTACTACTTTAAAATTTCATTATGGGTCCAAAAGGCCTTCAGTGGCAACACTGGAGACTCAGCATCCATGAAAGTGAAGAAGGAAGAAATTAAGTAAAATGAGCTCATACATGTTGATAAATTGAATATGTATTCTATGGGATCCACAAAATATGAGGGTTTTGACACCTCAGAAAAGCTCCACGGAACAGAAATATGGAGGATCAGAGACTAAACAAGATGAAGATGCTATGGGTTCAAACAGGTACACCAGAAGATATGACTCAAGCCTACAAAATCATAAATGATATGGAGCTGAATAAAGACATAATTAATTACTCCTTTCATAGCATAAACAGTAAGACACACTGTGACTTTATGCATCTAAGGAGGCTTAAAAAAGACAAAGACAAGAAGTGCTTCTAATGTTATATAATTGCTTTGTCAGGCTTAATGCCATAGAATATCACGGAGGCTAAAAGCATAAATAGGTTCAAAAAAGATTAGATAAAGTCTAGAAGGATAAATTCCTCAGTGGTTATTAAATATGACAGCCCAAACACGCTCTCTAGTTGTTGAAATCCTAAACGCTGAAATGAAGTTTTAGTAGAACAATCAATATGCTTGCTCAGACTTCCCTAATTTAATGTGAGCTGCAAAGAGTCACTATTGGAGGCAGAATGCTAAAGCAGATGGGTCCTTGAGCTGACCCGGTGAGGCAGCTTTTGTAGCCTGTGAACAGCTTCCGTTTCTAAGAGCAGTGCAGTACTGCCTGAGTGGACTTCTAATACCATGCCCAGATTAAATTACTGAATCAGAAAAATCACACAGAATCAATGAATGGCTGAGGTTGGAAGGGATTCCTGAAATGCAACACAAAGTTTGGACTCTGTATCTTGTGGATAAAACCCCATTCATTGATATAATTCATTACAACACAGTAGGTTCCACTTGAAAATCAAGAAATACTTTTCCACTGTGAGGGTGACTAACCACTGGCACAGGTTGCTCAGGGAGGTGATGAAGTCTCCATCCTCTGAGACAGTCAAAAGCTGTCTGAACACAGCCCTGGGCAAGTGGCTCTAGGTGGCCCTGCTTGAGCAGGGGTTTTGGAGCGAATGACTTCCAGCATCCTCCTTCCAGCCACAACCATTCTGGTGATTCTGTTAGTCTTTGAGTCAGTGAGGGAAAAAAGCCTATTGGCTCCTTCATCCATTGAGAGTTACTCTGGCAGAAAGTGTCACTTGCAGACCTGCTTTAAGTGTTTTTATGCAGTGGAGACATCATATAAATCTTCCAGTTTCAAACCTCTTTTCTCTTCCCATTAGCAGCTATTGGAAGGAGGAGAGTAAGTCAGTCTTCTGTAACTGATTGCTAGCACTGAACTACTTTGCCCTTTCAAGCCTGCGAAGAAATATATCGCAAACTAGCAATCCATCCACTTTCTCCACAGCAGTTCAAGGATGCTCAAGTACTAGAAGTCTGAAAATCAGTAGGAAACTTCTTTTCATTCATCATATCATAGATATTCACAAGCGGCCTGATGCACAACAGGGCATCTGCTCCCTTCAAAGCTGTGATTCAGAACAATACTGAGGGAGAATACCTTCTCTAAGAAGGAGGAAGCATGTGCTTCACTCTTTGTCACAGTGATGAATATATCCACCTTCCTGTTAATGTTTATGGATGGGCAATGACAGAACAGGAATGGAGTTGAATGGGAGGGAAGAAGTTCTCTGCTAGGTGGAAGTGATTACAAAATTATTGTCTAGATGAGGTGAGAGTAATTTGTGATTCTATCAATTGCTTCTGACCCTACTTGTACATTTGGGGCAAAAGTGATCTTTTGGGTTTTGTGTTTTTTTGGTGGTGTGTTTTTTTTTTTTTTGAGGGTTTTTTTTGTTTGTTTGATTGTGGTTTTTTGGTTTTGTTTTTGTTTGTTTGTTTGTTTTGTTTTGTTTTTTAATTTCATAGAGTACAATTAATTGAATTTGAAGCCAGCTACTGATCTTTTAGTGAATTACTTTATTTCACAGTTTATTTTGTTGTCCTAAGCAGACAGTAGAGCATTCAAGTAATACACATAGTCCCCATGTAGTGGAGAAGTGCATGCATAATACACAAATTTGAAAAATGTACTCTTTTATATCAATGCATGCAAATCATTGTTATTTAGCATGGCAGTATCAACACACAGTATTTTAACAAATAGGTGTGTAATTTATAAAGCTGTGTCAGCTAACTACCTACACACACTCACACAGATATGTATCATCCAGAATAAATAGAGGGAAATGGTGAACCTCAAAATTATTTTTCCATAGAATGGCTCTGCAGTATCATAAACCAGGATAAGAGCTAAAACCCTCAAAGACCATTCAAAGGAATTGCAGCCTAATTAATGCTGTGCCCATTTTATATTTTTATAAAACATGTCAAAACATCATCATTTTTAAATTATTCATAAAATGTTTGTTTCAAAAATATCTCCCAATGTCCTTTTATCTAAAGACTGATAGCACAGCCTACATTTCAAGATGGTTCAGTCTGCATTCTCTCATACTTGTCAATATTTACAATGAAGCATCTGCAAAATCAGGACCTTGTTGTCATTCTTGCGACTAGGAACAATTAAAGTCTTTCACTTCTGCTTATAGCAAATGTTTTTTCCAGTTAACACAGTGAAAACAATAAAGAGACAACATTTTACCATTAATTGCCTGTCTGAAAGTCATATTAATGTTTAGCCAATCTCTAGCCATGCATTCATAGCTTTCAAATAAAATAATTCAAAAAAAGTTTTTTTCTAGCTAACTAGAAGTAACAGTAGAGGCAAATTAAAGTAATCTCAGCTGCTGAATGGCTACAACAAGGAACTGAGCTTTTACTGCCTAACTATATTTGTAGGCTCCATTGCCTACTAGCCACATTTTAAAAGAGCCTCTTTGTCCCTTCTCGGTCTCATTGTCTCCATTTCAAAGACCAATATTAACTACAAATGCTTACAGGATGCTCAAGATAAAACATTTAGTATGAAAGAAATAGTCACAGATACTATATGCACAGACAAGGCATCACATTCAAACACTGTAATTACTCTTGTCAGTTACATAATATTTACAAAATATTCCTCCCTTTTTCATGAAGCTACTTTGCCTGCCTGAGCCGTGATCTGCTAAGAACTTAAAACTTACTAAGAATATTGGAGCAGATAAAAATATCAGTTATTTTCAATACAAAATTAAAAAGGAAAAAAAAAAGGGGAAAGGACCTCTTGAAGGAAGAAGTAAATAGAGCAGTGAGGGGATGAGTTCTGGTATCATTTGGCATGCAAACAAACAGCAGCCATGCAAAACAGATTCATGAATATCAATAACGCATGCAATTTTATTACAGGAATCATTGTCCTAATGGTCTTCCCTTTAAATGAAATATTAAATATCTATGAAATATTATTCTTACTTAGTACTACTTCTCTGATAAAACTAGCATTTCAAATGCAAAATCTTATAAACACTCTGTATATCAAAATGTAACAGTTTCGATTGTAAATTTAAATTTTTGTAAGAAATTGGCAGAGAGGGGACAGGAGTCCCTAAAGAAGGAAGGTCAGGTGGAAATAATGGTTAGCACTAATAACAACAATTTCTAATATGACCACTAGGTGGAAATATTGTACTTACAGTTGGGGATGTGGCTGCCGACAGCAAAGGTAAAATTCCTCCACAAGCAATAATAATATTGTCTACCATCTGGGAAATGAGGTGTATTGTGTTGTGTACAAAAATAATATTTTCATTGCTATTGACAAAGTCCATCACAGACTTCGTGGAGTGACTGCAAGAACAGAAGAAAGGATGAATTAAAAACAAACAACTAAAACAAAAGTTTAGATAAACTTAATCTTTGCAACCAGACTGTGAATGTTTCTTGATACATTACAGAAATATGGTCTACAAAAATTTGCATGTAATTTGTATAAAAATAGGAACAAGACTAATGAACAAATTGACTGCTATCCACTTTCACACAGGATTAGATTCAGATACTCAGTTGAGAACAATTGCTTATAACTTTTTATTCCCATCAACCAGTACTTTAATTCACAGACAGTTCTGCTAAAATCAGTGGAGTTGCTTCTGCAGCATGGAAGTAAATATTTAACATTGACAGTTCACCATGCTGCACAAGTGCCATTTGAAGTGTACTTGATAACACCTAATGATAATACCTACCACTGTTTTAAAGGAGACACTTGATAACATGATCATACCTTGATCTAATATTAACTTTATTAACTGATATTAAATTTACCATTTACATTAGCTTTGCAAACCACAGATGCTAATAAGATTAGGTGACATTTCAGCAACTCCTAATTCGTGAGAAATTGTCCCATGAAACAGTCACTCCCAGAAATATTAAACCCCTGTGTGAAAATATTGAGAAGTACTCTGGTCAGTAAATATGGTCTTTCCCCAAAATAACATTGTTGTCAGCCAGCAAACAAAATTGAAGGCTTCAACTGGAAATATACAACACAAAGTACAATCCTCTCCCACATACTTGGCCAAAAGAAAAATATCAGAATTTTCTATTTCCAAGTGAGTATCACAGAACTGTTCACCAAACTAGAAATTAAATACAATATAAATTTCTCCTTTGATATAAATATGCTCAAGTTTTCTGAAAATTAACTATTCTGTACTGGAAACTAGATTAAATTGTATCTATTGTATTATAGTTACTTGAACATCTCTATTAACATGTACAAAACGCCTAGGAAATCACACTGCTGTCATAAGATATAATATAGCCACCAAGACTAACCTCAAGCAGGATCTGGAATGAAAAAAAAGAAATTTGCTTATAGAAAGAGCGTTTCCTTAGAAAATGTAATAGAAAAGAGGTTTTATTTATAAGGCTTGCAAGCAAAGAAGCTCTCTTTTAATTGACCAATTAAGAAAATGCCCACTAGCAGACACACAAGTTGTCCTCGTGTCTGGAATAGAAACAGTAGATTATAATGCTAAACATATGAAAGAGCAGCTCAGTTTACTTAGGTATGTATGAGTTACACAATCCCTCAAGAAAGCAGAAATTACTTGTGAAATAGAGCTGTTACAGGCTGGGAAGGAGCAAAAAGAGAAGACAGAAGATACAGAAGGGCACTTCAGCTAACACCAACTCTTTCCCTTCCCACTATCCCAGTAACATCCCCTCTAGAAAACATCTAATTTTTCCTTATTGATGGAGACACAAATCAGGAGTTAAAGAAGAAACACCCACTTACCTTCTCCAAACATGTACGTCTGTTTCTAGTGCAAAAAGCAAGTCTGTCAGGAGACGCTGGTGCATGGGAGACCATTTAAACTCTGGAATACGAAACATAGTTGTGCGTGGACCTGGACTAAACTGCCGTCGCTGCTCTTCCGTCATTGGCATTCCTCGGAATCCCAAGTCAACACGTAAATCCCGGTCTTGCTGGGTGACAGATCGACCCTGTACTGCCTACATCAACAGGTTAAAAAACCATGTCAACTTTCTGCAATGTGTCTTTGAATGCAATGCAAAATTTGAGAAAGGACAGGCTAAAACGACTCAGCAACAAACTACAGGAGATACTGATATTCCAAGGCAGGCAGTATCCTTCAGTAAATGAGCTGCTCCAATACAAATCAACCAGAACTGAGAGGCTTTGACTGGCTTCCCTTTCAGATATTCACCAAGGTTTTACAGTTAAGTTCTTCACTCGAAGTATTACAGAAAAGACCAAATGTAGCACATGCAAGGTCAGCAGTGACAAGACCTTGTTTATAGGAAACAACTATATTTTTGTGCTGATAACACAATTTTCTTTTAAGATTTGACTCAAAATGGACAAACTACACAGTGATAGTTTCAAGGAGTCAGTGTACTTTTAGACAGCTCCTCATTTTTCAAAACCAATTTATTTATCTGGTCTTTTTAGCAGGATCATTAGGGAATTAAGTCTAGTCTCCTAACACTTTGTTAATTCGTTAACAGTTTTGTGGATCCTCAGGACAATCTTTAGATTCTCCCAACAGGTGGTGGATGTGAATTTCTTTCCTTTTCAATACTACATAGTCATAAGTATTTCTACTCGGTGATTAAAGACAAAAGTAAAAGATACACATAGAGAATATGATAGGATTATGATATGTTATGATGATATGCTATACTATGATATGATACGATACACAGAGAGGATATGAGTATACAGTGAAGGTAAAAGTAGTAAGGAACAAACATTATCACTGAATTTAAGGTAAATATTCAAAACAAAAACAACTTAAAATGTACAACATCTCTGAAAGGGAGAAATACAAAGTCTAATCCTTGAAATTACTTTTAAGTGACTTTAGATTAGTTTAAAACTAAGAAAATAGAAAGTATCCTTGCTTTGCTCACATACTATTTTAAATCTGGACATTAAAAAGCAAAAGAGAACTTTACAAAATATTTCTGCTAGCAATATAAAAATGGACATGGCACTGAAGTTGAGATGAAAAGTTTCCTATATCTTTAGTCAGATTTTGATCTCCTGTAGCCTGGATTTTGAGGGCAGGGCAGGTGTCCTTCATTCGATTTGACCTATAGGGAGCAAAATAGTTAATGCTGCTTTCATTTCCTGTGTTTTTCTTAGAGCTAACTTTAAAAGATTCTTTTCTTTTTTTCTTATCTAAGATTTAAAATTTTTTTGTATGAATCTTCTGCATAGTGCTTTCAATTCTATTTTCAGTCTTTCCTGGTTGGGAACATAGAAAAGAGTGAATTTTATATTCTTCAATATTTGATCTATTATTGATAAAGGCACTAACTTTTCTTGGAAGTAAGCAGTAGTTCCCGTCTCTGTTGTGCAATTTGTTTGCTTTCTTTCAGTCAACTTGAACAAAAGACAGTTTGCTTCTTACTGATAAGGCAGGGAGCTGACCGCAGATATGTGTTCAGAGAATTTGAGGTTAGCAACTCCATTCACATACCACTTTTTTGAGTAAAATTACAGGTAGCTGTCATGTCAGCAGCAGTAATAGAATCATAACTGTACCATGAGTGCTTTCATCTAGTCAATTGTTGGAAGAGAAGAGTTAAAAGCAGAAGAATGGCAAGGAGGATGGTAGATTCACTCAAGTGACCTTGTATCTGGGAATGCCAAGGCCTGGAGAATATCAGCGTGAGAAACCCCAGATATTATGGGGGTTTATCTGTTACAGCTGTTTATCCTCTCTCTGTTTTGAGAAGTAGAATTTCCATGCAGAGATAACATAGGTGTTTACAGAGGCACTGTCAAGCACATGCTTGAGCTCTCTGCTTTGGGAGAGAGATCAAAGCTCAGAGACCACAAGAAGCACAGGGGAGATCACAGCATGGTGTTAAACCACATGTGCATGGGTCCTTGATAAATGGGTGCAAATCGCAGACCCACCCCCCCTCAGGATGGACTGAGCCTAATGGTGCCTGCCTCTGTTCCCACTTGGGTGTCTCCACCCAGGTGTTGCTTCGGGATCTTCCGGTTAGTGAGGTTATGAAATAAATTTACTCTTTGCATTTCAGCTGTGGTTTTGTGGTTGTTCTGGATACCTGACCGTGTTGACTCACACACCAATAATACCATATTTGCAAGAATGGGCTTTGATGTGAATTATCATTGCATAAACAAGCATGAAACACTACTATCGACACTTAGGTGGCTGGTCTTTATGTCATTTTCAGTGGTCTCAAGGAGATCAAATCTAATGGGGCAGTCACCACACGTGCAGCAATCAAAACTCTGACCCCAGCTCCGCTGTAAAAATGTTAAAATTAACATTGCTCATTACTAATGAAAACAATAATTTTCTATTTATGTTTTATTTAATACCTATTCAGTCTTTTCTTTATTAATGTTAACTTCATTTTAAGAGATAATATTTAACCATGGACAGCTTAGAGTTCACAGGGTATTTTGAAACACCCAAAGAAGAGATTAGAAAATAACAATTCTGCTGGTTGCTCAGTTGATAATTCCTTTTAAGAAAATTATTTAAAAGATATATTAATGGATACATATTTTAATCAATTTATTGTAGTTTGTAATTGATTTTAGTGGGAAATTACTGTAATTTAAGTAGTATGTGGAGACTCAAAGGAGCTAAACAACTTGTAGTCAGACTCATAATGAGTACACAGTTTGTAGGTAATATGCAGATCCAAATGATAGGTGAGTGGCTAAGAAGAAAACATTTCGAAAGCATTTTTTATTTCCTATGTTAGAATGATCTGATACTAGCTCATTAAGATCTATGTATCATTTTAATCCTAACAAATAATTATAGGCTTGAGGAATCTACATTTTTATAATTCAACTGTTCTTAGGTGAAATTTATCAAGAAAATTGGTTAGAACCCAAAAAAGTCCCAAAGTCACACCAACAGGATTTTCTACAGTAGCTAGTACTAAGTCAGATTATCTTTTTCATTAAAGATTTACTTTACAAATTCACTGTGTTTATGGGTGCATATATGTATGTAGCAAATTTCACTTGTCTTTTTAAACAAAAGTTCACATTTCAAAAGAAAAAAAATAAACAAAAAAGCCCACAAAAACATGACTGCTCTTTGTCTTGCTATCATCCTTTCATTCCACTTATCAATTTCCATGGTATTAATAATCTTTAATTTTAAGACTTAAAACATAACTGATAATAAGAGATAATACTATTTCTATTGAGAGCTTTCAGGGATTTTTCCTTATTAAATAGAATGCTTTTAAATATAAGGATCCATACACAAGGCTTGATAAGGTGTCAGTGATGTTATGAGGATTTTCATAGTTATGGGAAAAACATTTACAAGAGAACCCGCAACTGCTTTTTATAATACCTGCCTAGGGAATGCAAGAGCTCCATCTGGTTTTCTCTTAAAAACAGAGGTTCTTACCATAAAAGAAGAGACTTAGAAGTGAGTGTTACTGGTCTGAGTGGTTTTGGGTGGTTGTTTTTTGGTTTTTTAGGGGTTTTTTAAGGGAAATTATTTCTTTTGGAAAACAAAAGGTTGTTCCAAAAAGTTAAATGTCCATTCCCTGGAGTTTTTCTCAAAGTATTGTTGCTATGAAGAACAAAGCAGACAGGCTGATCTATATTCTTTCATCACATGACATACTTTGAGTGTACTTGAGCATATCCCTGAAACTCTTTCTTCTGACAATTTGGTAGGCACTATGCAGTACTGAGCGGAGCAATTTTTGCAATTTATGCTTGCTTCTTCTTCCATAGTTGCAGTAAGTCTGCTTAACTTGAAAATCCTAGGAGATAAATACTGATATACATACCAGACATAAAGTCAGCTAGTAAAATCTTGAAGGTAGTAAATTCTAACACCTGATAACATCCTTAAAAACAATCTTTGATTACGTGCAACATACTCTGAACAATTGTAATAAATATTTTCTATACAGACATGAAAGACTTCAGAATCCTTATACATTATGGCATTTTCAAAGCAATTAGGCCTCAAAGTTGGACACTTTTCATATAATTGAAGAAATACACTTCAAACATCTCTCAGCTCTCATACTATTAATTTATCACACATCAATGAACGGTGATTACATCAGACATATACATGGCTACTTGAAATTTACCTGAGTTGTGGTAGTTGTCTGGATCTTCCTTATCTCCTTCCCTGCTTCCTTACCATCATCAGATCTTTCTGTATCTGATATTATACTTCCTGCATCAACACTAGGCACAGTTTTGCTACCAGAAGACTCTGTCTCAAGAGTTGTGGCAGTCATTTCAGCATATTCTAATCCTTTAGATGATGAAGACAACTCCCTCTCAGAAATGCTACTCATTCCATCTGAAGTTGTGTGAATCTTGAACTCCTTGTCCTCTATTATACTTGAAGCACAAGTTATATCTACACTACCCGTCATATGAGCAAGCAATCCCAAATCATCATTTACACCAAGATGCATTGGTGTCTCTTGAACATTTGGAATAGAAATGTGATTACTTGAAAGTTCAGGTAGAAGTTTCTCCTCTTGACTAGGTATTTTATCAAAGAGAAATGAGGTATTGTTAGTAGAAGGTTCATCTTTCTCATCGGCCAGAGTTATTAATGGACCATTATCTTTTTCCTCATTCTTCTTAATAATACCCACGCTTCCATGAACATTGTTTTGGAGCTTCTCAACAGCTGCACTATATACATTATCTAGAAGAGATTCAACTTCTACAAGTGCACCATTTTCTCCAGTTACCAGTGTCTCTGGTGATAAATCCATATCATCAAGTTTTACTTCAGTAGCTTCTACTTTTTCAGCTTTTATATCAACTAAAAGATCATGAACTTCCACATGCACTCCTCCTCCACCGGCTCTCTCAGCAGTTCCAAGCACATCATCTGACACCTTTGAAGCCATGAGCAAATCCCTTGTATCTGTGCTGACGGGGTAATCTGTTTCACTTTCTGGACTTTGACTTTGTGACAGATCTTCTATCTCTCGAATTTCCATGCCACCTTTTGCTCCAGTTGTCTGAGAGGAAAGACCTGAGATGGTGCTCACATTCCCCTTCTTCCCCTTTTTTATGTTTTCCTCCTCTTGCCTTTGATACTCTTCATACATTTTTGCTAGATATTCCTTGTGAGCCTCATATGTGACCTTAAAAAGAAAAGAATAGATTATGTGGCTGAATATACACTACATGAACTTGGACAAAAATTACAAGAATCTTAACGACACATTACGTACAGTTTACAAAGCGTTTAACAAAAAAAATGCCATCTTGACATGAATAGCGATAGCCACCAGATGGCACTAAATCACTTTACATTTCGTCTTACTATACTGCTAGTCCCTTTGGGGGAGTTACCAGTATTAAAAAAAACCCAAAACATCCACGAGCCATTTCTTACCTTGGAATGAGCTATAGAAAGAGTATCCACCCACACTCTCCAGCCTCCCCATTCGTATTTTATTGCATGATACAAGAGAATACGGAAAATGTTGTAAACCATCTCTGTGATCTTCTGCTCTTCGGAGTTCTTTGGGTTAATGTATCCCAGAGAAAACATCCAGTCCTGCCACACTGAACACTGAAGTAAACATCTAAAGTGAAATAATTAGGTCAAAATATATCCAAACAAAGCTTCTTTATTTTAACATTATGATGGTTAAGATGGGAGGAACATCTCTGAACATCAATCCAGTGTAGAAATAAACTTAAGAATACTTCAGTATGAATGAAAATTTAAATTATATTCTAAACAGAAGAAGTACTAGTTGCTGAAATCAGAAAAGCTACCGCAAACCTATTAAATTTATTTTAAATATATCTCATTTAAGAGTATACAACTCCACAGAGAGTATAACAGATTGCTACTACCCAGAAATCAAGGATGAAAAAATACTATTTGCAGTGACATACCTTCTGTTTTCACGGCTATTACTAAAGAGTTTTATCATATCAGATAAGAACAATCGTCGAACTTCCATCAGCTCTGCACTTGGCGTGGAGTTTTTTAACAGCGTTGCCACCACCTTAAGAATCACTTTGAAAGAATAAATTAGTTATGTAAAGCACTGTAACAATGTTTGAGAAAAGAAAATAGTTCCTGTCAGCAACTAATGTAAGTAGTCACAGAAAGCTATATGTATTTAAGACACATGAAGGAATTGTTCTCACTTTCTGAACCAAATTATTTCCAAAAAAACCACAACCTCTAGGTGATACATTTAACATAAAAACACAATATATTGTCCTTACTTGGATTCTGAATTTTCACTGTTGAATCTGGCTCTGGATGTGGTTTATGAACAACTTGTGTGCATACTTGTTCTGTCAAAATCTAAAACAGAATATTAACTTACTTTTACCATTATTAATTAAACACTACAGCACTTCTTTGTTCATTTTAAATTTGTTAAGAGCATTTACCATGGACACACTGTAACTTCATATAAAAAAGTTAGGTAAAATATTTTAACACTTGAAAAATAGAATAAAGCAATTCCTGCACTCAGGGATCAAGATTTTCATGGTTTACAGTGTCTGGTTAACTAACCCTTTAGTGAGTTGACTACATATACAATTATGGTATTTTAAAGATATTTTATTCATATTTTTCATAGTGTTATACATTCACAGTTTAAAAATTTGTTCACAAGCTCCATACATCAAAAATTATTCTCATAGATTTCACGCACAGCCAAACCAAATAATTCTTATAAGTGGGTTTACTTTTCTCCACATAGTAAAGAGGAAGAGTCAGAGACAGCATTCCATTCAATTAGATACATATTTTCTGAGAATACCAATAACAGAAGCTATTAAAAAACTGAATGCAGGATGTAGATTGTGAGACCCAAGTGGCCAAACCATACAAGGTAAGCTTAGATATGTGCAATAAAAAAGAACTTGATGTCTAAGGCATTGGCTTAGGTTTTTACAATCATAATAGAACATTTTCTACATCAAACTCAGACTTAGAACCCTAAAGACCAAGCACTCCCTTAGTCTTCTGTGTCTTTTCTGGAAGCAATCCTGAGCATCTATCCATTACATCTATTTCAGACTAAAAAAAATTAAAAATCCTTCTTGTCCATAAGGTTTTCAGAAATTGCAAGAGATTCTATTCTAAGTCACCATTTTAGAAATAATTGAATATTGGGTGTGAAATTTATGCATTTAAAGGCATGAAGACACAGGTTTCAACCAACTTGATGCTGCCAATATTTTGCTTTAACAAAATTGCTCATCATCAAAACTGAAGTTTCTACAAGAACCTGGTAGAACAGCTGAATGCTTTGAGGTCATACTCACTCACCTGAAACAGTTTTTGCTATATAAAAATGGCTGTGTTCACTTATCATTTGACATAGTTAAAAAAAGTAAAACAGCACTTTTCAAAATTCTGTAAACTTGAATGGATGGGCACAAAAAAGAAAAAAAAAGAGATAAAGAGGCACCTCTGACTCCAGCACTTTCCATTTCAATGGAAACAAGCTCCTCCAAACAATGGAGGAGTAAGAGCAATTAGAGATCTGCAGTAACTTTTTTTTTGGGGGGGAAAGTAATGAACATCTGAAGTAACAGGATCTCTTCCATCACAAGTGGAAAGTTTTACAGAGCTTATGTAAAAATTATGACATTTTTAATAAAAACAGCTAAACCATGGAAAATATATTTTGAACAAAGAAATCCTTTCTTAAAATTTCTAACACTTTCTCAAAAGTCTTCAGAATCTTGTAAAGCACAGATATTTTAAAGTCATATTTTTTATAATAGAGATGAAAATCTTCAATAATTTGTACCTCATAAAGCGTGTTATATGTTGTAACGGTCACTGTATTTGTATGCAGCATCAACCTTTCTCCAAGAAGTGTGAAAAGACTGTGAGTATGCATGATTTCAACCTTTCGCCTGTAAAGGAAAACAAAAACACTAGGCAAATGCCAAGCCTGTTGAACATTTTAAGTAAATGCAAAATAAAACCCGAAAGCTAAACATTTTGTTGTTGTACTAAAAAGCTCCCAAACTTGTTATTCCGTAAATACAAGGAAACAAACATCATTTATGATATATCCCAATATGAACACAATTGTAGCAATACACAAAGGTTCTCAGACAGTAATATTGTAATTAAGATGGGCTTTTGTATAAAATAAATCACACACCTTTCTCTACCCTTCATGATTTTCATGGTGGAAAAAGACAAACTAATCCCTTTCTATCTTACCCAGGCTAAGAAAGTTCAAGATGTTCATAGGCTGGCTAAAGTGTGATCCTGAGAAGTTATAAAATTGCACGTGATTGAAGTGAATTTCATATCTAGTATCAAAAACCACTCAAATCTTAAATTATTGGAGAACAGCTCAGATCAATGAATTCCATCTGTCCCCAAACCCTATCCTTTTAAAATTGGATATAACATCACAAATAAACAGAGTACTTCTCATACTTTGTATCATTAAATTTACCTACTACTATAATGAATATGAAATAAAAAACATTTTTCAAAATAATTAATCTATATTAAAGTAGAAGAAAAATATTAAATAATATAAGGTACAGTAAAGTTTCTGAAAATTCTATGCATTCAAAAGCTATGAAACTGTCTTCTCCTGATTACCAATGAAAATAACACAGGTTTAAATTACATAGATTTATTCTAGAACTTTTGAAATGAATACATCATATTATAATTTTCAAATAACCACAAAAGAGAGTGGCAACAACTTACACCAGTGTGTACTCTTCTGTGCACAAAAGGGAGTTCATGAGTTACTTATGAGAAAACGTACATGTATTCAATCTTGTATACTTTGATTTAGCAGATGAAAGAGGACTTTCACTGCAAGGTTCAAATGTGCAGCTAAAAACCAAAAGTAAACAATGGACTATGATTTCAAGTAGTGACATAGAAAGAATCAAATATAGCAGAGAAGGAAGAGAACAGGATTTTGTCAACTGGTAAAGTTAGACAAATTAGTCTATCATCACAGATAACAAAGAAAAATCAATTAAGTTATTCAGGTCCTCATCTAACACTTTACTGGTCACTTCTCCCAAGAATCAATTACTTCCACTGTATAGCTTCATCTGTGATGCATATATATGAACTACAGAAATGGTAATTGGTTTTGTACCTGCACATTTGTTATAATACTGTATCGGTTAAGATTTCATAAATCATGTAATATCTCTTCATGCAATTCTGCTTTAGTGTATTAAAATACAATGCCTGCTTCCTGTACTGTGAAACAGAAACAAAAGTGCTTTATAATTTTATGTAGTTAATAATTTTATGTAGTTTATAATTTTATAATTGCTTAGAATTTCCTGTGCCGACGCCTTAAACCTATGTTCGGTTTCCCACATTCCTGTCGTTCACTTCAATTTTATAAAATCATGCGCATGCACATATATGTATGTTCACAAACAGGCACACCTCACAAGCACTAGCTGTAAGATATGAAATGGGGGAGGAATCTTGATGAAATCTATATAAAATATGCACATTTGGAGATGTTCAGAGATCTGAAAATTTTAAAAACCTCTGAAAGTTACACAGAATATTCAAGCGGGTTTCAATTACTCCAATTACATGAAAAAATAAATTTAAATTTAGGCTAAGTACATATGTTCAGTCAACAATGGAAACTACACTGATATATCCATAATTGCAAGTAGGTGCTAAGGAATGAGAAGTGAAGTTCAGCTTCTGAAAATTCTCGCTTTTCTTTTTCTGTAACATTCAACCAACATACTTTGCTACTTGATTTTCTGGATAAACAATAAATATAGTAAACAAATGTACTTATCTGGACACAACCAGGCTCTGACAAGTCAAACCTTCATCTGGTGTATCTTACTTAATCCAACTCCTATTAATGTGAATGATTTTTAGTAAGTAATGTTTGAAAAGCCCTTGGAGATTCTTGAGTGGACTATCAATTTGCTTTATTAATTCCCAGAACACTATTTGACTGGCTGGATCCGAAAAGAAAAATCCCATTTAGGAGCATATTCTCAGCTAACTGCCTCTCAATTATACAGTCATACTTTATTGATCTTACTGAGAAAAGCATGTCTAGCAGTACCACACTCTGGCTGGACTCCTGCCCCCTTTCCCTTCTAAGGAGGCTTACATGATGAAGTCTGTGAAGCATGTGGTTAATTTTTATCCTGCACAGCATTCCAATGAAATATTGTTTGGGGCTAATCCCAGGAGGAAGCTTAACACCACATGTAGATGGGGAAAAGTGAGTAACAGCAGGCTACATGGCACTTCATGCTTGTTAATGCTTTCTTGACTCCATATTATGAAAGATGAGACTAAGTACAACTATTTCATGACATCTGGTCTTTTTAAATGTGATTATTTGTTGCTGCCACATCTTCTATGTATTTCTTGCACAGAGGTATGTCCTTAACTCCTTTTTTAAATACCGCTTGCTTGATTTGCTTCTTTTCCTTCTGAAACTTTCCCATGTCAGTAACATGTTCTGCATGTTAAAAGATTTTTTCCATCTTTTTAAAGCTATTTTTAAAAGTACTGCCCTGAAAATTTTATTGCAATGACACTGATAATTCCAGAAACAAATTTTTGATCACAATCATGTGTTTCCTGTTAACCTTATCTGAACATGCAATATACAGTTATATAACGTATTTTTTAGAAAATGTTTTTCCATTGTTTTAAGACTTGAGTTTCAGCATATCATTGATTTGGAAATCAACGTATCATTTCAAACATCATAGTAATAGCAAGTTAAGTGGAAAAATCCATTTTATCCCAATGCATAAAGGCAACACTGTGCAAATTATTAATCAGAAAATCTAACAATTTTAAGTAATTTCTAAAGACTATCAAAGAATATATAGTAATTATGACAGAAAGACAAGAATTGTGAACTTAAATACACCACTATAAAAATTTTAAAACCACACTTACTTATGACCCAAGTGCTTAAGAAAATATCCAAGGACCTTCAAAGCTTGCACCCATATACTTTCACTCTTGGAAGCAAGTAATTTATAAATTACTCTGAAAAAGAAATTCAGTAAGATTATTACTGAACATTATATATATAGATTGTATTTCACTAAACAGGGGTTTTTATTAAGAAATAAAATGGTAAAAATAGCAATTACACAAAATGGAAGGATATACTCAAAGAATCAAGCACAACATAAGAGTTTGATTATGAATTCTTGAGGTTGGGGACATGGTGTCTTTTGGTTCAGTTGAATGTTTTATAATAGAAAGCGCCATCTTATACTTCTATCTTGGAACAATCAAATAAAAGACAGTCTGAGCAGTTGTAGTTTAAGACAAGAGAAACAGACTGGAACACATAAGGTTATATCCTGGAGTTTCTTAGAGTACCTGGATGCTAGTGAAAATCTTGGGTTTTTACACCCTTCTGTTTTTAAATCCTGGATTAAAAAAAGGCCTCAATAATTAACTGATTTAATTATTACATATTTATTTAATCTGATAGGTTTAAGCACAATTTCTGAAGTCTTTCAGAAAGGAAACCAGCCTTCATCTGAAGGCACCAAGAGACAGAAAACACTACCTTTCCCCTGGGCTATTGTTCAAGGAAGTTTTGAATTTATATTTTAGCTTCGCTTCAGCTTTTAGACATTCTTTCTAGTCTTTCTCCATTAGAAGTGCTTTAGCAGACACTATCTTCCTCTTTTGAAAGGACTTACGCTATTATCAAATGGCCTTTGAGGCTGAGGCTTTTGTCCTCTGATAACCTAAGCAAATGAACACCTAATTCTATGTAAGGTTTTTGTTTATTTTTTCAATACTTAAATGTTGCAATGCTGTGTATTTTTCCCAGTTTTTCAACACAAACTTTTAAACACAAAGACTGCGCCATCACAGAGTTTGAATATTGGTACTACAAATGTTACATAAAGATGTCTTCAGTCTTCCAGATCAGTCCTAACCTTTTGAAAAAGATGTCAGGAATAGAATTCTGCCTGAATACAAACTACAAGCAGAAAGGAAATTCCTAACCATGAGTACAAGGTGTCCTCCCTTCAAATTAGCAGTCATTCAAATAGTTTTAAGTACACGTACACAAGATCTTTGTATTTATACAAAGATCTTAGTATTTAGGTAAAATTAATCTTGACTTCATTAAGTAGTAGATGTTGTCTGGGTTTTTTTTTTTCCTTTTTTCAAGTCCCTTGCATTTTCCAAAATATTTTCAGAACAGCAAAAAATAAAATTCCATAGTAAATATTAATTTATTACATGAAAAGTATTTGTCCCTGAAAAAGATTTGTATTGCCAAATTAGGCATAAATAAACAAACAAAGAAAAGCCCACTTCTCCGGGAATTATCAGTTATTAATTTCACTGTCAAAAAGATAAACACCTGAATTTCACTCTTTTCAAAGAAAATTTGAGTGGCCAGGGCAGAATTTATCTTTTCCTCTTCTTCTCCCCAGAAAATGTTAAACATACCAAGAAAGAATATTCAGAATTATTCTGAGGTAGATACTCGGCTTTTTGATGCATCTTGTTAATTATATATTCTATTTGAGATTAAGAAGCAAGTACAACAATACATTTACCTTGAAATATCATAATGATAATCTTTAGTGGAAAGTCTTGTTTCCTCCAACCTATTGTAACCACTCATTTTGTCCAAAAATAAAGTCTAAGTTAATAAAATTGAAGTTTGAAAGATCAGCAAGTGTGATATTTATGTGAAAAAGAAGCAAACCGGAGAGTCATGATACTGGAACTACTTTTAATGTATTTTCTGACTTCACAGTCTTACCGTATCCCATTCCTCTGATCAAAGGCAGGTATCATGGATGCTGGATGTTCGGACATTAGTGCCACTAGCAGCTGCAGCACATCATGAATATTTTCATCCTGTATGACAAGCATCAGTGTTATTCTACAAACTAACCTCAACAGCCAGCTTCCCATAGTGCTGGTACAATTGGTAACAGTAGAAGATAAGTAATTATAGAAACGTACCTCATGCATTGTTAGTAAGTAATTTAATATGCTCTGCAGTTCATCTTCTTTAACTCCTCGATCCTAAAAGAAAAACAAAAGGAAGGACATCATTCAGAGAAAATAAATTCTTCAGGTTTGCTCAAGCAAAATTTGGACCAAATCAAATAACCTTACAGCTTTTCTATTTAAATTTAAAAGATTAAATTCTCACAATCATTCCACTGCTTTTCCTTATCACATTGGCAATTCAAAACAGTATGAGGTCAGTCTTCTCTTCCTGACAAAACGGATTCTTATAGTGTGCACCCTCAGATACTACAAACTATTACTGTCACTCTTCCAATTTTGGAGACAAAATAGAAAAAACAGACAGAAAAGGCCAAGCCAGAAAATACTGGTTTTCAATCTAATCTCAAATAGAAGATTATATCTCAAAGGTTAGTGTTCAGTTGTAACAGAGAGGAAGAGTCCTATACCACTTCAACCAGTGGTAGAAGCAACAAGAAGGTTAAAGCAACTACTAACTTAACAATTGCCACTACCTTTTTCATTTGACCAATTTAATAAATCTAATGTAATCTAATCTAATAAAAATTATTTAATAATTATTATTTTAAATATATTTTAAGCTCTTAAATATAAATACATTAACAATTTTAAAAATATATACGGTAGAGTTTGGTGAGGTAATAAGAAATATTGTATGGATTTACCATCTTTATGCTGATTAGAAGTAAGTGCATGAACATTAAAATTGACCAGAAACAGATACAATACCTGACAGGTATTACCTATGTTCTACTGTGAAAGATTCTATTACACATATATAACACATCTGAATGTTTTCCCTCTGGAACAAATTACATTACCTTCAATATAAGTTGTTTCAAGAACAGAAGCATAAATGCCCTTAGCGATATGATTTCTTTCTGGGAGGGTCGAGGACCATCTGGAAGAAGCAAAATATAGCACTTTTAAATATAAACTAATTCATTTAATGACTACAGCTTCTTAAGGAAATCACAATTCCCACAGCAGATTTTGTGGTCTACTCTTATATAAAAGTTGACATTTGCAAATTATATCATTTATAACCTTTCAGAATCACATTTTTCAACAGTGATATACTTAAGTACAAGTGATGTACTTAAAAAAGGAAAAAAAAGGAAATTCATATTCAATTTTATTTAGTTTTTTAAAGACACACGAAGATAAAAGATAGGAATAAGATGACAGTAATAGATAGATAGCAACATGTGATAACAACTTGGAACGACTAAGCCACTATGCTAAATATCATCTGAATGAAGCCACTATGCTAAATACCATCTGAATGAAAACCAACGAAGAAAGGATTATTTATTATTTATTTACTGTTTATTAATCTTTGTGACCATTAATGCATACAGATAATTCAGTGTCAGTGTCATTCAGAAACTGATAATCAGCACTGCTAAAGACTAAAACCAAGCCCGAATCAAAACAACTACAAAGATGATGCTTTTAAGATCTGGTACAGCAAGCAGAAGTTCATAATAGAAAATAGTAACATTCTTGTTAATTGGCAAAGAGAAAGGATGTCTCCTTTATACCACACCAGGATGAGTCACTAAAACATTTCCTGCTCTTAGATTCTTTATGTATGTATTTATCACAGATAGCCCCTGATTTGCGTCAGATTTTTTTAAATATACACTCATAAGAAGAGTTAGCCAGCTTTACCCTGACAAAAATAAATGAAAAAAAAAAACATTATCCAATTCTTCCCTGCAGCATAGAGCAATTATAGAGGCACAAAAGCAGAAGTAATTAAGAAGGAATAAGTAAACATATTCACAGAGTTAAGTACAGTCAGTACAGGTGTGGGAAAAAAAAACAAAGCAAAAAAAAAAACACAACAAAAATGATCGGGAGCTTTGAATAACAAAAATAATGATTTCTAATTCTGTCTCTGGAAATGAAACATCGTGTTATCAGTTCTACCAGTAATCAAATGCAACATTCTTCCATCTGTTTTGATTTTTCTTAATATGTGAAAAACATGATTTTTCTACTCCTTACATTAATACAACATGAAACAGATAGCAGAATCTGATCTCCAAGAATACATAAATAAAATCACATCTTATGTGGGTCACAGAAGGACCTATTTTTCTTACTGCTGTAAAGCTAATGAGAAATCAGTTCCACTTTAACCCAACCCTTGAAATAACTGTGCAACTCTTTCTATCCACAAAAACTATAATTAATTTCTCCTTATAATAATTTTCATAAATCCCACTTCTACAGTTCATGTTCAAAAATATTGGACATGAAGAACGTTCTTGAAAACTCTATTTAATGTGAGATAACTTGCACATTAGCAGCCATACATTCTCTATCAGGAGGCATGATGCTACTCATAAAGGTCCATTCACAGTAAGGGTTGTGAAGCACATAGGAAGCACTAGTAGAGAAACAGAAGTGCTTGGTCGTTCAGGTCGAGAGTTTACTATGCTACACAGTAGTCTGGAACTTAAATGCACATTTCTCTCATATAACACAGACTCCCCAGGGAAGTGGTCACAGCACCAAGTCTGTCTGCGTTCAAGAAGTGTTTGGACCATGCCCTCAGGCACATGGTGTGATTCTTGGCGTGTCCTGCACAAGGCCAGGAGTTGGATGATCCTGATGGGTACCTTCCAACTTTGCTTATTCTATGATTCTATGATCTACAAACAATGAAGCAGCAAGTATTTCATACAACGCACCACAAAAGGGTCCGAAATTGCAGTTTAGTACAATACATTTCTGATACTTGTTAACACTGAGAATCCTAAATTATTTTCTCTTAGGAAGAGAACTCCACAATATTTACTTTACTTTTCTGTTATTACTTTTATTTTATGCCTTCTCACTGATGGCTCATTAGTATTTCCAGAGAATGCCATGCAGTTGGTAAGTAATTCCAGCAAAGATTTGTCAAGGCATAAATATCCTGGTGGGTTCTAATGACTTCTCTCTTAAATTTGCAGAAATTGAACACCAAATTAATTCAGAAACATGGAAGATTTTTTTAGAGTGCAAAAATATTTTAATTTTCTTTCAAAAGGTTAATAAAGAAATTAAACTATCCAATAGTTAGTAGACATCCAAAGATGAAAATAAAAAAGTGTGTTTAAATTTTTCTCTATTGCTTTGATATTAAAATGCATGTATTTTGCTCCTTCAGAAAGACAATTACAGCTTGGCTAATCTTTAAAATATCGGTCTGGAGTATATTTTGAAAAGACAAAACATCAAAGACGACTGATAGCAGAATGCTAAGATGTCTCTGTTAGCTTGAAGTATCATTGAAATGCACCATCTACCATCTATCAATAGCAGGATAGAGTTGACTATCTCCTCACTTATCCTCTGACTCATTTCCCAAATCCACAAAAAGAAATATTCAGAACGAAGTGATATATTTTAGATAATTTTCACTTCATTGCCTCTTTGCTGTGTGTTTGGATACTGCAACTGCTGGGCAACCCTATTATCCTTATTCTGTATGATTTAACAAAATATTAAAGGCATGCATGTGGCAAATCAAGAAAAATAGCTATAACCACAGTTCAAGTTTAAAAAAATTAAATAATAAAATTCAGACATTCTTTCCTGTGGAAATTGGTTTGACTTTTTATGCTCCTTTTAAATTTAAAATAAACAACACCAAAAGAAAAGTATAACTTGTCACTTTAAACAGATAACTCACTTTCACTATGTGGATCTATACCTAAAATATAAAACATTCTAAGTATAATTATTGAGCAAGGTGATAATTTCACATTTTGAGACAGTGTTTCTAATACTTCAGAAGGAAAAAAAAAGACCAATATGAATTCAGTATTCTGAATCTAAGAAGAAATACCACAATGAAACAGGAAACCAATAACAAAAGAGAAGATACAACCCTAAATTTAAAATAAGTATTTGAGCCTTTTAAATAATTCAAAGTATTTATACCTCCCATTTTATAAGCTTAATACTAGGAGAACCAAGGGGGAAACTAATTTTTAAAAGAAAACTGCACTAGCCAAATGGGAAACTTTAATTTTGAGCCACTTTGGACTTTAAATAAGGGATACTAAACTGTCAGTACCGAAAATTCACCCACTTTGTGCTTTATTAACACAGAGGAAGGCAATAAAACACCGAAGCAAAGCAACTGTCTGCAAGTAATAGTAAATCAAACTACTAATACTGAAAAGTGTTTAAGTATCGCCACATAAAAAAGGACATGCCTAGAAGACAAGAAAACATCACACTACTAAAATGTCTGCATGAATAAGCTTACTCTCTAATATGACAGCAAATTATATGAAGGTACTATAGCACTTGAAGTCAAATTTCGGATATTGGCAAGATTTCCACTAAAGTCTTCTTCAGATCTGAAAAGCCTCATGTCGAGTCAGCTTAGAGTTTCAGCTGCCATTTACGCACATGATGACATTTTTCTGTTTCATACAGTAAAATTACTGTTCATAGACAATGGGGCCTCTTCTTCCATTCTGAGATATCAAATGCTACTTAAAATGCAGCAAATCTAAAATTCATCTGATTGTGTTTTTACAGTGTAACTTTCTTGCTTTAACAAATTACTTTTTTATACATTATTCTACATTGTAACAAATTATACACTTGCTGGTTACATGTGGCAGAAGTGGCTGCATGCAGGCTAATAAAAATCAGCACAAAACCAAAATCCTGGAAGAGTTAACTTTTTTGAAATACTAGGATTGGTGCATCTGGTAAAGAAAATCAATGTAATATGCTGGTGATTAAACATTTTGAAAAGTTTTCAGGAATTTTATCAATTGAGAGTAAATCTAGTGGATTTGATAAAAATCTAATAAGAAATTAAGTTAATGTGAAATTAAATTTAGCAACGCATCACCTCAGCAATTATTATATTTCCTCAATCATTTGCTTGCAAATTACCACAGTTATTACACCTATCTTAGTCAGAAGCAGAAGTTATCCGTGAAACAATAGCAAAAAGAATCCTAGTGCTGATTTGCACAGAGAAAATGCCATAGCTGTTCTGGGTTTTCACATCCATTGCAATGTCACTGGTCTTTCTGATACGCTGACATTCTCCAGCTCAAGGAAAGCCATTTTTACAGGCAGAAAAGAGAATACTACAAAACACTTCTTTAGAGTTATATCAATTACAGGGGACTTTCTGTAGTCTAAGACACAGGGAGGAAAGAAGAGGATAAGGAACAAGGAAAAAGCAGATATTAACCTTTAAAAAGTCAAATTTATTTATAAATCTAACTAAAGAAAAAAATGAAAAAATTCAGATACAGTGGATAATAACACATTTTTTGAAAACACGCATGTCCTCACAGTTTATCAAACACTTTCCTAACTACTGTATGAAGGCTTTAAAAATTGTGGTATTTGTTGTCAAACTGCTGCACCAAGCAACCACTAATTTGCACTGTCTGATTACCTTTCAGGGACTGACCTAGTTGCCTTCCTGAGGAAAAAAAAAAAAAAATTTGTCTGGAATTAACACAAACGAGAAGACAAGGTAATATATCCTTAAACAGGTAAGAATAAAAGAAGAGGTAGGGAAGTAAACCAGCCGTATACATGCTAATTTAGAGTTAACTGATTCATTTGTCATGGCTAATTTTGTGTCCTTGTGTACCTCATGCCTTCTGTTCAGATTTTGATGAATACACTATATAGTTTTTTGCAGCTATTCAACTGGCAGTACACATACAAATACCCCAAAAATACAGCTAACTGTGGAGAGGAAGATCCGGGGGAGATAAAAACAAGCCATACTTTCTACACAAAGAAATGTCACTGATTCCACTAAAGAGCAAGCCTAGCCAGAGGGAAGCAGCCTGTAATCTGCAGTACATTTTCAGTGTTGTTAGGTAGTAGTATCACAACACAGAAGTACGTGAATTTTTTAATTAAAAACAAAACTACTAGAAGAAAAACCAAGCAAATAAAACACACACACACAAAACCCCAAATAACCAACCAAAACAAAAAAAAAAAAAAAAAAAAAAATTCCCCAAAAGAATGGCAGCCATAACCTATAGACAGTATTATTAAACTTACAGTCTCAAAATAGTTGAGCAATTTTCCAGGTCTCTATCTCGGTGTAAATATGGTTGACACCTGAAAACTTCACCTCCCAACACTTGGTCATTCAACAGTCAGAAACATAATGTATATATCATAAGCTGATCAGCTGAGTTTTGAACATTCTAATTCCTCATTGAGCTCAGATATGGTTAACTTGTCTGATGGTAAAACTGCACCTATGCAACACAGCAGTGTAACCATCAACAGAGTAAAGCTCTGAAAGCATGCAGCTGGATAAAGACAGTGCCAGGGTAGGATTCAGCTCACCCTGACTTCAGACACCTACAGTGTAGTTCCCACACGTGAAACCAGCTTCTAACCTTCCACTGAGGTCAGTGGAAATCTAATCAATAGAGCCAATGCTGTCTAGAAAACAACCACCTTTCCAACAAAACACTTATCAAGTCTCTTGTCAACCAGGGGTAGGACACAGCTTCCTAAACATACTTACCAGTGTGAATTGACATGCCATAAAGCCTGCAAAATCTCTACCCATAACAAGCAAACGCAAAATCTCTACCCAAAACAAGCAAATATGATGTTGTATGCACAGGAAACCTGCATCCTTCTGAAAGGCAGGTGGGATGCCCCAGAGAGATTATAATGATGCTGGAAATCCGTATTAAGGCAACTGACTCCTGCATTCCACTGTCTATAATTGACAGACGTCTAACTCAGTTAGAAGGTATTACCTTCATTGTAGTACCAAAATTGAACTTAATTCTATTTTTGCAGCAGGAATCCAGAGTCAGTATAAGTGGAAAATATAATTTATCACTGACAAAGATTTCAAGCTAATTAAGTAACAACCACAGTTAATTTTCATAATCTAGTATTACAAACTTTTCATCCAAATGAACAGAGAACAACTTTGTTAGGTATTTTAAAATAAATTTTAATAATTTTATGAATAATATTGTTCATCTGAGAGAATTAAAAATGATGCCCCAGATCCTATAGCAGCTCTTTCTGTGAGCCTCAACAAGTTACAACTTCAACGTCTATTAAGATACCTAATTTAGAATAAGAATTGTTCCTTCTGCTTTTATTTATTGAAAAAAATTGAAGAAAAACCATATGCATACAGCTCACTTACAAATGAAGAATAATCCAATAATTTATATGTTCTATATGTCACACTTGTGAATATTTGGATATTTGACAGTACTGAAACATTCCCCAATTATTCAATTTCTCAACATGACAGTAGTAGTTACAGAAAAGAGAAAATTAATAAGTTCTCCTTTATCTATTATTTTTTACAGAGACTTTCAGCCAAATCCTTTCTGCTTTACACAAGTAGACAGCTAAATGTAATGACATTACAGTCAGAGTATATAGGATTAGAATGATTTGCTCTAATACACATCTGTAACATGCAGCGTTTAGCCAGTATCTATTATTGTATTCTGTTGTTGCTGTCATTCAATACTTCCTGAGCTAAGCTAGGGAATTATCATCAGGGGCATATGATACAGCAAAACGTACTTGCCTAGTTCTACTTTTGACCACTGCTATCAACTATTGCCATTTATTTACCTCCTTGTCTACAGATCCAAGGAGCTTTCACACAAGAACATCATAAATATTCCTACACAAGAAATGCTCATATTTCCTTTCTTATATGTTGTACTTACCTAATCCTTTAGGAGTAATGCCACTGCTATCAGCAGGATTAACCACCCAGTAGTAGTACTTCAGTGTGTGCATTAACTGCAGGACTGTTCCTACTCTGCGTATGGTGTTATAGATTGTAGCAGTTCCAATGAATTCAGCTGACAAGTAGGTATACAAAGACAGCTGCACCTGAAGAATGAAACAGTTACCCATGTAAACCTAAGTTCTGTATTAGTAACCTTAAGTTCTAGGACTTATTTTAATATATACTTTGGATATGATATAAAAAACTAAAAAAAAAATTAAAACTTTGGTTAGGGCAGGGACTTGACTGATACCTAGAAACGACATCCAGAGGTCCCTTGCAAACTAAATTTCCTATGATTTTATGATTCAAGTAATGATAAACATACAGGCTTGTTTTCCATTCTGGTTTTTTATACTAGAAGTACATATTTTCAGATTTTAGGACCACGCCACTTTTCAATTTGGTTCACATATCTCAACTATGATTACTTAGGAAAACAACTAATTCATTATTACCAGAGGTGAACAATAACATTTTATAAATTTTATCAAACTAAAATGCATAATTTAAATTAAAGTGAGAGCTCACGCTAATGTGTAACAAAACGTGTCATCTTTCACCTACAATTAAAAATACATAATTTTATGCCTAATCTTTAGGAAAACAATGTAAAGCAACCACTGAAAAAGGGACTGGGTTTCCAGAAACAGTCCAATAATTTAACTACTTTTAGAAACTTATAAAAGACATTAGAGTATATAGTTAAGCAGGGTATAGACTTCATGATCTAAAAAATCATTGCTATTACCATATTTTAAAATAAAAAAAACAAAAACCTAAGTACCATGTTACAAAAGAATACAGGCATTTCATTTTCTTGTAGGAGAGTCATAACATTATTCAAGTGTACAACTACCTTTGCAGGGGTATGTATCCAGATAGCAGGATTAAAAAGGATGTGATCACATAATTGCTTCAGTAGAGGTGCTC
Source organism: Lepidothrix coronata (assembly GCF_001604755.1). Taxonomy (NCBI): domain Eukaryota; kingdom Metazoa; phylum Chordata; class Aves; order Passeriformes; family Pipridae; genus Lepidothrix; species Lepidothrix coronata. Next base: position 3,550,004 of record NW_016690249.1, on the reverse strand, counting down.
CATGAGATAATCCATCCAAATATTTTGCAAATGACAAAAATTGTTCCAGAACTGCTCTGGTTATATGAACTCTAGATGACTGGGGGGAAATAATCAGAAGAACAAAGATAAAGAAAAGCTATCCTCCTTAATATACTTACAGCAGAACTATGAATCAGTATTTTCACCCATCTCATCATCACTAAATACATGCAGCTTCACGTGTTTTGATGTCATTGCATATGAAGGCAACTTCTACTTTCTAATAATATCAACAGTCTTTCTAATGCCTATATTTAACAAGTTAAAATATTCATCAGTAACTATGGTTAAATACTTTTACTTTTTTTGTTTGTTTGGTATTTTGGTTGGTTGGTTTTGTTTTTGTTTGATTAGAAGCCAGTCAGGATCCAACATTTTACAGCAGAGTGCATTGAGAATTTCATCTGAAGTCCTTAACTCTTCTTAAGTTAATCATGTGTCTTACTGAAATTGGGTGTCTCAATATGTAAATGTACATTACTGGTAGACTTGCCTTTGTTTCTTAAACATAAGTAGGTATTTGAAGGAGTTGGGTTCAAGGTTTCCTCAAATTTCAGGAGAGTCTTTCAGTTTCATAGCATATGCTATAAAATTACTGTTGAGACCTGCTCTTACATAGTAATGTGGCATGAGGACTTTGACAAATTTCTTTGTATACTAAATTAACAAATTAATAAAAAAGCCACTAAACATCCTTCCCTTTGCCTTCTCTACAAAATGTAAAGCACTGGAACAGGCTGCCCAGGGAAGTGGTTCAATCACCATGCCTGGAGGTGTTTAAAAGATGTGTCGATGTGGCACTGAGGGATGTGGTTTAGTGGTGGCCTTGGGAGTGCCGGGTTAATGGTTGGACCTGATGATCTTAAAGGTCTTTTCCGACCTAAGTGATTACATGATTCTATGTTCCAATTATTTTTATTGCTGTAAGTACAGTCTGGGAATATGCAGATTTGTTATTTTTAGAACTGAAGTCTGTTTTTCAGTAATACAAGTTCAGTCTGGATGCTGAAGTTCCTTTGGCTTGTACATCACGATTCACAATAAATAGTCTGCAACTAATAAGAACAAAAACATTTGGAAATTCAAGTCAGGGAAAAAAAAAAGCTTTCTGTCCTCTGAAGTATTTGATTACATGCAAATGAACAACAGATACAAGAGATAATTTATAAATAGTGAAATTGAGACTGGCTTAGGAAGCAATAGGATTTTTTCCTGCCATGTATGCCAAATTAATATAAGCATATACTGAAAAAAATAAAACACCTTGTAGAATTTTAAAAAAACTATAGCTAAGTGAATACAGATCAGTGAATATGTAGTAAAAACTGTAGCTAAGTGAATATAGCAGCAAACTCCCCAGAAAACAGCATCTTTGTAAGAATTGTGTTTTGATCAATCAAAATCCTTTAAATATTCACATAGCCTGAGTTTAATATCATAGCAGATGCTAATTAGAAGAGTGTGCAAATTATTTTTTTTTTAATTTTGTGTACAACATTCTGAATTGATATATTCAATGTGTGTAAAGCCAGTGCTCTATTCAGGAGAAAGAGACTCCATGAGGGCTCACTTGCCTGCCCATTACTAGCCTGTAAAAACTTACAGAACTGAAGGTAACAGGTTTGTAAATTCATTCTGGTTATGTCACAAGAAAACCTACCACAGGAAAAAACACCTCCTTAGGCTAGTTCTTTGACATTCTAAATCACACTTGCTTAGTACTGAAAATATAGAAGCATAGAAAATAGTCTGCTTTAGTCACCTATTCAGTGAACGTAAATGCTTTCTACTATAAGAATGTGTTTTCCTAGCTGCAAATAACAAAGGGAGCAGAATGAGACAAACTATTTATCATTCTTTTTCAAAATTCAGTATATTTTTTGAGGGTGAGATTATAATTTTTATCTTCTTCTCAAATGATTCCTATACTGACCTCATGCTAATGAAAAATCCAGTAGCACACATTCAGGAATGTTAGAGCCATGAGATTCAATCATTAGAGTATCATTGCCTTAGTACAGCTAACAGTAGTTGGTTTTCAGATTATGCAGATTATGAAATCACAGCAACAGGGTTTCATGAGGGCTTTGGTCCAGAAGGCAGGTAATATTCCTCAGACAACCGAACTGAACCTCAGTTTTGTGATAACTGCTCATCATGTCTGAAAACAGTCCTTTGAGCCAAGTGATTGAAAGTACTACAGTGACAGTAGAAATATTAAGAACAAAAATAAAAACTCTCCAAACATACCTTTTCAAGGAGATAGCCAATTACTAGAAAGCCTTTTCCACCAAGCATTTGTTCTTGCATGGCTACTGAACTCTTAAGAAGCTCAACCAAGAAAGCCAATAGGGTAGCACTGCATGTAAAAAACAGGAATTTTTTCAGATTACAATTGCAGAAAAGTCAATCTGTTACGTTCTCAATAATCACCAGCTATTAAGTGAACAGAAACAGGCTTAAAGAGGTTTATTCTTGAAATAATAGAAATCTTACTTTTTCTGTTAACAAATTTCTCCAATTATTTTTCTTATATTACAGTGTTAGGAGTGGGAATTCATACTCAAATAAGTGCAAAATCATTCTGTCAGTACTCCTGGTTTGACCAGGACTACTCCAGGTTTCAAATATCCAGTCTGGGAGTTTGCAGTTCTAGTCAAATTTTGGCAGTTGAAAGAGGCAGGAGATGCTGTGGGATCCAGCTGACAGCGTTTAGATGCAGGCAGGAATCGTGTCAAACATTTTACTATCCACACTAACTATGCTAAACAGCAAAATTTGCAGCCACTAGGTATGTCATCATTCCACACTTCCGTCCCTAGAGTCACTATTACCACAGAAATGAGGCATTAAATGGCTGAACATGCACATGGGCAATAATGCCCACCACAAATGACATTGAAACAAGAGCAGGGTGGAGAGCTTCTTTCGTACTTTCTTCAGACCAAAGAGAGGAATAATATCTAGGCCTGACCAAATAAAAGTTGAGGATCACTTTTCATCCAGTTAGGAAAGCACAGAAACACTTTAGAGGCCACAAGGAAATCGCCCAGCAGCCCATCCCAGCAGTATCTTTAAGTGAAGTGTTCATAAAACACAGGGAGGGAAAAAAAGTGTTCAGAGAAGGTTACAGTTTAGAAACAGAAGAGATATGAAGACTTCAGGGGATAGAATTGGCAAGAACATGAAACTGTTATGAAAACCTGCAATGGAAACATTTTTCCCCCCCTGCATCACAGGGGGGGAAAAAATCACAACTCATTCTTGGGTGATGAGAGTGAAACATAAATACACTGTTGCGAAAAATCAGAGGAAAGGGAAAAATAAACAAACAAACTATATTTGTAACAGAAAGGAAATATTTAAAATTATTTTTCAAACATCTCAAAAAGATAGATGAAAGAATGCATTGTAGTGCATATACAATGCATACATAAAGTCATTATTCCTTTTCTGAAAATAAAATAGGTGTAATAGTTGCTAGCTGTACAGACAAGTATCTGCAACCATGAAAGTTCTCACATAGGTAGCAGCTATGAAAAAGTGAATTAAAGGAAATGTCCAACCCGCATTTTATAAATTTCAACTTTACTTACAGTATCTAGTCATCTAAAGGTTCTCTTGCTCTCCAAATAAAATCTTTTGCTTTGAAATAAATGTTGAGACTGGTTAATCCATGCCAGCATCAAAAAATAATCAATGTGCTGAGGAAAACAAGATTTATTCTATTTGTTGAGCAAGGCTGCCATGCATAAAGTACACAGTGTAGCCAAAGTACATGCTGTGAACATGAAATAGTGCCTTGTCTTGCTTTATTGTTGAATGGTCATAATAATCCATCTAAAATCACATACAGAATGCTCCACAGAGTGTCAGCAGTAAAAGAACACAGATAATATCCATTTACAGTACTCCAAAGCTTTTATCAAAACAGCCTGTCAAGCTGTCACATCAATATCAAACCAGGTTGTATGCATTAGTTTTTCCTTACCCTGACCAAAAGTTTCTATTGTATTTGTCATATAAAATAAGATCCTAATAATTTTTACTACATGAAAATCCATAAGAAGATCATATAAAGGGTTGAAGTTTTATATTTAAAAAATATTTTTTTTAAATCGAATAGGTCAAAGAAAATTTCATATGGATAGATGGTGCTTACTACCAACCTCAATGAATAACCTTATAACTTAGGACAACCACCCATTATGCACAAAGTTAAGAAAAAGCATACATCTTTACAGGATTAGAATCTAAATTACAATATCAAATACTATTAATATTATATTGAAATGTCAAAAATATTCTTAAAATGGATTTAAAAGATTAGTTGACCATTACCATGCCACCAGACTTAAGTTTAACAGATTCTCATTCCACAAGTACTTTATCAAAAGCCCTTTTCTTTGTATTGCAGTTTACTTGCCTATTCTATGAATTTCGATGTAAAGTCATGGGCTTGAACTGTTCTTGTATCAGTACAATCTCTATACAACTGTTAGAACTTCTGATAGGATTCTAAATGCAAGTTATAAGACACACTTCCCCTTTCCTTCTATTTAAGAACACAAAAAACACAAGTCAACTCAGAAATAATCAGTGAATCAGTGACCAGCTTATACCTAACCATGCCACAGACACAGAAACAGACAAGTTGGTTCTGTGTAAGAAAGACCAACTCAAAAAAGTGTAATAATTCAGATGCAGGCAGAGTCCAAATATTACTTTTTAGATATTAACCATCTTTATGTGGGCTATGGCTGAACTAATTAATTTTGCCTACCCACATTAGCTCTGCACAGAGTTACCTTAGCTGTTACTGTAAAGTGATGCCAAGTGTTTCTAGTTCCAGGAAAATGTATTAATTCAGCCAATACCTTTGTGAATGAGCTATGCTTTTACATAATTCCCAAATGGCTTTTAACATATATCAATCCAGACACATAAAGATACTCAGCTCTGCAGAGTCATCTCAGGTCTGCAAGCAGTAACTCTAGCTTCTAATCTTTCTGCATTATCTGAGATTGCCACCATAAATAATACAGTTGACTGTAGTACATAGTAATTCAAATCTTGGGATAGCACATGTGAATGCATCATTACACCTTCAAGCACATTAAAAAAATCCAAGTACCAGAAAAAGCAGCAGTTAAGGAGAACCATCTGGCAGGCACACAGAGGCACAATGAAGTTTGAGATGAATACTTTATAGGACCACAGTATTGATAAAAAATAGCATTATAATTAAATTTAGCAGTTTGTCCATGTTATTATGCAGGAAATGAAGTAAGTAGAAGATCTGTAATATTTTAACTACTAGACGAACTATAAAATCAAAATGGAAATGTTTTTAAATTCTCATGGCATGTACAGTACTGAAGTTATTACTCCCTGAAGATGATGATGATCAGAGCTAGGCAGAAAACAGATTATATGCTTAGTCTGAGGGGTTGATTTTTTGGTTTTCTTTTCGAATATTATTTTTTTTTGTTTTTTTGTGTAGTGTTTGTGGTTTGTGTTTTTTTTTCTCTAGAGAGGTTGCTTACACTTGTTTCAGGTGAAGTTTCTTTTTGGGAGAGAAAGGAGGAATAAGCTGCACTAAGTAACAGTTGTTACACACAACACTGGTTTTACATGTTATATTTTCTACCTTACACACTTTATGCTAGAGATCATTCAATCTGCCTGTAAAAGACCTAACAGTTAACAATTCTCAGATAAATTTTCCAAACCTCTTCAAAACTTTTCTTTCCCCACATGCTCAGACTGAACTCGGCCAACATTTAAGTGTGTGTATCTAGATATAAAAATCCATACTGAGGTAATGGATCTCTTTGTCTCAATACTGCATCCTAAGAATTTTCTCTGTCTAATTCAGAGGATTGTATCTAGAACTTTTAACAATTTCTGAGGATAGCCAATTTATGCAGTCACCTTGGCAGCTGAAAAGAAATTAAACCTGAAGATTTGAAATGTAAAAATTTTTATCAGCAGAACCAGGTTGCCTAAATCATGCTTTTAAAATGGTTGTTGTTGACAGAGGGGAAATAATATTAATTAGAAGACTGTCTTCTAAGATGAACAATTTTTTAAACAGAATTTAACAAACTTACCAATAACTAACATGCATCGGATTGCTGCAGGGCTCACATTAAACTTGCAAAACTCTGTGCACTGCCATACAAAATTTCTCTCCATTCTTGCCTATTTTCAACTGCCCTAGATACAAAGGCAAATATAAAGGATACTTCAGCCCATTCCTACATCTCCTGTATACCATGCCCCACCTAGAACAGATCAGTTTGTCTGTGGTGCAGCAAAGATACAGATAGAAAATGAAAGTATATGTGTCAACCAACAGTAAATCAGAGAACTATGATATCTACTGAAAAAATAAATAATTTCAGGGAAAAAAAATCCAGTAGTTTTCCATTACTAAAAAGCAGGGAAAAAAAGGTTATAGACCAAAGCATGGCAATGTAGTACTTCTAATAGTTATGATACTGCTTAGAAGTACCTCCAAAGTCAGGAATTTGCATAATTAGGATAAAAGTGAAATTTGTCTCAGATTTGTTGTTGTTGTTCTCTTATACTATTTTATTTTTAAACCACCACATGGATCAATTTCTCTAGTCTCCTAATTCCCATGATAATTTTCTCTGTTAAATTTACCTTAATTTAAGTTCCATCTTGTATTGTGTATTATAAAGTTATCTGGATTGGGCTTTACAAAAGGCACTTTTAGTTAAAGTAGGCATGTTTCTGTGAAGATCTAAGTATTCTGATTAATAACAGATGATTTAACTTTAAGAGTCTACATAAAAGAGAATGATGCAGGTATTTGTTTTGTCTGATTCTCTTTGGGAAAGGAACCTTTATAAACTTACTCCATTTGTATTGTCAGCTTCTCCAAAGTAATACAAAAAGACTGTATGATCAACTTCATCACAGGCTGTTAATATGATAACTATTGAAAACTAATCAGCATAAACAGGTAAAGTGGTATTAAGAAAAATCATAAAACAACAACTAATGTTTTGTTTTTAAACAAATTCTCAAGGCACTTGCCCCTTAACTTAAACTCGGAACACAATACTGTCTGTATTGAGGTAAATTATTATTATTATTATTATTATTGCTCTTCATCTGCTGGCTGACCATTACATTGCATTGTTAACAGTTTTAAATGAGTTTGCCTGATTTATTAAGAAATTTCTTACTTCATCAGAATATTTACTATTTTTCACAGTATGAACTTAGAAATCCTCGGGGAGAAGGACTATCAATTACTATATTGGTAATATATTATGCTGCACAGAAGATATTATTTCCCCTTCCTTACTTCAGTTCTTCAGGAAGAAAATCAAAGCACAAAGGCTAGAGCAAGGATTTGAGAAATCATTTTCACTGCACTTATAATACATTTTGGAAATACAAAACAGGATTTTCATCAGGTTATATTCACTGCTAAATCATGAAATAAAAAACATGTGCATGTTTTAAAACAGTCAATTGCTCTGCTGCAACACTAATAGTCACTTCATGCATATTTATGCAGTCATGGCCACTAAAGCCTATGTGCCACAAAGCCAAGAAGGGTTCCCCTAACCAGGCTGGAGGTAAGATAAACCCAGAGTAGAAGAGATGGATGGATGGTGGGGATGGAGAGGAAGTAAGTTTCCATGAGCTACAGCTATGGTAGCTCTCTAAAGTGTTTCTTTAGCTTTCAGTTTAACTGTGTTTTTTCTGTCTGTAAGCTTGTTGGAGAGAAAGGGGAAATGATTTGTTTCTTTGGCCTTTTTGATTTTTGTTCTTGTAAAACATGCTGAGGCCAATCAAAGAAAACTACTGAACGTGTTTCATTCATGAGTCAGATGACTAGGTGTTGTGTGGGAGAACTAAAGAGGCAAGTCATCCCTGCTTACAGGCAAAACATTTTGGGATATGGACTCCAGTAATAAACTAGCCACCCTTAATAGTCCTTGGATCTTCTGGAGTATGCAGAGGTATGGTAGTTTACAAGTTTACAAAAGATTTCTATCACATGATACAGTGGAACTATCATCCAGGCAGTCTGATTTGACAAGTCACATTCCTGCTGTCACAGTTTGGGAAAATTCCAGTACAGACAATTTTATCTGAGCACAGCTAGGTTACACTAGAGATGTGAAATTTTAGGAGTGATATTCAACAATCTTCCCTTTGAAAGGCATGGGGAGAGGGTTATCAGCACTCAACACTGCAAACTCTAAATTGTAGACCACAGGTAGCAATGGACTGGGACCTTGGCTCTCCATCAGAGGCAAAAAGGCAAATGTAACAACCTCAGAAATAATTATTTCCATACCTGCTCTCAAGTTTAAATACCTGTGCCAGCTGCGATAAGAAAAGTCTTGAAAGACAGGATGAGAGGACAGGTTAGGAAAGTAGGATACTACTGGCATTCATCTTATTTGCTACCATGATCTTAAGATAAATTCAGTTAAACTAAAGACATGAATAAGAATTATCAGAAATCCACGGATTTTTCATAATAAGCTAATAAAAAATCAATACATCAAATCCTAATTCCTGTCAAGCTGTGCTGTTTCATATCTGCAGAAACTGATAGGGAAACTGCCTATTTTTTATCAAACTAATAATCTTAAAAAGTAGATGCAGCAACACTACTAGACAGGAACCAAAAACCTCTTCATCTGAATATAAAAAATAGTAAAAAGACAAAAGAAAAATTTAATGAGACATTAATTGATCAAAGTAAAACACATTAAACATTTACATTTTAACATTGGGAAAGGAACCTTTATAAACTTTATAGAGAACAGGAGTTGTTGCCTCCTTCAAAAATGTCTCCATATCACTGACTTAGAATAGGTGGGCAATACACTCTGTAAGAGGGCTATCTATATTAAATAGTGAACATAGAGTCAGCAATAAAACTGCCTGAAACGTTGCTTACATTTACTTTGCTACAAATTCTAGGTGGGTGTACATATTACCTTTAAGGAGTTAAGGCACTGTATTTATTTAGTATGATAAACAGTAGATGTATTTTTAAATTTTATTGTATCATGTATGCAATCTAGTGAATCCAGTTAGGAACTTCTAGAAAAAGTATGTAAAACAATTCTTGCAATGACTTCACCTATTTAATGAAACTGCTACAGTTCCCTCTATTTTCAAATGTTTTCCCAATATGGTACAGTCCAAAGCAACAATCTCATCTGAGGTACAACTTCTGCATTCCTCCAGCTGGCCACAAGAAAAAATTAAATTTTACAGCCACACAAGCCTTTACAAACATAACAGTATACTCTCATGAAGCATCTTTTGTTCTTTTATTTGCCTACTTCATTGTTCACCTAAAGTATTATTGTTCTCAATAACAATACCCCATTAAATAAAATATGATAAAATAATGCACATACACCAAAACTGTGGTAATTCAACATTTAAGTTACATCTCATCAAGCATCCATTTGCTTAAAAATTTTTTGAATATGTTCTTGAGTTAGGATCACATCTTTTTGTATTATGCATTCGTACAATCACATAATGAATTACAGATCTCTGTTTAGAATATAATCTAATTATAGTAGAACTGCATTCACTTATTCAAGAACTATTTTTTTTTCTGCTTACAGTTCAACAAACTCCAGAAATGTTCTGTACATTTTAAATTGATTATGAATGTTCTCACTCACTGAAAAGACCACACACTTCGGAAGAATTAGTCTTTATCTCAACTTCTAAAACTTATATTACATTAGCTCTCAATTTTTAAACAGATCTAGTTTCTACTCAGTCTTCTATTACAGATTCAGATCATTAATGAATTTAACATGTATTTTATTCCTATGTAGGGACACATACACACATAATCTTCCTTAAATTAGAATAAAACATTTTTGCCTAGTGCTTTGCCAGTACATAAAATATACAGGGATTTCTTTTCTGAGTTCATTTCAAACCAAGCATTCTTTTTCTATTTCCCTTACTTCACCATAATTGCACACATGTAAGGTACACCCTGCAAAACAGACTACAAAAAAGTAAATATCCCACAGGAGCCAATACACAACCAGCTTTTCTGTCTTTAATGTTGAATGAAATAATTTGCACCACTATAACGCTTGGAAGTAGAATTCACAATTTTTAAGACTGTGGTATTACTTCTAACATTGTACTTAAATATTCTCATGAAATACATCAACTTTTCACACTACAGAAACAAATAAAAACCAGCAGTCATCTTAGCTACATATACTTGAGTTACTAGAGGGGAAAACAGATGACTGACAAAACATCACCAGATTGATAAATTTTTTAAATTGAGTGATCTTTCATGAGAAATTATGCCAATGTATCACTTCTGATTAAATTTTTCAAATTTTTTAGCAATTTTTGTATTTGTTATTTTTTAAGTTAACTAATTTATTAATGAACTATCTAATGCAATAGGAAATATCCAGAATAATTACTAGAATAATATTCTAAGCAGGAAAATAAGCCATGTGTTCTGCATTATGCATCTATTTTAACAATTTATTCAAATACAAAAGTCAGCTTATGTGGCCCCTAAACACTGCTTTCTATCAGGCTTTGGTTACAGATCATCCTACAAGGAAACACTATACCAGTTCTTCAGCACTACCTTTTCAGTTTTGTTACCTCCAAAGATTTAGGGCACACATTTTTACTGAGAAGTTTAAATATCCTATGTTGACACTAGGACAGGAGCCTGCTCTGACAAACAAGTGGCAGGAGATCTTCTTTCCAAAAATAATTATAGCTGAGCTAGCTTTGAGCAAGGAGTCACCATCCTCAGAGGTAATTAAAATACGTGCAGATGTGGCATCTAGTAATGTGGTTTAGTGGTGCACTTGACAGTGCTCGGTTAATGGTTGGACTCAATATCTTAAAGGCCTTTTCCATCCTAAAGGATTCCATGATTCTACGTCAGCATGAGTACTGACAGACTCTTAAGTAGTCCTTTTCAAGATACCCATGGAAGCATTCATCTAACAGCTGTGCAAGCTCTTCAACTTAGGGTTGTCTTCCATAGTATTAGAGCAGAGACTTCATGGGTCCTGGCTTAAAACTCCCTTAGTGTGTTCCCAGTCACTGCCACAATTTTAACATTTTGACTGATAACTGATCATAGCTCTATGACTTTCTGATCATGAATGAATTAATATTGAATGTTATGAAATATGGGTTCAAATGACACAGACTTTGAGAAGCTTGACACCGCACTGTCAAGTAAAAGCACATTGGTTTCTTTCAGAAGTTGGAAGAAATGTCATAAAACTACCCAACTACCCTTAGAGACTCTAGAGTGATTTGAAGTCATTATTTACTCATATCAATTTTATGCCAGTTCCATCTAGAATCTCATCAGATTAATACAATTTACATATTGTACAGTAAACTACTTTTCAAAAAATAATATTTTTTTCGAGGATACAAGGGTAAAATGCAGAAAAATATAGCACATTCCCACAATAAAAACAAAAATATGCTAAGCTTTATTTAGTTTTAATCTTGGTTGAAAGTAGCTTACCAAACTGTTGTTTCCACCTGACTGTCGTGCAGCTGTCGATTGTCTAACTGGGCAAAGAGAGGAAAAAGAACTTGGATCCCTCCAATGGAATGAATTGCACTGTGAATGGAGTGGGTTACAATAGCTTTCACATCCTAAATTAATAAAAAAAAGGAAAAACCTCAATTAATCTCAATTTTAAAGGACAGTTTAAAATATAATTTGGGAGCACTTTAACACCAAATTGAATGTAAACCTGTTTTAAGTTTTTTTCCTTACTTATATTTAAATTATAATCACTATATTTAAGGCAAACATTAAACAGAAAAACTTCTTTATCATGGCAAACTGTGCCTTATATAAGGTATGAAGTCTATATTTCTTAAGGGAGAAATAATCTTCTCTTGCTTGAAAAAGTGAGCGAAGAAAGAACAGGTCAAGTGAAAGCTATCTTAAGAGCTTATATAATACAAAATAACAATCTCTGTACGCTAGCACACAAATCCTCTGGTTATCCAAGTGATGTTCAGCTAACAGTAATCTCCTAAAATCAATTTAGCAGCACAAACCTGAAGCATAAGAGCATGGGGGGAGTGTACAAAAATTGAAGGATTCTCCTTTGGTGAGGATTCAAGGCATAGTTGAGCATCGGTAGCCTTCGCGTTATAAGTAAAAGCAATGCTACTTGCAAGTTTCCCATCATATAGCACTTGTTTATGGTGCTCAGCCAGATGAATGTCACTCTCAGATTTAAATTTGAACGTGCTCTGAAAAAAAACAGAAGTTTTACAAAGTAATTAATTTAGACAAAAACCTTGCCATAAAATGTGCAAAGACTACATGGGACTTGAGAGGGCATATAGAAACTACTAAACTTTGTTTTTATTTATTTACCAGTAGCCTAATGCTACTGAACAATTAGACAATTTTTTTATTTACTCTACACCACACCAATGTATCAATACAATATTTGGTATTGTATGTAGTATCTCTCCTTTCAGCATCAGTGTTAACAAGTTTCAGAAGTAACTACCTGAAAAAAAAAGTGTCAGATTAAGCAGCTATAAATATGTTAAAATAAAAAGTAAGCATATAACACATTAAAAATAATGAACAAATTAATCACTTTGTATTTTAGGTTATATAAACTCACTCAAATTAGAATACAAAATGATATACCATCTTGATTAAAGGAATAGTTACTTTTGAACAGCATTAAAATCCATGCTACATTAACAGTCAGGAGTATATGTAAACGAGCTACTTATACTAAAATAAAATCCAAATAAAATTATAAATGCCCTATTTCAAATTAATGATTCTTAAACTCAGAGCTTTTCCAAGGAAGGCTGAAAAATTCTGTTACTCCTAAACATACTATGACTCATATCTTATCTAAAACTAGGTTTTTCTGGCAACACTGACAAATCAATCAAGCACAAGAAGATAGATTTCTGCCTTTCTGCAGAGCACTGTCAGATTTATTTGGCATATAACTATTGTAACAACCATTTAGTAGTGGCAAGAAGACAACTAGTAGTAACACAGTGCCATACTGATACAAACAAAGGAAATTTGTTAGAAATTACCAACATTTAATTAAGCAATAAAAATGTAATATATTTTTAAAATATTTACTTAGTTTCAAATAATTTATTTCTGAGGTTAATATGAATAATTTTCCTCGCTTCTCACTGCATATAGCCATCACAATACTCCTTATCCCTTTGGTCCTACCAAATTTTCTTTTCCCCTTTCCCCCCCAGTATGGAATGTCATGAAACTATTGAAAGTACCATCATTAGGATTTTTGTTTTCCATGCTAGAATTAAAACAGGCAATTTATAGGCTATCAACTGCTCTTTCCAAACAAATTAGATGTTCATACCAATAACATAACCCCATAAACCCTATTCAGCCTTTGCAGAGCTCTCAATGCTGCTGGAAATGCTGACAAAATTATCTTGCTAACAGCCAAACGATGGGAAAGTGCACCTGCTCTAGTGACTGACACATGGCAATAGAAGGTCTTGTGACTAGCATCCATTTGTATGTGGGGCATAATCTGAATAGACTGGGAACCTGACTGCAGCTGCTGGGAGATCTGCTTGGAGCAGATCTGTTGGTCAGCAGCATCCCACGCTGGGTGATGTCAGGCAGAAGGGAGGCTGCAATGCCATGCTGAAAACGTATGAGGTGCAGGTACCATAACAGAAAACACAACTAGTAAGGGCGACAATAAGTGAATGGTTCAATCTACATTCGACAAAGAAGGATAACGATATCTTTAACTTCACTAGGAGGGGTGTTGCCAACAGGTGAAGGGAGGTGATTCTTCCCCTCTAGTTAGCATTGGTGAGACCACACCTGTAGTTCTGGGCTCCCACTGGGAGCCATGGACTTAATGAGGGAGTGCAATGAAAGGCCACTAAAATCATGAAGAGACTGAATCATATCTCCTGTGAGGAAAGATTGAGAGAGCTGGGACTTTCATCCTGCAGAAAAGAAGCCACAGAAGGGATCTCATGTATAAATATCTGGAGGGAAGGTGAACAGAAGATGGTGTCAGGCAACTCAGTGGTGCCCAGTGGCAGGACATGCATCAATGGCCAAAGTTGGAACACAGGAGGTTCCTTTTGAACATCAGGAAACACTTTTTCACTGTGAAGGTGCCCAGCAAGGTGACAGAGTCTCTATCTTGGAAGACACTAAAAAAACTGTCTGGACATAGTCCTGAGCAACCGGTTCTAGATAGCCCTGTTCGAGCAAGGAGATTGGACTAGATGATCTCCAGCTGTCCCTTCAAACAACTTGAACCATTCTGTAATTCTGTGATTTGCATTTGGGTTAGGAGTCTGTTTTGTAGGTAAACTGCCAGTGATTCCCACTTACTACTCTGTTCATACTGCAAAGCTGTTCAGAACCAAAGAGACTTCCTTTAGGCTGAAACTCAAATGTCCTGCAATAGGTGATATTCATTCAGCCCAAAGGATCAGACTAAAACCAATCTGAAATAAAAACCCCAAAATCTACACACTGTGAGTATTCAGTTCTCAGCACTAAATGTTTTAATCTAGAAATGTGTTCCTATTGGGCCACACTACTCACTGAAGCAGAAAGCCCCAAACAAAGAGTATTATGCTTAGAACTTGAGAGCTGGCTCTCTGTTTATATGGCTGCCTACATCACTTCTCAGGAAATGACTGCTCCATATTACAGATTTGTCCTGAGGTAGGTGATGATGTATTTCTTTCCAGAGGGCATTTTTAACTATACAGATACTCTGTGCACTTTCTGCAGAGGAAAAAATATAGTGATTCCATTGATTTCTAAAGATATCTACATGCTGCATGTACTATATTTTAATGTTTTGTCAGATGAAAACATCTATTACCCTGAAAATCTTTCATGCCTCTAAGTTTTGTCAGATTCCAAAACTCTGAAGGTTTTTCCACTATACAGTTTTTCATAACTTTGCTGTTTTAAATAAGTCAAAGTGTTTCAACATAAAATTGTATACTTTCATTGCCATGAAATTTTGTAACATTCTAAACTGCTTAACTTAAATCAGTTTTATAAACAAATTTTGGCATTAATCTATCTCCTAGTTTTCAGTGTTCAATATGCCTCAAGAATTTATCAGAGATCATTATTTGAAAGCTAGGCACAAATATGTTATGAAACAATATAATTCTGCCTCACACTTTTTTGAGAAAAGGAATTAAAAGGACATTCTGCCATCAAAGCCTAACAAATCATAAACTGGAAATGGTGATCTCCTACCCAAAAGATTACTATACGGAATGGAAAGAGAGGCTACAAATTCTGATGTATGATACTTCTTTATTACTAACATTGATCTACAGAAAGAGAAAAGAAATTCTGCATATGCATATCATACTGGGGACTTGGGAAAATACAACCTCAGGAGGATAGCAGAGGCTGTTGAGCACAGGAGCTCAAATTACAAATGGTAAGTTACTGGTCACTGAAGGAATGCTACTCTGAGGTCTGGTACAAGCAGTGTGAAAGCATCAAGCTGGCAAAAAAGAGCCTTAGATTCAACATATTCTATATAAGGTAAAAATATATACAGGATCCATATAAAGGATAGCTGTAGCTCCTACAGAAATGGGAGAGGGAACAGAGAGCCAATAATTACTCCAGCACTGTGCTTGATCAAGAGCATTGCTTAAACACCAGCAGCTCTCCCTTTTCCTTTAGCAGCAAGAGTGTTGCTTTTTGATTTACTATTCACTCCATTTTGCTACTATAAGTTCAGCAATCACACATAAAATAATGTTTTGTACTACGTAATTGGTTTAAGCAAATTTGAATTTTCAGTGTTATTTTGTGTATGTGTATGCATGAATATATTCATATTCCAGCCTTCATATGTAACAAAAAGATTGATACTGCAGCACTGATCAAGAGCAACATATGGAATAATCTGATAACTTGCTTTGAAATGTCTATGGGAGGGTTAAGAGAAGTGGCACAGATTTCCCAGGGCTATTAGGACAGGACTTTCAGAAACATTCCTCTATAAACAGCACCAAATACTGCTATCAGATGCATCTCTTCCTCTCAAATTACCTTCCTTGAGCCTCTATTCTGTTTATCAGCCCCTTGGAATCCCTGCTGAGACAGGCTTTTCTTTGCTGCCTGGGAAGAAGGACAGGCAGCAGAACAAGCACAGTGAGAGAGTGTGCTCTCATTTCTTTTTTCTTTCTTCCATCTCTAACAAGTGTCAAGTGTCAACACAATAGGTAAAAGTCCTGTTCAGCAAGGCTGAACAAGGCTCAAAATGAGCATGCTTTATTATGGATAAAACCTAGGAATGCAAATATTGAATCCTACTATGTTTCTACTAAATATAATTTTAAATTTCAAGGTAACTTATGGATTAATTTCAGATGACTCAACAGGGAAGAGACAAATCACATAGTTCTGTTATAAGTATATTTGCCCCTCCTCCCCTCTTTATTATTTATTTCAAACTGAAACACCTATTTGATCAACAAATAAATTTTTGTACTAAGTCATGCTGGTTACAAACAAATGCATTCAGAAGGACATGCTGAGCAAGATCAGCATGGAAGTATTATTAACTGTTTCTATGTTACAACACTCCGTAATAAGCATGTAATGTGCTATAAATAATATAAATATTATATATAAATATATATATATATATATATATAAAATTATGTGATATGCATAATAAATAAGGCTTATTTTAATGACTTCTCTAGTTAATCCCACCTGTACCACTGAACAGAGGTGGGACAAGGTACAACAGATTCATTTTTCTTTGTAGATCAAGATCTGCCTTTTCTTGAACTTTGTGCCTTTGGTGTTATTTGCAACAATACATACTATGTATATTCACAGCTGTGTGCCTACTGCACTGTCCTGTATAGTGGTAGATTATACATATTTTTCTGCATTCCAGAGGTCTCAATGGCAGTCATTGCAGACTAGGAGCATTAGGAATGATTGTGAGGGCAGCTGAATGACAGGCAAAATCATAGTCTCTTTTCATGAGCAAAGTAGGTAGAGGGATGGTTGCTTCCCCTAAAGAATCAGATCCTCAGATATAATGGACCACAGTATGAATTGTAAATCAAAGGAACTACCACAGAATGTCATAGGGAAGAAAAAAACATATGTATGAAGACACTGTCCAGAAATTCTCAACTATTTTCAATAATCTTCCGTTGGGAGAAAAAGTTTGGCACTACCAGAGTTCACAATGCATCTAGAACAGTTGCTCTTTAGGAAGTTAGGCAAGAGCAAGAATATGATCTCTAATGTTCGGCAATTCAAGCTACATATCAGTTGAGGCTCCTCTGGATTAAGAAATACCATACTGAAGTATTCTGAACTGAAGAAATGAAGTTAAATGAGATGTGAAAGAGGCAGGCTTTGAGTGAAGGATACAATTGGTGTTCTGAGATCTCTAAATTACAGGATGTGGTTCCTTTTTTTTGAATGTGGATAGATCTTGGGTTGGAAGAAAGTGAGAAAAAAGTCTTCTGTTTTGTCCTTTTTTTTCTTTCGGAAATAAGGAAGTTAAATAAAAAGTTATTTCTAGGGTCCACTCTGTGAACCTGTTCTTTTTAGCTGCTATGAATTAGTAAAATATACTTTCAGATTTTTAGACAAGGAAGGAAACTCCTTCAAAGAACAAGGGGGCATTAACTGTGCTGGGTGCATGACCAAATCTAAAAATATGATATACCAAAGAAGAATATCTCCAAAATATTAAATTTATCTAACTGAAATTTTAAAAAAATCAATAAGAAGGTACAGGTGTGAAGAAATGTAGTTTAATGGAAGCCTATGAATCAAGAAAGGCAATTTGACAAAACTGTAATAAGGTTAGTGCAATAACTACTGGAAATATCATTTATCATGAAAGCACATATGCCTTATCAACCCCTTCAACACTCACAAAACCTTTCATAATAATTTTCACTTCTTGAAACACATAAAAACATTATTCCTATTTGATATCACATCAGTATCCTGCTGCAAATTCAGGAACTTAATAAATTCATAAAGGTTTACTACATTTATTATTAAGAAGCATAAAGTTATATTAGTTTCTTTTGTATGACCAAAATATATTTGCAGAAATATTTGTTTAGTACAGTACTAAGTTTGGAATAAAATACTCCTTGTTTGCACAGGTAATACATATCTGTTGACTGACTGAACATTTTTAGTTTCAGGGCAGTTTTAACCATCAACCATATACAATAGATTTCCTCTTCTCCAAGTAACCCTGACATATATTTGGTTATTCAAAGTACACACCTATCATTAAAGAAATTTGCAACTCTCGCTGTCATTCAAGTGCTAGCTATCATCAAATGATTTAGAGCAGTCATTTTCAGTACACAAAATTAATATTACTACAATCTAAATGTTGATATTTACTTTTGGATTTTAAAGGTTTTTATTTTCAGAGTGTATTGCATATACCAAAAAACTGAAAGTCTAGTTCAGATCACAGGAAATTTCAAAAATAAAAAAAAGATTTGGGAATAATTGATTGTAGAAATTCAATAGTGTTTATCCAAGATTCATTTTCAAGTATTATCCACTAGGCACTTTAGTGTCTGACTAGAGATCCATGCACCATGAATTTGTCCAAACTGTCCCCCAAATGTCACCGGCAAAGCATGAGTAAAAAGTTCAACTGGTACTTCAGCAGAACTGTCTGAAACCATGCATTTGAAAGAATTGGTTTATTATGCCTTGCTGAATGTTAATCTGCCTTAACTCAGGTTTTAGACACAGAGAATAGAGAAGAAAGTTATTCCCATGGTATTCAGTACACTGAATACAAAATTTCTCTAATTTGAGTATGACCCAAAGTAATAAATTTCACATACAAACATTTTTCAGCTAAGGTTTAAAGAAACTTGCATCTTCCAAAAAGCTGTTGGATAGTCAAAATTAGTTAGGATACTTGAAGAAATAGTCTTCTTTTGCTGAAACCAAATCACGTGAAAAAATGTACATGATACTAGGAGGAATATCTACATCCATATGTATCTTCCAATTATATCTATCAATCATTTACTTTTTCCAGTTTTATGCTTTTAAGATCCATTATTACCTTATATCCAGGTCCTAATTGATGTATTGCAAAAATCTGTGCTGGGTTGAGTGCTTCAGTGAATACATATACTGCTCCAAGCTGGCCACAGAACACTCTATTTGCATCAGCAGTCTCCGAAGATCCAAGAAAACATTTATCATAGCTCTGTACCAGAAAGAAGCAATATTAATAATGAAATAATATTAATGCACAGCTACTGAAGCCACAAATAAAGGGAGACTGTAATTAAAAAGATAAACCAACCATTATCAATCATTTATTACTTTGCTGTGGTGAACAACTTAATTTTGAATATTGTAGCATTAACTGGTTTACAGGTCTGCATTACAATGCTGTTATGACTGGCTGCTAGGATTTGTTTTCTATTAATTGGTCAAAATACAACAGAGAAAATTAAAATAGTACATTCAATTACCAAATAACCTTCCCTATTGCCTTCTAGAAATACGAAAGCCTTGAAGTTCCTTGTAATTATACTCAGAACTCCCATTGCAAACTCACAAGAACACATGCTGAAATGCCCTCTTCTTTCACTGTTGTGCTAACAGAGCTAAATATCTCTAGTACAAAAAAAAAAACCCAAACACAGATTTTTCTAGTTTGCAGCCGGTGCACAGTTTTTCTCTATGACCACAGGCTGTAACGATTTAGTTTGACCTAATTCTCTTCTGCCTTCTATAGTCACAAGAGTTGGTATTTTCCATTCCTTCTTCTAATAACTATCCCTCTGTACAAAGACCTTTTGCAGTTTCCATCTATCCCCTTCCTATTTTTTCAGATTAGAAGTGATTTTTGTGGCTATTTTGCAAGATTCATGTTAAGTTCTTCTGGTGCTTCTAAAAAAATCTGTACAGGTCAAAGACCTGGGGAACCAGAATACAAGATGTGGCACAAAAGGACAACAACAGGAAGCTCAAGGATCTTTGAAGGCTATTCTGTCAGCTTCCTTGAGTCACATGTACTTTACCAAATGGAAATAAGGATCACATCTCACATCTCACTTTTTGAGCTGAATCAGCAAACCAGTAGAACCTGTATTAGGAAGCCTGCTTTTTCATCTTGCTTTTCATCTTGCTTGACTGCTGAGTTTTACTTTAAGGAAAAACAGAGAATGGAACGAAATGTGGTGAACTGTTACAGAAACTGATCTAGGCTATTAACAAGGAAAAGGGGAGTCTGAATAGGCTATTAACAAGGAAAAGGGGAGTCTGTCTAAGCAGTTAGGAGGAAGTCAAAGATCTGGACCTCAGCTTTGAGATGAGGTGAGGTAAGAAGTATCCAGCTTTTTATCTTTGATTTGTCCTCCTTTTGACCAAATATCTCTTTTAATTATATTTTCCCCTTGGAAAAAAAAATGTCCCTTTCTATTTTTTTAAGCAATTATTTTGACAAAATTAAAAAACTTCTGAAAAAAAATACATTAATATTGATTCATAAAGTCATATCCAGGATGCACAGTGCAAAATATGGGCTAATGAGACCCCTCTGACTTTTGGTAAATCTAATGGTGAAAATTTCTAATAATTTTCAGTTAGTTCATTGAAGTCTTGCTTAGCCTTGAAGGCTTTCCTGACACTGTGCCATTACTGTCAGAAAGTGTTAAGTCAATTAATGTTGAGCAATTGCCATTGTTAATGGTTATTTGAGGAATTTGTCTGAGCTACCGACGTCACTTTTTTCCTAATTTGTACTTAAACATTCTGACATATACATTCCTGCCTATTACAATGGCATTTTCCTGAATTCTTCTAGTAATCATTAATTGTACAACAGCCATTGAACTTCTCAATAGATTCTGAGTTTTACACATAATCACACTCTAGGTCTGCTACTCTGGAGTAATTTCCAGTTCTTTCTTTTTTCATTCTTCCCAGTTTACAGCAGCTCTTCCTGCTTAGCATTTGTCATGAAGGACTACAGATCTCCACACACCAGTAACAGCCCAGGTCCTCGGAGACCTCAAGTGGCTTTTCAGTCATCACATTCCACTTATCACAAAAATGTTTACATCACCAAGGGGAAACCCATGCTCTGCAAAAACTGAAAGGCCTGCCTTTTCTTGCAAGTAGAAATGCTACCAAGAGAACAAAGAACGGCAATCAGAAGCTTTAGCAAGCAGAGCCCTCCTACTTTAATTAACATGTAATATTTAAAGCCTTCCTTTCAAATCCAACTTTGCCTCTAGAATTTAGTGAAAGACAGCTCATTTCCTTAAGTACAAACGGGTTTTGTTATCCCACACAGTCAGTCAGAAAAAACTGAGAATCATAATATAAATAAAAAAATAACAAAAGTGTAGCAAGCTGATGGATCAAGAACCTCTGAAAGTCTATCACAGCTTTAGCTGAAGGCAAAGCACAAGAAAACCATTTTGTATGCCTGGCACATCCAGAATTTTGGGTCAGAAAGAGTGTCTATTTTCTGCATCATTAGGTGTAGACTCTCAAGCTTTCCAAAGTAGAAGGTACAGAAAGAGAGTGTACATACCCCAAAACATTAAAATTGGAACTTATATAAATATCATTAAAATAATAAAATTACAAACAATATAAAAGCAGATGCATTTCCTGTAAGAATAAATTTTTATTTGATCTCAGTCCAATTAATAGATACAAGTGTATTTACAGGTATGCATGCAATCTTCTGGTAAAAGTGACTGCTTTCTACCTGTTGGACAAACAGTTGCAAGATCACTGTATCTTTGCTCAAAGCTTACTAATGCTGTGCAAGTGTACACCTCTCAATATCTTTTAACTGGTTTGAATGGCCAATAAGGGACCACATGTCTGTAAAAGCTTACGACCCACTAAAATTGCTCTGTATTGCAGGTACGAAAATTTTGTAGCAGCTAATTTGTACTTGCTAACAATATTACTTAAATATTAATACTGTAACATTAGCACAGCATTTTTTTGTTATTGGTCAACGCCTATTTACTAATTGCAAGTGAAACAATAGGAAAAATATACTTGTAATCGGGAGACAGATTTAAGACTTCAGATTATTATATCTCCTTGGACACTTCTCCATGCTTCTGTTTGCTAGTCCTTGTCTCTCTCTTTCTCTATCTTGTTGGTTTAAACTTGTAAACTCTGCATAGACGAAATGATTTCTTACTATATTTATACAGTGCTTAAAGCAATATGACTCTGATAATAGCTGAAGTTATTCTGTTCTACTTCAATTAAAGAGCCTACTTAAAATTTGATGTTCCTTAAGGCGAAAAGCAGAGAAATCTTCTACGGATTAACAAATATCTCCTCTTGAATCCAATGCAGAATCTCACGTCTACAAAAAACAGTAATTTTGTATCCATTGGTAGCATGTATAGTTATTTGGCAGAATGAATCAGTTTTTCTTAAGGACTTTTCTCAAGCTAAATCTGTCAAATCTGTAACTATCACACAAGGTAAACAAATACAGTACTTTTTTTTTCTTTTTCAATTAACTTTAAAATAAAAAAGTTATATAAAAGGAAGACAATAAAATCTTACATCATTTGTGTTAACGTGCCAGGCCATATCACCATAGGATACCAGCTGACCATTCACATAACATCGTATTTCACTGTTTCTCCATCGATTATAGATGTGTACAATACTTATCATGTACCACTGGAAAGACAAGAACAATCAGTACAATCAGCTTTTGTGCTATAAAATATAAAGTTAATTAATGGCATAAAAAAATAAGTGACCAGTCTCATAAAGTTATACAAACAGATGTATTCTTGCAAACCCGTAAAATCAAAAGTCAAGTCACTGGAACTTCAGGTCCAGTCAGTAGAATTGTGCCTAAATGTAATGATGTACCTACCAGCATCCCCTTACGGGATTAGAGACAAAATTGCATACATACAATTAAAAAGCTGAAAAAACTTTGATTCCTGAAAGTGTAATTTAATTTCAACACTATACACACTACACACAAAACACAAGTCAGTTCTGATGGGAAATCCAGAGCTATGTGCTCTTACATTAACAAATTCTTATCACATAGCTCTGCCTTTGCATCACTGCGGTCTGTCAAAAATTATAAATTAAAAAGAAAAAATTCATAATAGCAAATTTTACAGCCCAGTTTAAGATGTTATCCTGATTGTTTCCTTTGATATTTTTCCTCTATTCTTTACCATTCCACCAATTTTTGGACACCTATCATATCATTAAAATATATTTTATAATCAAACAGAGAAAGCATCACAGTCAAATGCTTCCAAGTACAAGTATTGTGGTCTTTCAAATACTTTGTTTAACAGGAATCATTATGCCCACAACAAATAAGTTCAAGAAGAAAACATGAAGTTTCCCTCAAAACTGAATCATTAAACTCATCTAAGACTAGGAAAGGCAAAAAAGGCAAAAAAATCTGAGCTTTGATTTTCTTGAATACACGTGCACATGTACACATGCATGCACACAAAGTCTATCCCAGATCAATATCATAACTAATCCAGTCAAATACTGCTTTTCATCTTCCTGCACTAGAAATAACTAAATTTACATCTTAAATGGCAAGGGAAGTATTCAAGTATTAAAAAATGGTTTACTCTTTGTCTCATATTTGTCACTATCAAATCTGGATAAAAGGAGTAACATAGGTTTTCAAAGCCAGTTCCTAAACAGAGGATGACAAACACCATCGAGTTCACAATGCATACTTCGCAATAAGAAAATAAAAGTCCTCCTGAGATTCCTGTTTGCTCACTTGATTCATATCCTTCTATCACTGTATTTTACATGTATAAATTCTCTTATCACATGATTACATAACTTTTTTAAGGCTTTCAGAATGCCCACAGGTCTTCAGGAATAGAGTGTATCAACTGGCTCACAAACCTGTTCTTATACAAAGTGAGAATCTTACAAATAATTGAATGGAAGCAGCAGACAAGAATTCCAGTGCATCAGCACATTGCTTTATCCCAGATATGAATATTATCTATATGTTTTCTAATCCTTCCTTTCCATTTTTCTAGCTTCTACCCATTTTGATTGCTAAGAAATCAGGCATGATAATATGTAATTCTAAATATCAGCAAAGGCATTTCTTAAAATTTGTAGCATTTGCCATCAACAATTTCTTTGAAAAAATGGATTATATATCCCAATTGAAAGTTTGGTAAATATTGTATTCAAATTTATTTGGAACTTGGGGTGCCTTTTCTAAGGTCCTGGCAATTAATTACTATCTCTTACATTGATTTCTATATCTCTTCTATTGACATTTCAATTCCAGATACTTCCTCTGACTCATCCCCATAGACTCGTGTTGTAGTAAACAATGATGCAATTAAATGATTTAGCTTTTTTCTTATGTTAAGATATTCTTCAAGGGCTCCTATTAAGCCTTAGTCATCCGAGCACAGGAAAAAAAATTGAATTGTAATAATTTTGCATATTATTTGCTATAACTTATACTTTTCTAAGTACTCTTTTGACACAACTTCAACTTTCTGAACAACTTTCTTTTACTTACAGTTGTCTGTACTTTGCTATTTATCTATGCTCAGGTACATTGTGAGGAGCTTTTAAACATTCTACTGGATTTTCTGACTAATGGTATATTTGCTCAGCCTTTTGTATCTTTGCATTCAGGCAATTTCTCTAGCACTAGCAAACACCTTTTTTATTTAAGAAATAAAGGCAGTTTTTCACAGTTCCTTTAAAAATGAAAAATTGCAAATCTTGTATATTCAAGCATATTCAGCATTTTTCAAGACAAAGTCAAGCAAGAGTCAATGTCTGAACTCTCTAAAAAGTTTCAAAAGTACATAAATCTAAATGCATATGCTATTTAAAAGTTTGAACCCTTGTACCAGTAAGATGCCACCCAGTTTACAGCAAGGAAGTGCAAGTACAAGTGATTTTTTGATTTCTCTCCTATTCTGTATCTGAGGACATGATTTTCAGGACTTTCCTACTACACTACAAACCAAACCACATTGCATAATCTTACACAAAATTTTTCTGCAACTTTTAGTTGAAAAAAAATTTTTTTTTAATATTCAAAGTCAGTAATACAGTTTTCTTTAACATTGATCCTGCAGTTTCCTTTCCTATATCGTTTTCTCAAAAATGCACAAAGACCATGCCTCTCAGCTGTAACAAGAGCTTCTTCAGGTAGTGCTCAAAGACACTTTAGAAAACAACCTGTCCATTTTTTATACTGCTGAAATCTGTTGAGCTTAGTCACCAACTGTAAAGTGATATTCCTACTCCATAGCACAGTACAATCAGAAAGATAAGGCATCACACACTAAGTATTTCCAATATGTGGAATTTATTTCTGTCTATACTAAAATTAGTAAAGGTGTTCAGAATTAGAAACACCTAAAAAGAAAAAAAGCTGTTTGCTCTTGACTACACTGTTTTCCTGTTATACTTTTAAAAGGATTGATGTTGAGGCTGGAACTCAAGGGAGTAGAAATTACTAGGGGTTACTAACACACAAAAATTTCAATTTGAAGCACCAAAAAAGCAGTATAGACATATCAAATACAACACTGCCACAGCTTATGTAGCTCTCTTGAGATGTCAATCTACTGTATTACACCCACATTTTTTATTTGGAGATATAATACCAAATTTCTCCATACGTTTTTATAAATGCTTGCTTTTACAATGTTATTAAAATACACCAATTGAAGCCTAAAGCAACCACTTGACACATCTTAAAGTTTTAAATTAAGATTACACATTATGTGAATGGTGTCATATGAAACAATTAACAGCTGGGAGATCTTTACGTGAACATAGTAACTTTCGTATCTGCCTACATAAAGCTTTTGACTAGGTGATTTAAATATATAATTTTACTGTGATTTACCAAAAATTAAAAAAAAAATTATTCAGAAGTTTAATGAGGATGATGTTTCTGGCAAAACCTATTGCTGAAATGTCTATGCCTGTAAGCAAATACAAAAAACTACAGGAAATAGTACATCTCATGACAAAAATCACACCTCTCAAGTTAGCATTTGGACAGTTAGCTGCTCTGTAAATCAGTACACAGTTTTTGAATACATATCTACACATTCAAAGCTTGCACAGTGAAACCAGTGTCACATCTAAAAAACATGAAGAAAATCAATTTACATGTTAAACAGTATACATTTTGACTTGTTAGAGCCAGAAATTGTATTTGCCACATTTTATTTCCTCCATTATGTATTATGTACCTTACCACATACGTGTAAACACAACTTAGTAATGGAAAAAATATATTAAACCACGTGCAAATATATTCTATAACATGTATTTCAAATACTTTCCAAATCTGGCATATGACCAAAAGTGTATGAAGCACAAACTTTGGGAAATATAAAACTATCATGGGAGTTATATTTGGACATACTTCAGCAGATCAGTTGATTATGATATGAAACTGCTATTCATATAATGAGATATAGGTGTACTAGTATTTCACAATTAGCTATTTTAAGTAAAACAGTAAAAGCTAAAATTTTCTAGAGTTGGCATGAAGAAAACTAGTCATTTGTATTAAAAATTATCAAAAGAATGTCTTGCTAAAATATGAAAGATATGACTTCATCAGCAAGTAAAGATCAGCTAGATCCCACAGTCTAATTAACAATAATATAATACAAAAGTTAACAATTTCATTTGTTCATTTGTTCCAGGTTCAGTGTTCATCAGTAGCATCAGATGTGCTACTGTAAAAGAAAATTGAATTATCACAACACTTTTCTGTCTATAAAATTAAATGTGCAAAACAGAATTGATTCATTCTGATAGACTCAGCAGACGTGTTTATAAGGCTTTATATATCCTCGAGTAATATGCTAGAAAAAGACATTACTTCATTTTAAAAAAACCACAAGTGAACAAAAGCTGCCTGATGAAATCAGAATCAGTGATTTTGAATCACAAATACATACTAAGAAAAACAGTAGAACATTAAGCTGATGTGTGAACAATGGCATTCCCTCCCTAAGAGTTTGGTTTCTCAGAACAAAACAAGCACTGAAATTCAACATACAAAATCTAAGCCCATAAAAAAAGAAATGAGCTTCACAGCAAAATATACACAAGACCGCTATCAATGATAAACACATAATGCTTGCTATATGGAAAGTCAATGCCTCAGTCAACTAACTGCAATTTTGAAGGTTGCGGAGTAATTGTTCCCCTAGGATTACTATGCATAGAGTAGAAATGAACACTAATATGATCTACAGATATAATCACAATATACTATGAAAAATGAGAAATCCCGAAACATCACTGACACAGAAGAAAGTTCAGAGCCTTATATCATACAGCATTGCCAGCAAAATTTTTCAAGACATTGGCCACAAAGCTACTAGGTACAGAATTTTCAGAAACAGAATGAGGGAGTTTTAATAATAAAATACAATCATTTTACAAATACTCAAAATTCTTCTCTGTCTGAAGCTAATTAAGCAGTACTTTAAAAAACAAGCTGACTTTATAGAACTGTTACTCTATAAATTATTTTTTTTTCTAATTGAGTCTGAACTGTAATAGACATAAAACTTTGCATGATCATCAGAGCAGTTACTCATAAAAAAGAAAGTATTAGTAACACAGAAGAGATTTTAGTCCTTCTTCCCAGAAGTACTTTGTCATATTTTCAATGTTATTCTTTATTGTAAATACCACTTTGCTTACCTTGCGTGGCTGAAAGTCATACTTCACACAGTGCTGGAAACCTTTGCCTTTTGACTTCAATGATGTAACTATCAAGCAGTTGCCAACAAAATGAGCAGAATATCCAACGCCTTTGCTAGTGCGGAAACTGAAGAGAAAGAATTATGAATGAAATTGGGACAAGGGGAATTATTGTATAATAAAGAGATTCAAATACAACTTTAAATCGCCATGAGAAAGAAAATAACTTAGTACCTGGAATGGTGAACTTAATTTTCTCCCAGCATTCTTTGGGGGGTGCTACTCACCTTTAGCACTTAATTGATTCCAGGCTACACTTTAAAAATCAGTACTTTTTTTTTACTAAAATCCAAGATAGTAAATATTGTATCTATCACATTTCCCCTCAGTTTCCTAATTCATCATAATTTAAAATAATACATCTGATTAAAGTTGTGAAGAAATAACCATTACAGAACAAGTGTGAGATGCCTTGCAATTTTATGAGGTTCAGAGAAAAATGCAGATGGTATGACATACAAATTGGGATTCAAGACAATTACTATGCAAAAGAATTATTTTTCAAAACATTAATTAATTAGGCTAATGATCTATGAAGGTTTATTCATCTGAGTGGTGAATTTATTTTCATTTGTCAAATGGATAAAGGACTGAAATTTTAAGAAACTAAGTTTAGTAATGGATTTCAGCCTTCTTGTGACAAACATCATGAAGACAGATAACGCAGAAATCTCATACATTTCTCTAGTTATATTTGAAATCAAAAGCATTGTAAAGAGAAATAGTGGACTTATTAAAAAAACAGTTTGCAAAGGTAGCTGGTCAAAATTCACAAATGGCATTACACAGAGCAATTCAAAATGGGTAAGTCCATATCTACATCCATTGTCACTTAATGCTTTCTGAAAAGCTAAGTACAGTAAAGAGCAGTCTGCTATGATTAATAAGGAGCATACAGCTTTCAGCCTTTCTCTAAATAAATAACCAATGGCTGAAATACAAGGTCTAGATGGTGAACTTCATCAATAAATTCTTAAATGAAGCTTTGCAAGTATGAGAAAAGACAGTACTAATTTTGAACATTTGTATAAAGTCCTGTAGCCCACTAATTAACACTCTCATTCTCTTAATGCAGCTAACGTATAAAGTAATTTCATATTCTTACAATGATGTTTTAAATGGTTTCTCTGTTGCAACATTTTCATCAAATACTTCACTAGGTTTTTGCTAGGAACATTAAGAAGTGAAAGGTACAAATACTAAGTTCAGATTTCATCTTACTTAATAGCTGCTACATATTTTTATCTTTCTATATATTAGGTTCTATATCTTTAGTTTACCCTACTACAAAGATATAACCTTGATTTTAATATGCAGAAAAATTGCATAGCTATAGACCTAATTCCATCTTCAGAAAATTACAGTTAAATGTGTATGCATACATCACTGAAGGAGAGAATCAGATTTTCCTCTTTGCTCACTGTCAAAAATATAGCTCATAAACCATGACCTTATGAAAAAAATAGATTCTTTACAAGATAGGTGGTGTGATTAGACCCTGAGGTAGTCAGGGTTTAGACATTCTTCTCCTCTAAGTGAATTTTTAAAGGAGGCAAAAAACAGACATTCAAATTACCGAATTCTAGAAAGCCTTTTTTGTTTTAATAAATTAGAATACTTTTATTAAATGTTAAAAACAGAGTGATGAGGCTAAACAGAACAGGAATAATAACATCTAGAGATGAATTTTCTGCACTCTAATGGGTCCTCACCCAGAGGTCCTTCCTTCCAGTCTTGAAGGATATATATAGGATATCTCTTTATTTTCACAAATTCAAGCTGTATCTTCTTCATTCTTTCATCTGCCTCTATACATTGTACACAATTCTCTCTCCCCTCAAGCTATTGTGCTGAAAAGGAGCATTATTCCCTGCCACAGCCTTTAGTAAAGGGCTTCCATACACCGATCTTTGAAAAAAAAAAAAGGGCATTCTTTTTAATAAACGTAAAAACTCCTCTCTAAATAAACCAATACATAATCTAAGAATGAAGAGAAAAATTACATACTGTCCATTACCACTGACCTCAACAATGAAGACAATTTATAACACTGACATTCCCTTTTATCTTTTGAAGACTATTTTTAATCTGGATCACGTCAATGATCTGGCTTCCACAATGACCCCACAGGCAGCTAACCCCTCAACAAAAGGAACAGTGAATATCATTCATATATGCATACAATCTACATTACCTGTATATACAAATTACCTGCATGACCACATCAGTGAATTTTGTACAATAACATGGAGGTTAAAAACTTAAATTACAGCTTTTACAATAAAAAACAACTGATTGTGTTGTGAGCTGGTCTGAGACTTTGATTTACCTCCTTAGGGCCTTATGCCATTC
Organism: Lepidothrix coronata; assembly: GCF_001604755.1. Lineage (NCBI taxonomy): Eukaryota > Metazoa > Chordata > Aves > Passeriformes > Pipridae > Lepidothrix > Lepidothrix coronata. The sequence goes on along the minus strand of NW_016690249.1, from coordinate 3,519,742 downwards.
AAAAAATTTTTCAGCAGGTAGCTGTATCTCTCACAATGACAAATTTGTTTTTCATCAACTAAGTCATCTCTATAGTCTGAAATGGTTTTGTTTAACAGAATCCCATCCTGAAGGATATTAAAAAAAAAATACAGATTCACTACGCCCTGACATATGATGTGGTATTATTTGATTAGAGATGTTAAATAAAATGTTTTATTTTAAATAACCAATTTAAATTGCCTAACATTGTAAATATCATCACATTTTTACTTGATAAAACATTATTACAATTGTGTAAGATGCATCCTACTACTTTCAATTAGAGCTAGTAAGCATTTTGAAATAAAGAATGTCTCTTGAAGAAACACCTACACCTTTAAATTTTTTTTCATTTCCTATCCTTACTGGTTACTGGGCTGATTTTGTCACCATTATGGTCAAATGAGACTGTTCCTGAAATTTTAAGCACTTTAACTTCCCAAAGTTCAGCATATGAACACAATAAAGCAATGACATAATGAAAAACAGCTCCTTTCTTAGCAGGGCTCTTCAACTTGGAATAGAATAAATAGAATAAAAGATTCTATAAACATGACTTTACTTTTTCCTCCAAATAATTAGAATTCTAATACAACAGTAATTAAGAAACTGAGAACTCAGACATGTTCTCTGTTTACCTCAACATTATAGTATATAATGTTAATCTTCGTATTTTACTTCTTCCCAAAGGTAAAGTAGGCTAGGACTGGTCTCTAGGATACTGCAAAGAAATTCTCTTACAAATTACCTACATGTGCAGAACTTGCCACATCCAAAGATGAAATGCACAGAGACAACAAGAGCAGTGCTGTCAACAACCATATGGTTTTATGAGCCTTAAACTACCTCCCAGAGCAGCTGGTATACAATTTTACTACAGTTCATTCATAAAACCTTTACAGTTATGTTTCATTTCAGCCAGTTTCTCAAAGCAGCTACTGAATGTTATTACACTTCCATTGCACGAAAGCATTCTTCCATCCACCAGGGAACTGTTTAGGGATTCCAGTTTCTTTACCTTAGGATTTTACAAGCAATTTAACATATGATCACAGTACTGAGAAGATATTAATACATTCTTGTCTGAATGAGGGGGAGGGGAAGTTCCTTTCTACTAACTTTGAAATTCCATTATGTGCTTTTGCAACTGTTCTGCATTATTTCTATTATTATTAGGTCTAGAGAAGGACTGACAATACTAGACAGCTTGATTTTTGGCTTTTTTTTTTTTTCTCCTTGTCCTTACATCTGCAAAAATAAAATGTAGAATGCACTTGCAGAAGTTTTAGCCATTCTTCCATTAAATGCTTGTGGAAGCTCTTGGATGATCTACTGACAAGAAGCAACAATTATAACAATCCGACCTCAGTTCACCCTCCAGTTTTTTTACAGAGCCTGATACACAATCCGAAAGAAAACATCTCTTAAAAAATAATGAAACAAAACAACATAAAAAACCTGATCAAAAATCAATCTTAGTATCCGTATCGATCTTATCAAATTCCAGACCTGACTTAGAAGTTATGCCACCTATCCCTTATTTTTTTAGCAGGAAGAAGTATAGAGATTTAGAGGAGGGAGACTTCCCAATTGACCATGCATAAGGTTAGCCCTAAATTTCTAAATTTGCATGTCTTTATGACAAAGAATCTACACCTTATTTTTTAGAAAACATTTCCAAAAATGTATTTAATGATGATGATTATTATACTGTGTCTTCTAACTTTGATAAAGTATTGTGTGTCTAAAAGTTTGATTTTTCCTATTTTACAGTCTACCCACTGGATCTCAGATTAAAAAAAATCCATCAACATTAGGTTTTCCATAAATTCTGAAAACAGAAGCCAAGAGCATCCTTACTTTCATCACTATTTTTATTTCTTGAAAGGTTTCATTATAAAATGTGTCTTTCAGGATACAGTTCACTCCCAGGTGTCCTATGAATAGTACCAATTTTTCCACCGGCCTCTTAAAAGTACCAATTCTTAACTATAAATGGCATTTCAGTAATGCTTTTGCCAAGATTTCAGGAAGGGATCACATCACCTTTTTTCTCTTCTCTGTTCAGACTATCCTTAAAAGGATCCCATTAGCTCTTTTCAGCTAGAGCAATGAAGAACCAGTTTATGATCAGTTGGTAACCTATATCAACCTTTAACATCCTACTGTAATCCCTGCTTTCTTATATATAACTACTCATACATATAACTACCCATTATTCACTGCTAGGTATATGATGTTTGTTGGCTTATACTAAAATTTGTGCTATGTAATTCTGAATCTTACCATTTGAACTTGACTGGTCTGCCTTGCTATTTATCATCCATGCAAATGTCAAACTTCTAATTTTCTTTCCAGGATTGTCACATTCATTTTATAATTGGTAAGATAACTACAATATTGTCCCAATACACAGATGTTAATAGACTGTTTGTTAGAAGCTGCCCAATATCATCCTCAGAGATAATTAAAATTATTTTTAAAGAAAAAACCAAATTGGCTTACAGTTCTTGAAGCAGGGCTTAGTGTTTAGCTAATTACAGAACAGCAGCAATTTTCCCTCACATCTGGCAAATGTGAAAACATTTCTTTGCTTCCCTTCTCCATTTTTAAGCATCACCTGACTGGAGAAGGTCCTGAGGAACCTGTTCTAGCTGACTGCTTTCATCACCTCTGCTTCAAATCAGAGCACTGTCTGAAGTTGTGCATGCTACTAAGTTAGTGCTTTTAAAATAAAGATTGCTTAAGAGACAGATTACTTTTAAGAAGAAACTAAAAAGAAAGAGTTAATTTGTATGACATATTTTTCACCTAGGCAAACAGAAAAAAGTATTACCTCCTCAAAAGTACATTTAAAAGAAAATAAATGTTTGCTTTGGTATCTTCCTCTTGGTGGTGGTTGTGTGTGACTCAAACTTTCATGTGGCAAAGTCCAACATCTTTGTAAAGAAGATCTAGTTTGAATGTTTTTCCTATTTTGAATTATTAATTATAGCTTGCTTTGAGCCACTATATAAAAATGGTAAGAATTCGCATTGTTCCTAATTTCCTTCTGACGTTGGTATATTCAGTTTCTCTTATATGCATTACATTCACACCAAATTTGCACATTTTTTGGGAACAGGTGATCAGTAAGTCATTTTTATATTCACAGATCTAATTTCTATTACCTCTAGCTAACATACAGACAGTGCACACTGAATATAACATATTTATTTTGTTGTACTAACATCAGACAAGAATCTTAAACACCAAACAGAAAATGCGACAACATTCTCAGTTTAAAGCTCTAAGAAATATTGTATTTTAAAAATCCTAAAGAAACCACCACACTAGATTTTATGGTTAATCTACAAAGCACATATCTTGCAACCATGGATTTATAAATTGCAAAGCAAAAAGGACAGATGACTTTGTAGGAGCTTGTATACAGTAAGCAGCCATTAAAATCTGCAGATATTTGGCAGGGGGGAACTAAAAACAATGAGAAAGACTAACTGATACTAGGAAGCCAGAACAAATCATACCTGCAGCATTATAAGTTACTTACCAATAGAGATAGGGTTTATCCTTATCTACATTGATATTGTTTAGTGGATCCATACGAAACCAGGTGTTAAGAGTAAACCCATTTTGATAAGGCCACTTAGCAATAGGAGGCAATGCAATTGCCTGGAAGAAGAGAAAAAAAAAAGAAACAAAAAAGTTAATTTTTTGAGAAAGGTACCTTTAACATACTGTTAAAGGTAATGTCTCTCTAAAATCCTGTTGTTCTAGATCTGTAGATCTGCTTTAACTTTAAATAATACAGAAAAAACTTCAAATGGTGCTTTTGAATAAATGCATTACTTTTCCATCTATTTTAAAATACTTTAATTTTTAACTACATAAATTCTATCACTAGAGGACACAAAATTATATTAACAGAACAAAAATAGAAAAAATACTTCTGCAGAAATTAAACTATAAATTTAGCTTTCAATAATTATTAATCTCATCTATAAACTTAAATATTAAATCAAATTAATCAACAGATCACACTATAAAGATTCATTGTTAAAACTAAAGTATAAAAAAGGTTCTCTGAATTGTAAGAGCACTATCAGATTTTTTTTCCTATGAACATCTATTAAGGTAAGAGACTGAAAGTTTTACTCCAATTCCCAGTTAAATACATCCATAGTAAGGGATGTCTTGGGAAGAAATTAAATTTTTCAATATTTCATTTTTAGGGGCTGACTGATGAAGAGGTTTCAGAGAACTCCTTATACCTGGGCAAGGCCCTGAATAACGATTAGGGAGGAAATGGAAGACATAGCAGCTTTCCAGTACCTAAAGGTGGCCTAAAAGAAAGCTGCAGAGGGACTTTATGCAAGGGCATGTAGTGATAGGACAAGCGTGAGTGAGACTATTCTATGATTCTGTGACTGACTTTTCCATCATTTTTATATGCAAGTCAATTGCTGATATAATTTTAAGAGCAGAGAAGTAGGAAAATCACAGTCAATTTTATAATTAGATACAGCAATGTGCTCTGATCATGCTAGTACTTAGGGAGATAAAAGAAATAACACCAGTTCTGCTTCAAGCTTGGTACTAAACATTTAAAGGAACACCTTTGGGATATGCCCAGAGGGAGTTTCCTGCCTGAAACAGAAGAAGAGCTGCTTGATGACAAATGGAAACAACACCTAGGATCCACCACCACTGATGTCCAAATGGAGTGACTAACATGCCACTTACGGAGACTGGCAGAGATGTAATACAGCTCTGGAAGAGCCCTTCAGCTGGGATAGTGAAGCAGGTCTCAGAAGCATATCACTAGACTGGTTCAGTAGACTCTTGGCTCTTTTTACTGGCACAGAAGTCTTGCTTATACAAGCAGCATGCACCCAACTTTAAAGAGGGCCAATCTGATATTTATCATGCCAATTAAAAATTATACTGTTTCTCTGTCTGATGTCAACACAGTGCACCACACCTGAAAACTTGAACTCAATGCTAGTGAACAAGGTCCTATCCATTCTCTTCTAATGAAGTGCTTTGGTTTTTGGGTCATTTTATAAATATTTGCCCTTGGTCCACTTCAGAGGATGTATCCTCTCCAGAACTTCATATAATAATGTCCAGTCTTCGCGAGAGAAGATTTGGGAAAGGTCATTAACCCTTCGAGCCTGCGCAGTGGATTTTTTAGGTGAGACACAGTGTGCACTGAACTGAGCCCACCTTTTAATCCTGAGGTTCATCTGCCGGGGCCGAGCAAGCTTGGACAGTGGCAGTGAGGTCCCCAGGACGTAGGTTTGTTTAGAGTGACCTTCTCTTAGATGGATTGCCTTACAGGGCTGACGAGCTCCATCTGCCCGGGGGGCTGGGAATCGAACCTGGGTCGCCGCGGTGAGAGTCCTGTACCCTAACCACTAGACCACCAGAGGCCCCCGAGAGAACTTCATAGTGTAATCCAACATGCACTACTCAAGAAATATAAATTTGAAACTCATACTTCTTGATTTACAGATTGAAGTCAATCTTGAGTGCTATGTAAAACAAAATCCTGGAAGGATCCAATCCAAGGAAAGAGAAAGGTGTACTGGGCATTTCAATTAAGAGCTTTATGCTCCTGTAACTGATGTATATCTTTGGACAGGGAGGAATATCTGAAATTCTTTCCCTGCAAAACCTTTTTTGAACCTCTGATAGATTTAAGAGAGAAATTTCATTAGGGTTTGCCTCTGAAGCCCAGAGATGTCAAAGCAGCACGTGTCATTGTAGACATTCATATTCTGCAACACCTGTCTTGCTGCTGCATCTACTTTTAGCAGAGGTTAACTGTGGCTTTAATTTAGCAGTACAAAATGAAACTTTCCCTTTCAAAACTCATTAATTAATTCCTTACACAATCTGCACTATGCATTTTGCTGACACACCTGTTTATACAGCTGAATATCCAACAAGATCAAAGAAGTCATTAGCAAAAATAACCCAGGTGTAAAAGAGTGATTTTCAGCCAGTTTATTTCCCTGATGCAATCTGCCAAACCAACAACTGTATTCACAAGAAATGGAGGCAGTGGTTTGTGCTTGAAGAAGATTATCAGTGCTACTGTGGTGGGGGAAAAAAGTTTTCCCCCGGAGTTAAAAAAATGGTAACCCCCGAGGGGGTGGTGTCACTTGATGTGGACCCAATGAGTGCTCCTGCAAAATATAAACATATCACAAGCAGATCGGAAAAGAAGGATGTAGTTGTTGTTGGAGAGAAGTGGCCATGTTGTAGAGCCACAAGGAGAAGGGGCAGGAGCTCCTCTGGGGGCCATGGCCCCCCAGCCCCCAGCTGGGGTCATAGAAACTCGGAAAAAGTATTAAACTGGACCGCAGACTGTGACTGAGAAGCTGGGAGTTTTCTCCACTGTGAGTGGGCAGAAGGAGCAGTGGCAGAAACAACACTGACCGGAGAACAGTGGCAGAGAGCCAGAAGAGATAAGGAGAAGCAGAGATGGCCTGCAGCAACACAGAGAGATCTTGCAAGGATACAGAGAGAGAGAGAGAGAGAGAGAGAGCCAGCAGCAGAGAGAGAACTAAGCTCTACAGAGAGAGAGAGTTTGGGGTAAGAACTGAAACAAACTCCCCAAACGCCTCTGAGACCTCCTAGAGAGGAGAAGGAGATGGACTCCTACTTAAGAGGAGTCTTGGAGTGCTGCAGCACCGGAGAGAGAGAGGAGCTAAGAAGCTCAGGCATCCCGGAGCTGGACCGGGACGGCCAGACGGAATGCAGAGGGGGTGGCCTTGCCCTCCCCCGCTGCTGCTGCCAAGCTGGCAGCTGAGACAGAGCACAGGAGCTCTGATAGAACTCTTGAGGCAAAGGCTCTCAACTGAAAGCTGCCCGAGACGTTCTGACTCAGGGGTGAATCCCCTGAGGAAAGGGACCTTCATGGGGGTCTTACACCCCATGATATGATGTGGTGAAGCGAGTTTTGTCCCTGCTACACAGATCACGGAAGAGAGAGAGACCTTCGATTGGAGTCGAAGAGCTGAGAGGGGTAGAGGAGAACCCCCTTGTGTGTATTGGAAAGAGACCCAACTACAACAGTCCAGTTACGGCTGCTGCACAGAAGAAGAGAGGCTGCTGCTCTGAGAGTGGAAAGGATCTTTCCTTTTCCCTTCTGGACTTTTATTGGAGGGAGAAGAGATTGATCCATTGTAAGTACTGATTTATCATAGGAGAAATAGTTAAAGATTATGTATATGATACTGTATTGTAATATTTATTTGTACAGTGATTGTAATATAATTCCCTTCTCCCGATATTGAGTCTTGTGTTGTGTCTGGAAAACCCATCTCACACTGGGGTGAGATGTGGGAGGGGAGCTTGGACTCAAGAATTGGATTTTAGGGGTCTCAAACCAGGACAGCTACTGATAAAATGCAAGTAGAGCAGACTTCAAGCACTGGTATGAGAAAACAGGAATTTCAGGATTATTTTCTGTTAGAAGATTCTATGTTCTACCATAAGTATATCCTGATCCATACCAGAATAGAACTGAACCTCAAATATGGATTACTCTGCTTTACCCATTTGTATTTACTCTCAATAATCTATAAATCTGTATACAATATTTTAATTGATTTGTAGCTTTTTTTCTGAAAGTACATGCAGTCAGTGAAAGAGAGAATATCCATCTGGGAAGGTTTGGAAAGGAATACAATTTTGCCGTTGTAAGTTATCTCACAAAGAAAAGCAAAAAGAAGACTGCATTTAAATCACTGCCTTGATGCAAAGTAAACAGCTGTTGGAATTCAGATAAACAGAAAAATTTATAATAAAATGTATGACTAAGCAGTCACTGTAAACTGTGATGACATGCAGAAGTTCACTCCTAGATTTTCCTCAGCCCTTTCCTTTATATAATATCAATCACATTATTCTAATAAAATAACACTGTTCTTTGGAATTTTCAGGTTTCACTTTTACAGTAACTTCTCCAAACAAAAATCTGCTGCTTGACATTCCATCCTCACAAGTGCAACTTCTCAACAACATAACTACCTTGCAAATCTATGGAAGAAAACGTATACACTACTCAAGCACGCATTTATCCTCTTACTTTCTTTTCTCGCATTTCTGAAACAAATTAAAGGAAATGCAAATAAGGAACTATTTATTTCTTCCTGAAATTGTAGTATTTTGGTTGAAAACTTACTGCAGCACTACAGCCTGGGAAGTTGAAAAAGGTATCAGGCCCATGTCTCTGTGGCATCTGATTAAGGACTGATAATAATTTAACTGCATGTCTTGGCTGTGAAAACAAGAAAATTGCATAAAAGTCAATACAATCATTTTTGTACTCTATAGGCTACAATGCAAAGTGGACAGTTTTCAAACACAGCAAATTAACTCTGAAGTTAGCAAAAATATTTCTTAAACATATGTTCAGTCAACTTGAGAAAAACAATTAATTCAAGTTTATATGTCCCAGGAGACAATTTACATTAGCTTTAGTCTCTAATGGAATGACACTTAATGCTTTATCTGATCACAGCTTACCCAGATTCCATTTTCGCCTCGAAGCATGCTGAACAAAAGCTTCAACTCCTTGACAGTGATGCTGTAGCTGGCAAGAACCCCCAACATATCAACTAGGAGATCTTCAAAGGAAAATAAAGTTATTCTGAACTCTGAACTTAATTGTTTTGCCAAAAAAAAAAAAAACCCAAAAAATTAATACTTTTAAAAGTAAGTGTATTCACAAATTCTAAAAATCAAAGTTATTGCCTTAAATATTTTACAAAGGATTTCACGTTCTCATTGCTTTGGCATTTTTTAGAAAAAAACTACATGCGCAGTTTTAAATTTTGCATCACAGTTTGAAAAAAAATATTAAATTTATGGAGAATTAATTGTTCCCATTTCACAACATTCATGACACATTAAAAACTTCTAGCTCGCTCCTTTCTGTTGTATATTTTTGGGATAAGAGTTGTTCCTTCCTCTGAAGTTAATATTTGTCAAAAAATTTTGACCTAAAAGATGTTTGTCCTTAAGTGCAGCACATTATACTGATAATTTGTATAGTTCCCACATTTTTACTACAGTGGTAATGCTTCTGACTTTTACCAGGAGAGACCAGGGGAAAAAAAACCCTCCCCCCATCCAAACCCCCCCCCTAACAACAAAAACTCCACCAAACCAATCAAAGCAAAATCTAACAATCAAACAAAAACAAAAGCAAAGCAAAAGACCCACAAGGAAAAAAATTCAGAAAATCATAGCAAGAAAACAATAAAAGAGCACAATAAAAAGAAGTGACTGCTAACAAATTTATGTAATACAGCTTTCATTACAACGTCTCAAACTCCATGGACTTTTAGAGTAAGAACATTAAATAATCTGCCTTTCAGGGAGTATCAGGTTTAAACCTACTGCTAGTGATTGAATTTTTATTTTAAAAAACAGAATTTCATTTTAAGAATTTGTTAGCTTGTGGGATGTTGGACCTCACACTTTCTCCTGGAATAAAATGCACTACTAAGAATTACTATTTCCTCTAGCAGGAGGAAAAGTAATTTGCTCATCTTCATAGAGGTGGTATAAGAAATTTAATTCAAAGATCAAGTAGTGAAGTACAGAGTGTCCAAAACAAAAGAACTATGACACAACAGAATCAGCATTAACAAACTTTTCCAATCTGTTCAACAATCACAAAATCCTCCCCCCCAAACTTGTAGAAAACATGGGCTTCTACATATAAATTTTTACTGTATTTGTATGACTGCATGTTCTCCTTTTTCATTAGTGAAAGGATGACTCTTACAGAGTCTGACAAAGAGGAGTCTTCAGAAGCATACATTTTTTTAAATGACACTTCACATTCATATTTTGTTTTAAAAGAAATTTTCTCTCTGCAAATCCATACATATGTGTTTTTTTAGCAAAACTATCAATACTTATTGAATTTTTTCCACTAGGAGACTAGCCTCTGGACCTGAGCAAGCAAAAGGCATGTGTGAAGAACAAAATATCATTTCATTTACAGGAGACATAACAAGCTGTTCAGTGAGTGAAATTGCATAACAGGAAAGGCAAAAGAAAAGCACTGCAAGTTAGCAGACATTTTCATTGTAAGATCTGAACATCCTAATGTTCAAGTACAGAATTTTTTTTCCCCTTCCCCTTTCTCTTTATTTAATGTTCCCTTTAAATTACTGCCCCATTATATTTGTGACAGAATTAGGGAAAACAAAATACAGCTAAGAAAACTAAATGTCTTGTTTTTCATGGTGGTGAATTCTGACTCAGATCCTCTTCTAGTACCTACACGCATCTGCCCCCTTCACTGTACAGTCTCCAGCCTCCAGTGTGAAGCTGGCAGTGATTTGCACATCTTGTACATGATCAGAAACTGAGAACAGTAACACACTGAAAACTCAGAAAGGGAAATAAGCACAAGTGAATACTAATCTTTGGCTGGGAATTTCTCAATTATCACTTTGTAGTCTTAGCTTGCTTTCCAGATCATGCTACTTCAAATTATGCTTCCTTTACAGAGAAAAAATACTGTATAGAAGCAAAGTTGTCTTGTGAAAGTCAGAATAGCATTAAAAAAAATCTTGCAATAGATGACAAAAGTGTAAATTAATACAGTCAAACACAGAAATGATTGGCAGATTCTAAAAATCACTGAGCATGTGCTGCTTTGTTTCATTGTTATAGTCCTGTAGTACCTTATGGCACAGAAAAATTCTTATTTCTACTGAAGATGTTGATAACCTACAGGCATTAGAAATACATATTTATAAGTAATGAATTAAACATTGATGGACAAAAGGAAACATAAGCTCCCTAGCAATGTAACTGTGTGTAAAACAATGACCTGGAAGATTGAAGCCCAGTAGGTAACAAGTAGAGATAAAGCTAACAACATCTGCGGAAGTCGAAGCACTTAAGGTTACTTAAAGATATTGCTATAAGCTCCACTAAAGAAGGTTTGTTTCTTGTTTCAATATAACAAGACTTAAAAATAACTGCAATTCATTACATGATTTTATTCATACTTATTAGAAATCTCATAAAAGAGTCAGTCAACATCTGGTTTATAAATCCTAATAATCCACTCATCTATAAATGGACAAAGGTCAGAAAACGTACTAGAATTGGATTTTTTTAATGTCTACTTTTTTTTTTATATTAAATAACATTACATATATGACTGGAATCTATGATCTCATTTCAAAAACATGATTGTGTAAAATAATATTAAGTCCAGAAGGAAAAAACAGGCACTTTTTCTCATTTTTAATGCATTTCTAATTTCTGTTAATGGCACCTTCTGAATAGTTTTATACTAAGCAATTTTCATATGATCTACAAATTAACCAGCAACCTTGAAGGAATGCTTAATGTAGTCATTTAATATGAAAATACAATAATAAAAGAGCCTGCCTGTCTTTCAAGTAACAATGTGCATATGTCAAAACAAATAGTCTGGCATTAACTTTAGAAGACATTGGAAGAGTATTGGAAACCCAACTTCAGGAAACTGCCCTCATTCCTCCTTAAGCTTATAACAACAGACGACCATGAAATTGTGAATTTACGTCTTGTTGGTGCAGTAACCTAATTTCTACAGGTTGGAAATACAGAATGTGATCATTTTGCCGTTTTTCTTATAGAATGAGTTGAAAGAGTCCAACAATGACAGAGCAGTCAAAAGTCAACATTGTTGCTTGAAAACTAGGAACTGTTTCAGTGCTGAAGAATTTAGTAACTAGCAATTTTATAACAATTACCTACAGCATCACAACAGAACTGTGGGAAATAAAATGGCACTTAAGGAGACATATCTACTCTGTAGCAGTTCAGGCTATTTTCTCATACACCATTCAGACTTCTGTGAAGAAGACACACTATCCTAAAGAGTCCCTCAGAGCAGATGATATGCTTCACTACTCATCACCTGGAAACAGAGAATTGTAAGAAGTGAAACCCTCAGGGAAGATCCTGTGATGCTTTTTTTTTAAAAAAAAAAAAAAGCAAAACACAGCACCAATTATCTATGAAAATATTTTAGTATTCTCTTTTCCTTAACCACTGTTAAAAGGGCTGACCATTCCCTTTATTAGTACAATAGATTATCACAGTATAAAGATGACTTCTGACAGGTGCTGCTTCTGGAAAGCAACTTGAAATACAAATGGCAATGAGCCCATCTGGATTGCAATAGAGACTTTCAAGATGATTAGGCTTTATTTTTGACCACAAAATCTGTAAAATCATGTGAAGTGAGATATTTAAAGTGCTGAGAACCTCATGAATCTGACAGTCTTCATCTAAACAGACAGACAAGTTCTTTTCACTGCAAAAGATTGGGTACATGTTCATTTGCTACTGTCTTACTTTCATGAAACCAGAGAAGAGTGGCTTCAGACTTAGACTGGTCCTGAAAACATGCTGTCAGAACATAAAACAGAGATTGTGCCTGTCTTGTCTATTTAAACCCTATCTAGGTCTAATCACAGTGTTTCACAAAGGTACAAGTGAGATGACCTAAAAACAAACAAGCAACTCCCAGAAAAACCAAATAAAAAAATCCCAGAAAACATGTACCATTTACAGATGATAAAAGCCAATTTCAAAACATTGGGCTGACAGAGTAATACCGACTGTTTTCTGAAGAAAGTGGTACTAACTTCCTAGAAGTAAAAACTAACACAACTCTGATTCAAAACATCTTCCCTCAATGTTAAAAAACATTTTGGCACAAAATTTTTTACTTCATTCTCTTGGAGTGGAGAGTTCATAGAAATATCTGGAGTAAAGCAGTTCTGTGGTCATCCTGTGTCAAATATGACCTCAACATCTGCATAGCAGGTTAGGGAGCACAGATACTGCGTTAGTTGTCACTGATTTTGTCATCAAAAATCTGACATTGAAATAGTTATTACAGGACCATATTTGTTATTTCTGACTTATTACCAACTTGTTACCATTTATAAAAGGGTGGTGAGGAGCTTACAGAAATCAAGAGAGAAAGGCAAATGATTAATTTTGTTGCTTCCATGTCTTATCAAAAAAAATTCTCAAAAAACTCACATTCTCATCTATTTAGAGTTATCAGAGAGAGACCCTACAAAGTGTGATTCTGTTCAATCCCTGCTCATGATATATAGAAAACTATTCAAATAATTTGAAACACATTGCAGATCTAAAATTTCATCAGAATTCCAATTTTCAGTTTTGATTTTAAATTACATATGGGGTCCCTTTGTCCATGTAAGCATACTGAAGAGCAAGCTTACTGGTGTTTTTTCTGCAGAAGATCTCTTTCTGAACTACTGTGTGACTACTCTCAGAAAAAAGATTTATGAGGTAGAGGATCCATTAGAGTTTTTTTTAATGTACTACCCCTGGCTTATATTAATATCTGTACCTTCAGAATGATTTTTCAACTACCAAATGCTCCTGAAAGCCAGATCCTGTGCTCTTGATTTCTGACTTATAATTAGCTAAGCAATTTTTTTTAAATTCTCTCTAATGGAGACGTCATTGCAGTCCTATATGCCACGTACAGAAGTACCACTTAGGGGACCTCAAACTGGACAAATTTTATCAGTGTGATTACTCATATAAGAACATTATTTCCATGAGTTAAACACGAAAAACTTCAAAATAGAAATGTGTGTTCTCATCATATAATATGTTACAGTTAACACAGAATGAAAGAGTATCTTCAGCCTTATACTCTTCTAACATATTTACAAGTACTGCAAAACAAAACATACTTGGTGAAACACATAATTTGTGAATCTATTGGTCTGTTATACTTCAGTCTGAATCTCACAGTACAGTATTTAGCATAACACTTCTAATTTTAGCATTTACATATACATTGCTAATCAACAAGATGTTGATTATAACTTGCTTTGAAAAATAGAATGTAGCTTTTCCTAATACTTAATATTACAGATACCCTTATACGGAAAAAAAAAAGAAAAGCCAAGGACAAAATCATTCCTCAGTAATCCAGTTTTCATGCTGCTGTTATCCTCCTCTTCCTTCTCATGTGAAATCCTTGCTAGTTTACTGTTCCACAAAACCTGTTTATATGTCAGGAATCAAATCATCAACTAAAACCTTAGAATTAATAAAGGTAAACCTCTTAATCTTTCTAAAGTGCCTCACAATTTAACTATCCTATCAGTCACAAACTATATAAAAATTACGAACTACTTTCAAATTGAGTTGAAAGAAACTGCCTAAGTTCCCCCTCCAGGAAAATAAATATAATCATATGTATCTCTTCAGCTGCCATATTTAAATGTGACAACCAACCCTGCTCCTCTAACCAAGTAATCCAGGATTACAATCTGTACCCTGTTACTGAGAGGATGTAGCATGGAATAGCATAAACTCCTTCAAACATACTCTGAAAACCTTAGCTGTGCAATAACCTCATCACTTATTTTCAGTAAGCAAACAAAGCATGCTATCTTTTTAACACCACAAAAAGTTACAGGATGTTAAAAGCCACATGTATAAAAAATTAAGAGATATGAGAGGGATCACAGCTATACATTAGGAAATGATTGGTTAACATAATTTATATGTCCAACATTAAAACCTATGAATAATTTCTGATATGCTGTAAGATGAGGTTATGTTTAAAATGGACCATAATAATTCTAATATCCAAATAATTAAAAATAATCAATGCTCTAAAAAGCCAAAATATTACCTTGTAGTTAGTCTAACTGTACAGTTTTTAATTATATTGAAAATTGCTTTTTTATCACCAAGATAACATTATCTTGTCAAACGAATTAACAGGCAGTTATTTTTAACAATGTATCTACATATATTTTAGACTAAGAATATATTTTTGTCGTTTTCCTGAAACTGATAAAATAGTAATTCTGACTCAGTAGCAGTACTAACCAAAATATCATTTTAAGTAAAAACCAAGACATCTCACACCCTTTCATAATCACAAAACACTGGCAATTCCAGAATGGAATAACATTTTATCAGTTGGCAATTTTTTACCTGCAATCATGTCGTCCACAGTACTCATCTTCAGCAGTACCTGTTCAATTAAGCCAACTTCTGTGCTGGTCTGTAAATTACGCACACTTTTACGTAGAATTGCTGTGAACATACTCCAGATTTCTGCTTGGCACGTTACATCACAGTGCTCCAAAAGCTCTGACATGCATGTAATGCTCTCTGCATCCTGGATTATAAAGTTCATCTCTAGATCAAATTCGCCACCAACCAGCTAAAAAAGAAAACAAGAACAGCATTACATTGTGAAATACACAGTTTAGTGTCTTTCATACCTTCATTCTGACCAATACTGAATATATTTGACATAATGAGAGAGGCAATTTTGATAAGAGAAACTCACAGCTATGCTCTCTAAGAGCAAATTAACCATCATGCTATACAAAACAAAGCCTGTAAAAAATAAACACATAAAATATATCATAAAATACTACTTTCAATTTGGTCACAGTACTGAATGCAACATCTTAATCAAATCAAATCAAAATGTATTTGAAATATTCCTTTCTACGAAGTAATCGAAATGGTAGCCTGGCTCAGACAGATGTAGCGCAGAATCTGAAAAGCTCAAAAGCAACTGAGGCTTTTCTACCATTCTCAGAGGACACTAGAAAATAACTTAGCTTTTTCTCTGGATATAAGCCAATATTTGTCCTTAGTTACGTATTTGCAAGACCTTACTGCCCTTTCCATTGTCCCACCCAAACAGTTGTGTAGTCATGTCCAGGAAAAGAATCAGTGATCTGCTCTGGACAAACACGGACACAGTAAATTTGCATAATTATATCACAGATCAGCTCATTGTGTGGTCAAAGAAACCTACTCCTGGTGAAAAGGAGAGACTGCACTAGGAAGGGCGCAAGCACTCAGTCTGACTCCTGTCCATCCAGATACTTGCAAAACACTATCAAGAGTCCTGAGCTCTAATTAAATAGCACAACTACCAGGCCTGTATTAGGAGTGAGAGAAAAAAACAGCAAAAGAAGATATATCTTCAGGAATGGAATTCAGTAATTTTGAACAGTCACCTATGTAACTTAAAAAAGGTGAACTCAAAAGACCCTACTGAACTGAGTGTGAAGATTAGTTTAAAAAAAAATTCTCCTTTTAATGGTAAAAACCTCTTTTAATTTTTAAGGAAACAAAGCCTGACTCTCATGCATTCTACTTTATCCTAGTAACTTGAAGAATTTTGAAAGCACAAATGTTACGTTTCATAGAATCACAGAATGGTTTGGGTTGGAAGGGACCTTAGAAGATCATGTAGTTCCAAACCTGCTGCCTTGGGCAGGGAATCTTCTATTAGACCAAGTTATTCATGGTCCCATCCAGCCATCTCTTGAATACCTCCACAACCTCTCTGGGCAACCTGTTCCAGTTCATCAGCCCTTATAGTAATGAATTTCTCCCTAATATCTAATCTAAACCCATCCTTCTTTCAGTTTAAGACCTTCCCCCCTCATCCTATCACTACATGCCCTTGTAAAAGGTCCCTCTCCAGCTCTCTTGCAGGCCCCCTTTAGGTTTTAGAAGGTGATATAAGGTCTCCCTGAAGCCTTCTCTTCTTCAGGCTGAACAAACTCAACTCTCTCAGCCTGTCAGTAAGTCATTTCACTAACTGTAAAAATCAAAAAAGAAATTAATTCTAAAATTATTCTAAGACATTCTTTTCTGTTTGTTTCATGAAGTAATACAATTAAAATTGAAATAATATGTTTTAATTAAAGATATTAAAGATATTCAAAGAATTAATCTCTTACAAGTGCACAATTTCAACAGTCACCTCTAACAGAAGGCAGTTCTATAGCCTACTTAAAAGCAGTTGATATTGCCTTCAAATTAAACTCCAAAAAAGAAACAAGTTGAAATACCATGCAAAATTTTTTGATGGCTAAACCTATCCAAATATTCAAAGACTTTCTTCAGACCCAATCTTCAGATAAAATTAATACAACTAAGCAAGTACTAGCTTTGGGTCCCACCCTAATTCATACTTTTCATTCACTTTCCAATTACTTTTTCTCTATCAATTAATTGCTAATAGGTAATTTATAATTTTCCAACATAACAACTTCTATATGCTAAATATATAAATTGACTACCTTATTTCTCCTGAGATATTTAATTGCATTCAAATAAAACTATTAACCTAACTATAATTAGTACTTGTAATGGGTTTGTTACCCTCATTGAGAGGAAACAGAAATAGGATAGATCACCTGATGTATATTTTACCAACAAGATATTCCATACTATGTTATGTCAGCTCAGATATAAAAGATGGGAAGGAAGTAAGGGTTTTCTTCTCTTCCTGATAGCTGTGCGGTGGTGGACGGGCTGCTTCTTCGGGGGAGAAAAGCGTTCGTTGTGGGGAAGTAATCTTTGTTGTTAGTTCTTCTTCGTGTGTATAGTTTTATAATTTTTTTTCTCTCTGTGTACATATAAAGCATTCTTTCTTGGCAGTTTCAGTTTTCATAGTTTTTCCCTTCTTCTCCCTATTTCCTCCTCCCCTTTCCCTCCGGAGGGAGGTTGGCGCAGGCCCAGTGAATACCTGGTGTTCAGCCAAGGTAAACAATAATAGTACTTTAATTTAAAACTTGTGACTTCATATCACATATTTGCATATTTGGTAAACACATAATGTGTACCAAGGGAAGGCAAAAAAAATTTCAATATTAGAAGCACAGAATTTCTATGGTCATTCTTTAGAATCATGAAATTAATTTACAGAGTTTTTACTCTCTTTTCAAGAAAAGGTAGAGTTTCTATTTCTGAAAACACAGCAACTGGTGCACACTTCACCAGCAATCCGGGTTGTTGCGTTTTCAGATATCTCTTCACCTGGATAAGCCTCTCTGATATTATGTTAAAAACACACAGCGGTAAAACAAGCACCTGTAGAAGACATTCAGTTGAACTCACTTAGATGCTTACTCTAAAATGAAATTAAACACCTTCTGGAAGTATCTACTTTTTTCCATTTCTTTCCATGGAGGAAATCTAGGATGAAAAATTGTATTTGCGGAGTCTTCAAGACCGGGTACATTCAAAAGCCATCCGGTCACAGACCTGGACAACTGGCTCTAGTTGGCCCTGCTTTTGCAGGAGGGTTGGATAAGAGAATCTCCAGATTTCTGTTCCAGCCTCAACAATTCTATGTTAATATTTAGATACACAACTTTCAGATATCAAATTTAGGTGAGATGAATCCCACCATTTCCTTTTGATAACATGGACTTAAAACCAAGGAAAAATCCAGTAATGCTTCAGTTGGAATTAAGAGGTGCAATACAATTGATCTCCTTTCCTCAAACACTATTCATTGTAAAATTCTTGCTCAAGTAATAAGCTAACATAGAATGAGTAAAACTATGTAAATAATTCATTACAGACTCTAAAATAATTCAAACTGCATTTGCTTGCTAATATAAATCAGGATACTAATATGTAACATTTAAAAGACTGAAACAGTGTCTATACTGGTATGAAGTGATGGGGTACTTCAGTACTGTTAAAAACAAGCTGTCTCTCTTTATAAAACATCGCAGCAAATCTGTATCAAAATACACTGAATGCTAATAAAATTGGTTTTATGGAGAATCTTCTACTGGGCTACAAACTATCCAGTAGGATATTTGTCCATTTGCCAGAAAGA
The DNA here is from genome assembly GCF_001604755.1 of Lepidothrix coronata. Classification (NCBI taxonomy): domain Eukaryota; kingdom Metazoa; phylum Chordata; class Aves; order Passeriformes; family Pipridae; genus Lepidothrix; species Lepidothrix coronata. Next base: position 3,501,015 of record NW_016690249.1, on the reverse strand, counting down.
GATTTACAGTCCATCAGAGTGACTGCTTATTTCACCAAAGAAAACTTTGTACATTTTAAAATGTACCTGTTTGCCCATAACTGCAGTTTAAGCATATTTCAAGCCACTAACAATGATCATAATTATCATTAAAATCAAATTCCTTAATAAAGGAAACAGATTAATGAACTAATTAACAATGATGGCAAAAATTTAGGAACGTGGGGGAGAGTAACTTCTTTAAAGTAGTCAACCTAAAAACCATCATGAAATAAAAATATTAACAGTCATGATAAAAGTAGTTTCAGATGACTAAGAAAATCTAACAAAAAATGAAGTGAGTATAAGAAATAAATTAACATGGTTAAATGGTGTTCAAGAAGTAATACGAAGCAACAAACTCTGCTTTAAAATGTGCACAAACAAATGCAATTCAGCCAACAAAAGAAGTAAAAGACTCGCTACAAAAATGTATCCTCTAATGACATTTCTGCACCTGCATTTCCCAAGGAAGAAGGTAGGTTGACAGTCTTCACAACATGGGGAGGTGATCAGCGAAGAACCACAGTCATAATGAGCTGGTAACATGTGCTGATACTAATGGAAGCAAGAAGTTTACTGAAGAGTCAGAAATCATTAAATGCAATTAAAATCCACCAACTACTGAGAGTTGTGAAGATTTTTCTGATATCAACTGGCCGGGCAACCATGATTAAAATTCAAAATTAGTAAATGCAAAGTAATACCATTTTATTATAGTTTTACTCGTGTGTATGTACAGAATGACAGGCTCACAAATCTGATATTATCAGCCAGAAAAGAGATCTTGAAGTCCCTGTAGGTACTACTTCAAATAATTATGCCATATTAAAAACTGTCAGTAAGCAATTAAAAATTCATACTGAATTTACAACTTTATAAGTTGGGTACAACTGTGGATGCAACACCACATACCAAAAAGTTAAATCCTACTGCCATGAAATAACTTATTTTTAATAAAGTATATAGAAGACTTCTGTAATAAGACAAATTTCAGCTGGAGTACAATATGAACACATAGATAGAAATCCTTACAGGAGCCAGCATACCGTACCATAAATCAGTGTTCTTTCCATATCACAGATCTCAAATACAATCTTTTTTCTTATGTCAAACATTCAGTCTTTGCATTCTTCAAGGGAATATTTAATATTCAGTAAAGATTGCTTTCACTGTAATTAAGTATCCTGAAATATTGCTTGTACTTTATGAAGCTGATGTATCATTTTTTAACTATTCTGCATCTTTCACAGCATGGCTGTAAGAAATGAATCAGCAAACTAATGTTCAGATCAAGGTTCCAAGTCAGATGACTGTGGTCAACAAACATAACTCCTCCCGAAGTCGTACTGAACTGGCAGTAAAAAGCAAATTAGACTATATTGCTTATCCTGAGGATGTTTACAATGACAGGTTGACACTTGCAAGTTGCTCCAAGAACCTACCTTAACCTACATCACCATTCTCAAATGCAGCTGCTCTACTCAGAATCTCCATTTTTCTGAATACAGTGGCTGCTCTTCAGTTTCTGCCATTCATTATGCTGTGCAATAAAAGTGTTTCTTCCTAAGCTGCCACATCTATGCGGAACTTAGGCTGATCTTTTACGCCCTTTTGATCTAGAACAGAGATCTTCCCCCAAAACAGAAAAGTTGTCTACATATCTCAGATAGTATATTCATACCAGTTCTTGAAATGGAATAAAACATTTGCTGCTGAACATCTAGAATTAAATTGTTAACTTGTGAAAACAGGAATTATTTAGTATCAGATTTTTCAAATAAGGTTCTGAAGAATGGATTGAAGTTAACAGAAAATAGAATATTTCAGTTGGAAGGGATCAAGAGCAATCACCTAGTCCAACTGCCTGACCACTCCAAGGCTGTCTGAAAGTTAAAGCAGGTGGATAACACCATTATCAAAATGCCTCTTAAACACTTACAGGTTTGGGGCAACAAACACCTCTTCAGGAAGCCTGCTCCAGTGTTTGACCAACTTCTTGGTAAAGAAATGCTTCCTAATATCGAGTTTAAACCTCCTCTGACTCAGCTTTGCACCATTTCCATGCCTCCTGGCACTGGATACTAGCGAGAAGAGCTCAAAGCCTTCCTCTCTACTTCCCCTCCTCGGGAAGCTGAGAGCAATTAGGTTGCCCTTCAGGCTCCTTTTCTCAAATTAGAGATGCCATCTCAATTTGAAAATTCATCAACTGAACACAGCAAAAGAAATATAGAAAAGAAACAGGGCAGTCAATCTTAGAAGACACAAATGGAACATCAGCATACCACTGAATGGTGAAAAATTCAAATAAAGCAGAGGTACAAACTTATTCTAGGATGATTTTAAAAAAAAAAAATCCTGAAGATATGAAGGTTTTTCAACACAATTTCATCCATGATTAAAAACCCCAAGCAACTGTCAAGCATAAGGATCTTAGGACGTGCATGAGATACAAAAAGAAATTTTAGAAGCATTTGCTATTTTTTTTGTTAAATGAAATACACTAGTGCATTCTGCTAAAGAAAGAATGACAAAGTAAAACAAATAGAGTAACAACAATAAAACGTGAAAATCTGAACTGCAGGGGGAGCAAATAAAACATTTTTGTTTGCAATTACTTTCAAGTTAACTAGATGAAGTATCAAAAAATTTTAATAGTCTATCTTTCCATGCTCTGCACTCATACTTCGGAATAAGTTTCATGGTCTCTAAACTGGATGTTTCTGTTTAATATTTTTCACATATTTCTTTCTACTTCTCTGATCTGCAGTCTTAAGAACAACTAACCAGTACTATCAAAACTTACTTTTAATCATTAAGACAACATTTTTCTCAGCTTTTTTTGCTTCTTCAAATGTCCTCCATTTCAATGATGCATACAAGGAGAAGAATGCATTATCTATATCCATCTGCTATTTCTTTTCTTGTATTTAATCCCTACACAGTTCTGAGTAGGCAAAGATGCTTTTCAGTTTCACATTCATTGATCATAAAGTGAAATGTGACTGCACTTATCTACCACAAAACTAAAGCTCTTTATCGTAACCCTGTTTTCCCCCATCTACATTAGCAAACCTGTATTTTCTATATTTGTGTTGATGAAAAAAAATATTAGAACTATGTAAACCAAAGTGTTCAAGCATTTAAATCTCTGAATTTGCAATTCATTGCTGTCAAAGAAGCACTTCTTTCCAGCTTCCTTAAAGTTTGAATCCTATCAGCATTTATTTAAACAAAAATCAAGAATATGGATTCCAAAATACTAGACAGACAGTGCCACTGAAAAAAGTGAATTATCACAATACTACAAGTGAATTACTACAACCCTAACGACATCCAGGCCCAATTTGCACCAAGACACTCCTACCCTCTCTCTCCTAATTAATTACTATTGCTCTGCCTTTTCTGAAGGCAAAAATAAATGAGGGCAGTTAACATGACAACAAGCCTCATCTATTTTGGACAGAAGCACTTTAGGTTCAAATATACACATATCCAACTAGAATAAACTATCTTTACTTGTAGGTATAGGAGGTAAGCAGTCTGGAAACAAAACTATTAATTCTCTTCATCTCCCTGATGTTCATCTATCTTTCTAGGCATTGTAGAACAACTGACTTGGCATTTAGGTCCACAGGAAAGGAGCTGAAAAATAACTTCTGGATGAGAAGTGAAAATATCTTAAAATCCCAAATCAATTTATTGTTTTGAAGAGAAAATTAATAAGCTTTTTACCCTTGATAACAAAAGTCATCATATAACATTTTTGTCTGTAGTGGTTTGAACCAGGTTTTCCCCCTGAAGCTAAGAAAGTGGTAACCCCCAGGGGGTGGTGACACTCAAGATTTGAACCAAACTGTGCTCCTGCGAAATATAAACATACCACAACCAGACCAGAAGAGACGAGTTGTAGTCTGGTTGGAGTAGAAGTGACCATGTTGTAAGACCATGAGGAGAGAGAGTAGGAGCCCCCCCTGGGGGGGGCTCCAGCCCCCGTCCCCCAGCTGGGGGGACTGCAGAGACTTGGAACAGTGTTAGACTGGGCTAGGTGTCTGTAGTTAAGCTGGGAGATGTTTCTACACCGTGGGCAGCGGCAGGAGTAGCAACAGCCAGCACTGACCGGAGAAATGGTGGCACAGAGCCAGAAGAGATAAGACGAAGCAACAAAAGCATGCAGCACCGCAGAGAGAACTCCTGGAAGGAGAGCTGAAAGAGAAAGAACTGCAGCAGAGAGCAGAACTAAGTTCTACTGAGAGGAAGTTTGGGGGTAAGAACTGCAAAACTCCCCTAAAACTTTCTTTGAGATCCCTCCAAAATGGAGGGGGTGGACTCTTACTGATTAAAAGTCCTAATTGGAGTAAAGGAGCTAAGAAGCTCGGTTGTCCTGAGAGCTCAGCCAGGACGGTGTGTAGGAGGGTGACCTTGGGGGTCCTCCCTTGCTGCAAGCTACAAAGAAGCTCGCAGCCATCTTGAGGCAGGGTACAGAAGCTCTGCAAGGGGCTTGAGTCCCCTGAAGATACCAGACCGTCACGAAGACCCCCTGTGCTTCGTGGTATAACCGTGGTGGAACAACCTTTGTCTGGGGTGAACGTAGCCCATGGAAGACCCCTCGCTTGGAGACGACGGGGCCGAGGGGGCTTGGATACCCCCCTCATGAGTGCTGGCAGAGATCCAGCCACAGCTGCTGCATGCATGAGAAGAAGAAAGCTTGATGCCTTAGAAACTACTGCTCTGACTGGAAAGGCTCTGTCCTTCTTCCCTCCTGGACTTTTATTTGGAGGGGAGAAGAGATCTGATCCATTGTAAATACTTATGTCATGGTAGAGATAGTTGAGATCGTGTGTATAATGTATTATAATATTTATGTGTACAGTCATTGTAATATATTCCCTTTCCCCCATACTGAGTCTCGTGTTTTGTCTGGAAAAAATCATCCCACATTAGGTTGAGATGTGGGAGGGGGCTTAAACTAGGGAATTAGATTTTTTGAGGCTCTCAAACCATGACATGTCAAAACTGGAACATATTTTCTACAAAACAACACTGAATTGATTTCACAATCAGTTCAAAATATATGGAATCAGACTGTTCCTGCTTGTTTTATAAAGACAGGGCTCCAGTTTAAGCCTTAAAACACAGTAGTCTGAGAAAAGCAGTACTGGACCCAGGCAGGAAAAAAACCCAAGTTACTATTTTCTGGTCATTAACTTAAACACTAAATTTCTAAACAACTAATTCAGATTTTTAGGAAGATTATACTTCAGATGCATAAAAGATTTCTTCAGGTAAAAGCATTTAGAATGCTAAATGGAATAAATTTAACTGTTCAGTGAAAGATATGACACTTGTTAACCTAAATATATCAGTATAACTACAGAGAAAATCAGAGGTAAAAAAATCTTAAATCTTAGGCAAGTATTTTTCATTTGTAATGCTTAATTGGTGAATGGAGTTCTTTAGATATATGAATTACAGCTATTTGGGCTATTTTTCAAAATTCCCTTTACCATCATTGGCAAGTCAAAGGTGCTTTAGGTAAGTGATTCATCTCACTGGTCTTAGATGCAACATCAGGATAAAATAAATCTTTCTCTGGGAATGTAGTACTTTTCCCTGACTATAAAAGGACAACTAGTTCAGACAGGCACATCTACAGTTATGTCAGATAAATCTTAATCAGTATGGTTTATAAACAAATGACAGCACTAAAAAGACTGATTCTCACATGAATCACTACAGCAAGATGTAATTCTGTACATTACCACACCCCTTTTAAATGAGCCCTCATTCATTTTAGCTTCAAAACCATTTTTACCCTGAATAATGTACAGCACGCACACAGCAGTGTGTCACTAAGGGAATGCTACCTAGTAAGTTTATTGACAATTTTGAAGTAACCTGAGAAATAAATTTAAGTGTCCTTTTTACTTGCTGAGACAATATGAATGAAGTAACATGTTCAGCTTTCAGTACTTTGAAGAATGAGCTTGTTATTATACAAGCTTAAAAATATCTTGGTGATTTAACTTTAATTTCTTATATTTTCTTTTGGGGAGGAGGATACTGCTGTAGGTTTCTGTATTGCCCATATGGTGCTGTGTTTCATGTTTGTGACTAAAACAGAGTGCTGATAAAATACCAATATTTTAGCTATTGCTGAGTGGTGTCTACACAGTGTCAGGGCTGCCTGTTTTTCACCCTGCCCTCCCAGAAAGTGGCGTGGGGGAGGGCAATGTGTCGAAAGGTGACACAGTCAGGACCCACTGACCCTGCCTGACCAAAGGGATATCCCACACAACCATGGTAAGCAAGAACTCGAAGAAGGAGTCTTTCCAAACTAGGCACTGTACATAGACTGGCTGTGCATCAGTCTGCTTATGGGAGGTGGCTAGTGATTGCCCCTGCATTACACTCATTAAACTGCCTTTATCTCAGTCCATGCACTTTTTTCTTGCTTTTGCTCTTCTGATTCTCTCCCTCATTGTGCTGGTGTATATGTGAGAGAGAGAGAGCAGATAAGGTAGTGAGTGCTTATTTACTGTCTGGGAACAATCCATTAGGGTTTAAAACTTTTAGCTTTTGTCCCTGAATTTACTTCACACAGTTTTGCCCATTAAGCTCACTGCTCAATTCAGTAACCTCTAATGAATTTTGTGTAAGTGGTCTTAACAAACCACTGAAGGAAAAAACTGCAAGTTACACAGTATCAACCCATAATACAGCACAGTAAACTTTGCTTATTAAGGGTATGAACCCAACAAAGTAACCTTGAGCATGGCCCCCTGAGTTCCTCCTAAACCTAAACCGTCACACTTCTCTGTTTGTCTCAGGATATTAAAAATTCAAATTCACTGAATACATTATAAAGCCTGTTTATTCCCCATTTCAAATAAGCCTACATTTCACACCACTATTACATTGGAAGAGCATTTTATCATGCCTTCTCCCATCCCACAGTAATTTTCTGTAAGTTAATAATTTTGATTTTTTTTTTTAAATCTTAGATCATATTTTCCAAGCATGAAGAGAAATGACAAAAAAAATTATTTGAAATGCTTGGAAGATAATATTCACTGTGAAAGAACAAAGACTCTATAGGCAATGGAGGTTAAGTTTGCACTTACCAATGCCCTCCTGTTGTCATTGTTATGAGCCTTGGAACATCATCTTGGGACATAAACCAGGAAGAGACAGTAAAAATTACTGAAGAACTGTCTACCTTCCTTCAATTTCTATGAAGACAGTTCTAAATAAGATCGCTGGCATCAGCAGTAAGATTTTGTACAATGACTGGACAAAGTTTGCAACTGTCAAACAGAAACCACCTTTGTTGCAAAAAAATTACACACAGGTTTATTAGGTACCATTGATGTTTTATTTTACAAAATTATATAGTTATCTAAACAGTCATCCTGCAGTTTCACATGCCAAAGCTGACAGAAAAACAGTCCTAATACCTTGTTTAAAGAGGGTGTGAACTTTCATTGAAGCACATAGAATCATAGAATGATTTGGGTTGGAAGGAGCCTTAAAGATCATGTAGTTCCAACCCTCTTGCCAGGAGACCAGGACTCCACTTCCTCAGAACTCTATCCAGCCTGTCCTTGAACATTTCCAGGGATGGGGCATCCACAACTTCTCTGGGCAACCTGTTCCAGTGTTTCACCATCCTCACAGTAAGGAATTTCTTCCTAACATATAATTTAAACCTGTCCTCTTTCAGTTTAAAACCATTGCCCCTTGTCCTGTCACTATCTGCCTGTACAAAAAGGCCTTCTCTCTCCTTTTCATAAGCCCCCTTAAGGTACTAGAAGGCTGCTATAAGGTCTCCCTGAAGCTTTTTCTTCTCCAGGCTGAACAACCCCAACTCTCAGACTGTCTTATAGGAGAGGTGCTCCAACCCTGTAATCATCTTCATAGTCCTCCTCTGGACCCGCTCCAACAGATCCATGTTTTTCTTGTGTTGAGGACCCCAGACCTAGACATAAAACTCCAGGTGGGGTCTCACAACGGCAGAGTAGAGGGGCAGAATCACCTCCTTGGACCTGCTGGACACCCTTCTTTTGATGCAGCCCAGGATGGAGTTTGCTTTCTGGGTTGTGAGCACACCCTGCTGGGTCTGTCCAGCTTTTCATCCATGAGATCACCAAAGTCCTTCTCTGAAGGGCTGCTCTCAATGACTTCCTCCCCCAGTGTGTTCTCATGTCTGGGATTGCCCTGACCCAGGTGCAGCACTCTGCACTTGAACTTGTGGTTCTCATGGGTCCAGTCCTCAAGTTTGCCTAGGTTCCCCCTGGATGGCATCCCATACTTCTGTTGTGTGAACTGCACTGCTCAGCTTCCTGTCATCTGAAAACTTGCTGAGGGTAAGTGTTAGAATGTGCAAATATAGATTGTAACAGACACAAGGTATATGTCTGTCAAGATCCATTTAGTCCAGTCTTACAATTCCAGTAGTCCCCAAGTCCCAGAAGAAATGTTTTCTCATTTGATAAGCCCTGAAAAATAGCAGCTGTCAATGCCTATCTAATGATAATGGTAATGTTGAAGTAATGGCAGTAGTATCATTAAGTCACTTCAGCAAGCTGTTCCAAACAAACTCCCTTAAAGGAACAGGACCTAAGAAATAAAGATTTTTGTGCATTTGAACTGATTTCTATGTGTCTTGAGACATTGTTCCAGACTCTCTTCATTGATTCTTAGTATCAAAATTATAAGCTGCTTTGGTGCAAGAAAGGGAAAAAAAATAATTTTGTTCTGCTGCTCAGAAAACCTTTCCCATGTACTGAATCTTGAACGGTGTCTGATTTTTTTTATCATGAGGAGGTGTTGAAATTCTTTGGCTGAAACTTCATTGCAAAAAAAATCTCATGAACCCTGATGGATGGAAATGACAGTCTAGTTTAAAAAGAGCACAAAATCAAGGCATGGTTTGAACTTATATTTGTTGTAGTAGGATTTCTGTAGTAATGCAGTATATTAGAATTATATAACCCATAATTATCCAGGTCAGATTAGCTGAGTTTTATCAACTTGCTCCTCTGATAATATAAGTATCAAATAGAAATTAAATAAATAAAATACTAAAGATGTTTTAATGGGGGAAAAAAAAAATCACAGAACTGCTCTTCTGAATAAGGCACACATCTAAAAGTCATATCAAGAGAAAAATACTGTACAGGTATGTTTAGAACACTTTAAAGTTAGAATTATGGGTACACTGCTATACCAAAATCCAGCACACTAATATTAATGTGAATATGCATCAAAAAAAAATTAAAAAAAGTGGTAGATCAACTGCAGTCAAGTATACATACAATTTACTGAAACAAGTATCATTAAGATAGAACACAAGTCTGTTTAAGTTAATAATCTGCTAGGAGAAAATTTTAACTGCTTCTCTGGCCTGCTTTTTTAAGCACATACTTCACAAAGTCAGACATTTTCTAAGTATCAGGGAGCCTTAGAGAGAAAACCACAATCAAAATAAACAAACAACTACAAACCATAAAAAAACCCACAAACTAGGCTATTTGACTTAATCAAACAGAGATCAGCCTGTTAGATAACGGACCTCCTTACCTCAAAAAAGGGAACAATTAGTGACAGTTTAATAAATAAAACGAAGAAGAATAGGTTTGCCAGAAGAGAAGGGAAGGAAATTGAGATAACTGAGAGTTATCAAACTCACAAACCAAATGTATTCTGGGAAAGTAAATGTTTTTGGCAACTATTATTGTAGCCTCTTCTAGCCTCTTCTGCTAATAAGACTACGCATTTGTACCACTGTAACTTGCACAAGCAAATCTAATAGGTCATCAGCATCCCTTACTTATTTTTGAAGAGTCACAAACTACATGTAGCTTTCTGGTATTTTTCTTTTGCTAGGTAATTCGAATAACCCCTATAAAGCAAATCTTGAAGAGGTTTAACACAGTTATCAGAGAACATCATCAAAATGTTGAAAGACTAAGAAACAATAAATTTTCAATAATTACACATTGGTTTAAATCTAGTTTGAATTGCACAACAAATGGTGCTGCACAAAATGTTTGTGCAGATAGTAATGTCTGTTTTTAAAAGAAAACAACTGAAAAATCCTAGAACGTACACACTCCTGTTTCCTCACCTTCACTTACAGAAGCAAACAAAATGTATTTCCAATAAATACTAACAGATTATTTTAGTCAACAGTTGCCAGTAAATCAAAACAACTGGAGTTTATTTTTTATTTTCGTTTTATTAATTTATTATTATTCAAATGTACTTGTCAAAGCAATTTTTATTTTTGTATGTTAACTGAGATGCATTCTGTGACTAGAATAAATTGCAGCAATACAGTTAACAGAATTTTAGTCTTGGAAAATGATGGGGTCTATTTCAGAATAGTCTGAAATAGTGGGATTGTTCCCAGGCAGATCAAGGACACATAACTTAACAATTCGAGAAGAAAAACATGACAAAGGATGTTGATCATGAGGATTATGGTGTATGTGGTACCTATATACTTCGTCTAAGATCAAGAAAACAGCCACATACCATCAGGACAAAGGCCACTAGTCCCACGCACCTAGCCCACTATCTTCTTCTAAGCAACCATCATATATTGACCTTTAGCGTGTAAATCTAAAACAAATAGTCTGCAGGCTCTTACTGTCCTCTTCTTTCCCCTGAGGTACAAACAGAGAGGCAAAGCAGTTGCTCTCTGCTGGCACTACCAGCTTTATCCTCACTATTAAGGAGCCCTCTTATGTACCAATACACGCAACTCACCGTGCTAAATACCGACTGCCATAAACCCAGGTTGCTTTTTTTATGCCACTGTACTGTTGCTTGGTAAGTAAAGGAATTATTTATATTCCTCTCATTAAGATTAAGCTATCGATTACCCACTTTAACTTCTAAAATTATATAATCCACTCTTTAAAGTGTCCCATTCTCATGTCCACTTTTCTCTTAAGTTTTGGGTTTCTTTAGGATCTTTAACTGCTTTAATTTTGAAATGTTTCATTTCCCTCTTGTCACAAAAAACTCAAAAACTCTGAAAAGCCTCAAAATTATAAATCATGGCTATGCAATATTTAAAACCAAGATATGCAGACTGCAGCAAATAATAGTAAAATAATACCTATTATAGAGTTAAACTTATTAACGGAGCTTGAGCAAAGGTTTCCTGTAGAATCTACCTAATTCTTGTTAAGACTGAAATGCCAATTGACTATATTTTATAAATAAGCACAGTCAGAGGTATAAACAAGCATGGTTTTACCTCAAAACTTACTTTGTTCCCTTGATAAGTGCATTTTGTCATATAAATTTTAGTTTATAGCTAACAAAACTCTTCTAAATAGAATTAGTTAGTGCAAAAAACACTAGTAATTTCTCAGTAAATACAATAGTTTGCAACAGCATAATGCTGTTTAATAGGTGAAAAAATGCAGAATACCACCACATTACACAAATATATGAATTTTATATGTAAGGGTTGGGAAAATCAACAGCCAGATTCTCTAACAATGGCCATAAATCTCCTGTGACTTAGTTTTGGTAGCCCAATTTTGGTAGCTAATTAATCATAATCAACTAAGTTTTCAAGCAAAGACAATCCATACCATCCTTTTTTTTTTTTTTTTTAAGAAAATCAAGAGAAGTTATACTATTTGTTACATTTTTCTTGTCCTCAAAAGCGCACAAAATAAAGGACAGGGATTGTGCTTTACAAACTCTTAAAACTTCTGTAATCCAATTTATTTTTTCCAAGTCCTTACAAGAAGAAGCTCCCCTTCGTTACAGAGGCAATTCCTGATACTAAGATTTATAAGACTAAGATTTTTTTTTAACTAGATTTGTCAATATTTGTCCCCTTTTCTTCTCTAAATAACTCTCAGACAGTGTAAGATAATTGTTCTAGTTTGTGACTGGACTCCCACAGGGTTTTAGCTGTCATTAATGATTTAAGACTTTCCTTGTGCAACAATAAAACCTAAAACCTCAACCACTAAAGGAGGCACCACACAGACCACAATGAGTTGTTTTACAAAGCCATAAATGCATCCTAATTGCCTTACCCCCCTCTTTTAAATTTATTATGCAGGTCTTCATCCAATGAAATCTTCCCTTTAACTTACAGATGATAGCACAGTCAAGAACAAAGGCCAGAATTATACAGCAGACTAGGAGATGACAATAATGCAACTCTAATCACAAAGGATAATTCTAAAGGAGGAAAATGAAAGGCAGATAAATAAGCATAAGAAACAATTTATTAGTGGTCAGAGTTTCCCTTATTTAAGAAGATTGTTGCATCTTCATTACATTAAGTATCTCACCATTTGAAACTCAGTGACAAGAGGGCAAGTATCTGCAAAAAGTGTAAGAACGGCATAGGCATATACTGAATTTTCTCCATTATAGCATCCTAATCTCCCAGTAGTTGTGACATAGGAATTTCTTGCTCTAGAAATAACAGCTTTGTTTCAATAAGCTAATGGATTTTCTTCCATTCATTTCTCTGATTAGTTTCTGAACTCTCAACATTTTAGAACCTTAGCCCTTAGTAATGAATTAATGAGTCACACATTTTCCTTATGATTTGTGCAGAAATATCTTGCTATACATCTGCTACGGGATTATTTAATTTCAGCCCTCTACTTCTTGCATTTTGAAAAGCAGAAAACACGTGTTTTCTATCACATTCTTCCCTTTATTCACCTCTGTTTCAAATACACTTGGTCATCTCTCTTCCAAGCTGAACGATCCTACTTTGTTAAGTCACTCCTCATCTAAAACCCATGTTTAATCACACTTTTTACCCTTCATACTTTTTGCGAGTTCTAATATATTCTTTTGAGACTGGAAATCACCAGAACTTCATACAACATTCAAAATACAGACATATCATTAATTCATAATTTCATAAAAATTACTCTTGCATTGCTTATCTTTTCCTTATTAATGCTTCCTAATATTTAATTTGCTTTTCTGATTGCTACTATGTAAGGGGGGTACTTTGGATTTAGATGATCTATGGGGCATAGAGGGGTGAGCAAGTAATTATATTAGGACGTGAAACCAGCCACAGTATTGTACAGTGTAACTTTATTGCACAAGTTAACTGTAAGGTCCATTGTGTCTTTAGCAAGTCAACTAGATGTCCCCTATTATCATAGCTGAGTTCCTCCTTGGCTTGGCTCCATAGTGCAAGATAGATACAAACAACCTTGAAATACAATGGTAGAGACCGTACATAGGGGTGAGAAAGATGATGGTGAGAGGAAGATTATGTGGGCAGGGGTCATTCACCCCTTGCCCTACAGCAGGGCATGCACAGACTGTTGCCATTAGGTAATGAACAGGCGGTGTTTGGCTGCCACTCAAGCATCACCTTATACTACGTACTGGCCCTACGTAGTGTAATGTAGAGCTGATAAAATAGGGTGTCAGGACCGCTGGCAGGAGCGATACTCATCCTTTCATTGAGACTGTGTTGCTCTGCGGAGTTGCCTGCTAAGCATGGGTACCAACCAGCTGCTGCAGATCCTGGTAGCCCTGGCCTGTCTGTGTAGGTAAGCACAGTTTATTGATAGGAAGCAACCTAGAAAGCAAATGTTTTATATCCTTTTTTTGTACCCCTTTAATTCCCTTTTTACTAGTTAATACTGTAATAAAAGCTGTTCGTAGTATTGTATGGATGCCAACCGATAAAGTAGTGGTTTTGTATTTTTTTTTAGCTTTTGATTCTTTTTACTAGTAGTTTCTTTTTCTATATATATTCTCACTGCAATAAAAGATTTTTTTTTGCAGTGTTTGAATGTCTGTTGTACTTGTCTTTATTCCAGGCATGTATTCAAATGAACAAATACATACTAAGAACCAAAATATTTTCCACAAAGCCAACATAAATGCAAGACCATTTATAAGAACATTTGTGAGAGTTCACAGTTAATACAGGGTAGCACATATGAAATGAAGTTAGCCTTCTATTACTCCTTAGGAGATAAGGAGGAAATAGACTTCTGAAAGCCCACTGAAAAATGTTAACTGCATCACACACTCGTTCTTGTAAATATGCACACAACATAAATACAGTAACATAAGCATCAAACTTCTCCGTAAACAACAGATATAAAATATCTCCTTCCCCATTTATGATTCCCATCATAAGCTATATTTATACATAATTGCTAAACACAGTTTCAAATAAAAGGATAAGTCTACTAATAAAGAATTAGGATACTAAAGTCTCTCCTCCCTCAAACAACATTAAAAAAGAAAAGGTACTGTTCTCTCAGCAGCACATTATCCCTCAGCTTGTTCACACACACAAAAAAAAAGAGAAGTGCTTACAAAAAATACGGTGAACAGACAACAATAGTTTTTCAGCAAAACATTCCGTCCTGTCTTATCATTTCTTCCATGTTTTGCTACTCTACTCGTTCATCATTTACTCAACTAATACAGGCAGAAGCTTGGAGGGAATACTTAAGGATGCTCTTTTACGGTCTCTCCAAGACTCAGACCCAGATTTTGAAAACAATATTCCTGTGGTCTGAGTTTCACTCAATCTGCAAATCTAATTACACAGCTCTATATGTACTAAGAATTGTTTTCAAAGCATCATGTAACTGGGTAAAACTGAGGTCACATATTATTTGATTTGATTACAAGACAACTACAGACGAAAAGTCAATAATTACAGGGGTAGATCTTACACAATGGTGGAAAATCAAGTGTTCTTCATTTCATTAAAAGAGAAATTTGTACTCTTCTTAGTTAAAAAACAAAAATTGCTGAAGTACAAAAAATGTTACGACAATTTTTTCTCAGTACCTAAATAAGATTTACTTCTACTTAGCAGAAGCACATTATTAGCTTATTAGTAAGCAGAATTAATAAAAAAAAACAGGAGGAGGGATCTGTAAGAAAAGAGGGGTTTATTCACATAAGAACACATTTTTAATCACATTCTTTATGTACCCACGTTTTATTAACGAAGACTTTGGCTCTAAAATTATCACAGTTTTCATTTGAAGTGATTACATTTGGTGATGCCTAACATATTCTTCAATCACATTTTAGAGAAGAAATTGGAACTCAAAGGAGTTTAATACACCTTCCTTATTAAAAATTAAATAAAAAAAACCAGTCACCTATTGAAATGAATAAGAAAAAAATAATCATATTACAAGTAATTCATGCAAGGTACCAGTCAAACTTGACTGTTTTTTCATCATCTCAAAAGAATATACACACATTTCAATTTTGGGGGAAAGTACGAATTACTAAGCAGTAATAAAAGGAAAGGAATTCTAAACAAAGCCTATTCAAATGGCTGGATTCAGTTACTTTCCATCCCCTTTCAACCTTTTACACAATTTAGAAAGACGAATAAAATATAAAAAGGAACTGTAGCTACAGTTCACTATTAAAAAAATATTTAATGCCATAAATCCAGCAGAATCTATCAAAAGGACTTTTCAGATCCCATTTTAAACACTCCAAATTGAAACTTGAATATGTGAAATGTTACAGAGCAAAAAAGATACTTTGAGAAAAGCAGCCTGAAAGTATTGTTTTGGTATTCTGTATTTTTACTTTATGAAATGCAGTTTTACTTTAATGAATATTTAACATTAATTTATGTTTTTATAACTAATTAATAAAATATAGAAGTTATTTTACATTAAAATGTTACCAAACATATTCAGAGACTTATGTCTTACTTCATTATGATTAACATGGAGAGTGTGGTTTTCTCCTTTTGTCTGGTGTAAAACAGAATCAGTACTTGATTGTTAATCCAGAGGAAACGGAACAGTTATATAAATGGAAAAAGCACAGCTATTTAAATAATCATAATCCGAAAAAGCTCTTTCAGAAGTGAGGTTTCAGAAACCATTACCAACTGGCAAAACAGAAAATTCATTCCAGCACTCTTTAATCAAATAGATAATAATCAGAAACGAGTCTGACAATTCATCCTATATGTAAACAGACGAGAACAACTTTGCAAGAACATAGTCATTAAACTGACTGTAAAATCTTGATCAGAAGTTCAAGCATCTCTCTTTCCAGTATTCCTTCAAACTTTTATTACATGGCAAATCTAATGATATTCTTATCTTACTGAATGCAGGCAATAACCATGATTTTATTCTCCAAATAAACTACTTCACTTTCAATTGTTTCAGTTAATGAAACAACTAAGTATTCCATTAGTTCTTCTTGAGACCTCTCCATTTAAGATATAGTTGAGGCTTATCTTCTCAAAAAATTTCACATACAAATGCTCTCCATAACAGAAGTTACAGAAGTACATGAAGGAGGAAAACCCCCACCTTTTTCCAACCATAGTATTATCAGAACTTTGAACTCCAGTAGTCAGATTAGGTTGTTCTAATTTTCATATTTTTTTAAAAAACAATGGATGGCTTTATTCTGATTCTGAAGGTCTAAGTAACTAACCAATTACTCTATGTTTCTTTGTCTTCTGTACATTTCTCATTTGTCTAGGCAGCAGGAAAAACCACAAAAGAAAATGTATTTAGTCATAACTAGCTAAACAAAATGAAAAGTTGCAAAACCAAATTGTGACTGCTCTTAGTAACCAGAAGAAAATTAATATCTCAATCATAAAGTGGGCATCACTCCCAAAGAAAAAGAGGGCAGGTTCTAATTTTTTTGTAACAAGGTTATTTCACCCACTCAGAATCACAATGTTTGCAAATGAAGTATGACAGTGTCAAGAATGTTTATCACTTGAAAGCACCTGAATCTCTATCAATTTGTCCTTCAAGAAGTGCCAGTGAAACTTCTGGTGTCAGACTTCACCTTAACCTTAAGCAGTATATGTCACTCCCTCTCCAGTCCCAGAAAAGACTTGAGGGTTTACTTCTGAATGCTTCTCCTAAGGAGTGCTGTGTGGAAAGAACGATCCACTGAGATATTGTCACACAACTTCCAAATGTCTTCTCTGTGTTGAGAAGTAATCTCTGGTACTGTGAGTAATATTATTTCCAATACAGATGCAAATTTGATCTAGCCTAGACACTTCCCCCTCCCTTTGCTGTTGACTCAGATCCGCATTTTACTAACACACTGTAAGCTTGATTGACGCTGAGAAATTTAAATTTCATTTTTCCCTCATTAATAAAAATGCTTTTTTTTACCAGCCTTCTCCTAACCTGATGTCGATCAAAGCTAAATAGTCGCTGCAACGCAAGACTAGCTTGACGCATGCAGAATTCCCCCCACTGAGGTTCTGGTACCAGCAGCCATGCTAAAGGAGACCGTGCAAGCCTTCAGTCCAACTGCAGAGACCCATGTGCAACATGGGGAGAAGTCATGAGGTGGGAGAGAGGGATAAACACTTCCTGGTCATGTTTCACTGTAGTTTAAGGGCCATATCAACTACTCTATACTGGCACTACAGGAGGAGGTTTAATTAATTTAAAGTCAGTAAAGGTTGGTAAAGATTTCAAAAGTTAAGATTACATTGCCTTGGGTAGAGGTTTTTTTGGAGATGAAGATTTTCTTGTCTGTTTTGTTTTGGGATGGGTTAAGGATCTGAGATTGCAGTATCATGGAATGAACATTATTAGATTCACATCTTGCTCACCTGGTAGAAGAGGGAAGTGGGGAGGGTCATGGCTTCCCTCGTTTTTAGACTTGTACCAGAACAAATGGACACACAGTGTGCATAGGATACATTTAAGTAAAATTATTCACTTAGGGCTTGAGCACATTTAAAGGAGATTCCATATTGACAAACACTCAAGTCCCCTTATTATGTGATCTGCTCTGGCTTTAGTTAGAATTTTAACAAATTTACTGTGTTGTTAATCAATGAAAGTCACATTAATTGCATGTTTAAGAAGTGATTTCAGAGTTACTCCAATTAAAATACAAATGTAAAAACTGCAATAGACAAAGTACATAAGAAAGGCTAGGTTTATCTATAAAAATACCTGAGAGTCTGAGGGATATAAGAGCAAGGCAGCATGCCCTTAATGCTAACAGGCAAAACCAAACCAAAAAAAAACAAAAACAAGAAGGCAGCTAGCCAAACTACCTTTAGCAATATATGACAACACAGAGAGTATTCAAAAGCGAACCAAGCTGGTGTAAGGTACCCTATTACCAGAATTCCCAGAAACCTTACTGTCTCAGCTCATGACTCTTTCAAAAGACATTATATAGGTGCTTTACAATATTATATTATGGTTAATTATTTTCAAATTACATCAATTTCTTCAGAAAAATGAACTCACAGGATTCTTAAAAATGTCTCAAAATGTATTCTATAAAAAGTATTTAGCATGCTCAGTCTTAATAGCAGTAGTCTTAACAGCAGTATAAAAACACTATAATCTTTTGTCAGGATATTTACATTTTTAAACTACATGCATTTAATGTATAATTAGGTATCCTAAGTAGCATTTGAAATTTACTTCAGATCACTTGTAGAACGGAATTTTTAAAAAAACCTGAAAAATGCTACAAGAAAGTTAATTTTTTCCCACTTTGTTTTACTATTTCAGGATGCCCATCTAATAAAGTTATTTAATCAACAACATAAAATCTATTTTTCCTGAAATCAATAACCCGAATTTTATCTCACACCATAAAAGCTAGAAACATAGACACATGAAGATTGACTGTTAGTGCTGAGTTAGCTGAATTAATATTTTTTATTTCAAAAGGTATGCCATCAGCTGCCATACATGTGTTTCACGTTTAGTACATTTTCTAATACTTCATTGTCATAGAATCACAGAATCAATCAGGTTGGAAAAGACATCCAAGATCATCAAGTCCAACCCTTGATCCAACACCGCCATGGTCACTAGATCATGGCACTAAGTGTCACATCCAGTCTCATCTTAAAAACCTCCAGGGATGGAGAATCCACCACTTCCCTGGGCAGCCCATTCTGATGTCTGATTACTCTCTCTGTAAAAAATTTTTTCCTAATACTCAAGCTAAACCTCCCCTGGCACGGCACAGCTTAAGACCATGCCCTCTTGTCTTATTGCTGGTTGCCTGGGAGAAGAGACCGACACCCACCTGGATACAGCCTCCTTTCGGGTAGTTGTAGAGAGTGATGAGGTCTCCCCTGAGCCTTCTCTTCTCCAGGTTAAACAACCCCAGCTCCCTCAGCCTCTCCTCATAGGACTTGTGCTCGAGTCCCTTCACCAGCCTCACTGCTCTTCTCTGGACCTGCTCCAGCACCTCAATATCCTTCCTGAACTGAGGGGCCCAGAACTGGACACAGTACTCCAGGTGTGTCCTCACCAGTGCTGAGTACAGGGGAGGAGTCACTGCCCTGGTCCTGCTGGCCACGCTATTCCTGATACAGGCCAGGATGCCATTGGCCTTCTTGGCCACCTGGGCACACTGCTGGCTCATGTTCAGCTTCCTGTCAATCCAAACTCCCAGGTCCCTTTCTGCCTGGCTGCTCTCCAGACACTGTCCCCAGCCTGTAGCTCTGCAGGGGGTTGTTGTGGCCAAAGTGCAGGACCCGTCACTTGGCTTTGTTGAACCACATCCCGTTGGAATCAGACCATCTCTCCAGTCTGTTCAGGTCCCTCTGCAGAGCCCTGTTGATTAAATAACTTTATTAGATGGGCATCCTGAAATAGTTCCTCTGCCTTCCAGCAGATCAACTGCATTATGTGGCAGTTCAACCTCTCTATGTGTTTCTGTTTTACTAATTTCATTTCCCTTTATGACAAGGTCACCCAACAAGCTGACTAAGGGAACTCAGTAGATGTGGCTTTTTTTTATTTCAGCAAAGCTTTTGATACCATCTCTCACACTATCCTTCTGGACTAAATGTCCAGCACACCTAGACAAGTCCATAATATGTTGGATGAGCAATTGGCTGACAGGTTGGGTTCAAAGAGTACTAAATGGGGTCACATCAGGCTGGCAGCCAGTCATCAGTGGGGTTCTCTGGGGCTCAATCTTAGACCCAGTCCTTGGCAACGTTTTTATAAATGATCTGGATGCAGGAATCGAATGTACATTAAGCACCTTTGCTGATGATATTAAATTAGGAAAAGTTATGGATTCCTTTGAGGATAGAGAGGCCTTACAGAGAGATCCGGATAGACTAGAAAGCTGGGCTATTACCAACCATCTGAAATTTAACAAGAGCAAGTATTGGATTCTCCACCGGAGATGGATGTAACCCTGGTTATATGTACAATCTGGGGGATGACAGGCTGGAGAACAGCGCTGTGGAAAGGAACCTGGGGGTTCTGGCTGATGGCAAGTTGAATGTAAGTCAACAGTGTATCCTGGAAGTCAAAAGGGCCTACTGTATCCCAGAGGGCATCAGGCAAAGCATCGCCAGTTGGTCAGGGGAGATGATTGTCCCACTCTACTCCCCACTGGTGAGGCCTCATCTTGAGTACTGTGTGCAGTTTTGGGCACCAGAATATAAAGACATCAAACTTTTAGAGTGTGTCCAGTGGAGTATAACCAAGATGGTGAAAGGTCTTGAGGGCAAAGACTTATGAGGACCAGCTAAGGTCACTTGGTTTGTTCAGCTTGGAGAAGAGAAGGCAAAGGGTCACCTCATTGCTGAGAGGTGACCTCAGCACATTCTACACCTTCCTCAAGGCGGGCAGTAGAGTGAGAGGTGCTGATCTTTCTCTGTGGTGACCAGACACAGGACATGAGGAAATAGAACAGAGTTGTATCAGGGGAAGCTTAGATTGGACATTAGGAAAAACTTCTTCACTGAGAGGGTTGTCCTCACTGTAACAAACTCCCCAAGGAAGCAGTCACAGCACCAAAACTGTCACAGTTCAGGAGTGCCTGGATGACGCTCTTAATAATATAGTTTAGTTTCAAGTAGTTCTATGAGGAGTAGCGTTGGACTCAATGATCCTAACAGGTCTCTTCTAACTCAAGATATTTTGCAGTAATTTGTGTCTAAGAAATGACTGAAGAATAACACAGGTTGCAGTCTAAATCAAGCTTACACTTCCATGCTAAAAAAACAGTAAGTATTCATTACAATTTTTGTGCTTCACTGTCTCTCATCAAAGCCACAACACACAGCTAAATTTCAACTGCAAGACACTGCAGAATGTTTTTCAGTCATTCAGTTCTCACAAGGCATGTACTACACAGTATACTTTTAGATGGCAAAATAGTATTTTACTACCTTTATCATCAGAACTCACTAACCACCCTCTCTCTCTTTAGACCACAACATTTTCACTAATTGCCTAGATAGCTCTCTATGCATTTTTTTTCTTTTTAAAATTTAAAATGGGATGTGCTTTACTCAGCTTCTGGAGACTTCATATTATTACAGATTTACTGGAAGCTTCTCTCTCTTATCTTACATACAGTTTAGACATTTAAGGTTACTTACATGTAAGAAAGCTGTTTAAGTCTTTTCACAGACTGAGCACTTAAACATACTTTAAAACATATTTTAAATGCTATTTATTCTTTCATGCAGCACAGTATTTCCTATAATATCAACAGTAACCAGGACCACAAGACAATAAACATCAATTTGTAATCATGTTTAATGAAATAAATATTAAAATGTCCCGGGTTAAAAGTTGCATGCTGTGAAAGAATCAAAATATGATAGTATTTAGAAAAGGCATTTTAAGATGTATGTGGTCACAACCAAACTAGGCTTAACACTCACAATATGTGAAACCAAGAAATCACATGACAAAAGACATGGATGACTAAGTGCCTTATCATACTTTATAACAAAAGCCATTATGGTCAGGTGCGTACAGTTTCTTACACAAGTTATAGAAAACTGGAGTATCACAGGGTATTTTTCCTCCTGGTTTAACTTGCAATTGTCAAATCTGGAAAAAAATGAAAAGTAATTTCCATCTTTTCAAAGAGCAAAAATCAGCAACAACAACACAGGCAGCTTCAAAATACAGAAAGCAGAATATTCCACATAGCTACTAAGTAAAACTATTAACATTTCTTTACAAAAGACCTGTCCAAATATTAGCAGTCTTGCAAATTATTGTGAAAGACAAGATCCAATCTGAGAAAACTCTGAAAGTATATGTTCAAAACTGAAAATACTGACAAAGCTTTGTACCATTCTACTAGAAGTATAAGCTACATGAATCTCTCAGCTCTTCAATAAATAGTGATTTATAATATGCAGAAATGAGCTTAACTGCAGATATTACACACGATTCTCAATTTCTTTCTTCAAATATTTATTTCCAAATGTCCACAATTCATCACATTTAAAATGTGAATATAGTCAACACTGGGTAACTGAAGATGACATGCAAAAGGGATGCATATTACCAAGTACAGGCACAGAAAAAATGCTAGGAAAGCCCTGATAATGCTTCTCACATGCTATGTCCCAGAAAACAGCTGTCTATGAAGTGATCAGACTCTGGTGCTTCCACAGTTACAATATGCAAGCTCAACTTCTTTCAGTTCTGCTCAGGCTTTTGTAAATATTCGTCCAGCATAAAGTGCATGTATTCGTATGTAGGTTAACTAGAAGGAAAAATCAAATTTAAACTAAATTTTCAATACATTGCTATGTTTTCAGAGAGAACAAAAGGTTGTGATTCATACTGCAGTCAGTCAGGTGAAATTTCAAGTAGGTAACAGGATAATTCTGGTTGGGGACCACAAGAATAGTGTGCAAGCAATTTAGCTGATTACAAAAAGGGGTCTCCAGATAATCTGGAGTATCGGTGAACATTAAGAATTCAGTTTATGTGTACCTTTATTCAACAACTTAATATTTAATGTTGAACATAGCAAAATACTGATTTCTTGATTTTATTAAAAGCAGTCTACCCAAAAGTATTTGCAAGAGGCTTAGTAAACTTCAGAACATCGGTTTAACTGAGTTTTATAAACTTACCTGCAAAGAAAGACTAATCTTTCCTTGCAGAAGCCTTTTTAAAATCACAACAGATAGAGTAGATAGACATTTCAAAGCCAGTTTTAATTAATTAAGGGAACGGATAATAATGAGAAAAAGTAATTTTGTTCATTTTACTCTAATTCAAACCAACATGGAAGATGACACCAAGGTAACGGACAAATAACTATGGAAGTATACACAACCTCCTCGAGATGTTTCATTGTTTGATTCATACAGGTTTATTCATCTGATTCTTAAGGCTTTTGACTATTGGTATAAATAAATACTTGATAAATATGTGACAGTTGTAACTTTCCTCTTCTCACTATTTGCTAAAGAAAGACAAAGTTTCTTCAGCTACAGAAGTTTAATGTAACAGTTAAGTTTAATGTTAAAGTCAGATAGGCACTAGTTGGATAAAGCTGATTCAAATAGCAAGGCAGGAACACAGCCAAGGTTTGAGCTGAACACCAGGTAGTGAGAAAAGTCAAGTGTAAATACATAAGCGTAAAGCAAAATGATGGCTGGATGAAGGCCAGACAATCAGGTACTTCAGCAAGTATTCAGAGTACAGATATCTTGTCTTACTCATCTACAGAACAGGAATCTCAGAAAGATTTTTCAAGTTCCACAGCTGCTGAAGCCCCAAGTATTTCCCAAATCCATACATACCAGACTGTCTCAAAACAAAGGAACACCAGATTAGCCAGATTAAATAATCTACAGTAACACAGCTAGAAAAAAAATCAGCCACTACATAGTGCTTAGGATACCTACTCTGTAAAATTTTTGAAGTTGGTTAAACATTTGACACTAAACATACATTGCTTTTATTTTACAAGCTATAAAGGATATGTCTTGGATCCATCTGTTATTTTCTCAGATTTCCTGGAGTTTTGTTTTGGTTTTGTTTTGTTGGTTTTTTTTTACCGCTTACATACTTACAATACTGACTACATATTTTAACATGATGCATTAAGGCTACTAGTCTAAGGTTAAAATGGAAGTGTTTTCTTCTGATGTCCCCTGATGAGATACAAACTACCCACTTTCCTAAATACAGATCAGAATCTAGTAATAAGGAGTGATGTCCGTGTTAAGGGCTTTCTTTCCAAGAGATACAGCAGCAACCCTTGGGCTAGGAAAGAGTTTTAAGGGGATGGACAGAGAGGAGAGTAAGAAACTTATTCCACAGCAAACAAGAGGTCCCATGAGAGAAGTACATACCTTCACAGTCATTAGTGACCACAAAACACCAGATGATAGTTCAAACCTTTGCACTGACTCTCACATGTGAAAACACACTACACTTTCAGTATTAACTAGTCACTTTCAATTACTCTCCTTATGCTGAAAAACATCTACTAAAAACCTGTCCCAAAATAATCATCAGGTTCAGGATTTCAGTTTCAGGTTCTGCCACCCTGAAAAACTAGGATCTCTGAAGCACTAAACACTTTAAAAAAAATTATTCACTGAAAGGGTTATCAAGTATTGGAACAGGCTGTGCAGGAATGTAGTTGGGCCCCCATCGTTGGAGGTACTTAAAAGACTTATAGGTGTGGCATTGATGGACATACTTTAGTGGTGGGCTTTGCAGTGCTATGTTAATGATTCGACTCAATGGCTGTAGAGGTCTTTTCCAATCTAACTGATTCTATGATTCTATACTTTGAAACATCCTAAACAGTCATACAGAGAGCTACAAAACAGCTTAATCCTCCAAACCTTACAGAAATAAATAAACTCAGCACACCACCAACCCCCTTTCACTCCAATTTCACAACTAGATGAAACTAAAATTTTCCAAAGAGTCCAAGGACACTTCTTAATAAACAGAGAAATGTACTCCCCTAAACTCAAGAAACCTGCATATCATCGCATACCTCCTGTAGGCATGTAGGCTGTGGATGAAGTCACCACTGCAGTGTTTATACACAGAAATGTCAAAGTTCCTATTGTTGATGGGAAGGCTTCATGGAAGGGATGAGCACAGAAAACATTTTGATCATTTAACGTTTTTCTGACAAATGCTTTGATTAAAATCGCCTTGCCCAGAACAAGTGGAAAGTTCCCCAAAGAAACCCTAACATAGCTTCTTAATACAACCACACCGCTCTTGAGCTATTTTAGTGCTAGCTCCATGGAAACAAAGACATAATTGTTCATTCAAAAGGTTGCTAAAATTTCCATTACAAAATAAGCTTATAAAAAGCCTTTACTTTGTATTTTCATTATGAGAGGGAGAAGAGAAACTAGGTTACTTTCTGTGCTTTACTGCAAGCTTCAGAGACTGGTATACAGATTCAACCACTGCCACCACTACAGTAAAGAAAATAATTCTGATGAAGCTTAGCAAATGATGCAATTAAGAAGTTCAATTATGTCCAGTTATCTTTTTCACTTTTGAGGCTATTTCCTGTGACAATCATCACATTGAGGAAATATTCAAATAAAAACATGCATCTGACTTTACATTTGATTCATTTTATTTTATCATAAATTTGGTAATTAAATTGCTAAACTATAAGTTAGTTTTACAGAATTGGTAGAAATAATATTTACAGGGTTTTTTGTAATGTTTGTAAGAAAAATATATTGAAGCTTTCTTGCTGACATAACTTCATTTAAATATACCTACTGCCCCTCCATATCCAGAACACCCATACAAATACTTCTTATTCTCCCACTTTGCAACGTTAAGATAAACCCCTCTATCCTTTTCATTTATGCCTCTTTTTCAAGAAAGAGGTTTCTGAGTAAAAGGTGATTAAAAATACTAACCATTGTAAAAAAATGGTTTCATTTAATTCCTGCATACAGAAGAGGGAATATCATGGCATTTATCATACAAAATTGCTCACTGTAGTCATGGTTTTATCAGATGAGAGGACACCAAGGAAAAATACTTTATGTCACAATATGGTTCATAAATATCTACAACTGAAGGAAATATAAGACCTAAGTTGTACTACTCTACAACACAAACATTAAGAATAAAACCAGGGACGGTGAGCAAAAACTTACATCATCAGATGCACAAACCTAACAAAAGTAATTAATGTATTGTGATGTTTACTTCCATATGAAAGCTTGATGACAAACCTATTCAGACCTCCACTTACATGATGGTTACACCGTAACACTCAGAAAATACCTGTTCAAATGGGGTTTCAGGTCAAGGACCTGATGCTGACATTAAATACAATTATTTCACAAAGTGCCTGCTTTGGACTGAACATTTGTGATAGTGTACTGACAAAATAGCAATGTGGAAAAAAATGTTTACATCCCCTAAGCCGCTTCTTTGAAAAACTCTAGTTTGCTCTTGTCTGAATGGCATCTTAAAAGGCAGCAGCTGTCAGAATGCATTTAAATTTAAGCAAATCATAAAGTTCTTCCAAAAGAAACATGAGATTGACTGTGCTTAGATCTGCTAAAGACCATATAAACAGATCCAAAATCTTTATTTAAAAATGGGTAGTAAGAAGATGTAAATTCTTGCAGCGATTTTCATTCTATTAAAAATGTACATCTCATTTTTAATTTTCCTGGTTGCAGCTTTTGGCCATTTGCCCTTACGATGTTTTGTTACTAAATTAACAAGACTTTTACCACAGAAACTCTTACCACAAAGAAGCCCTTATATGCTTCAAATCAAGTCACACCTCATCTTTTTTGATAAGTTCATTTGACTGAGTTTTATGTCCTTTTCTGCAAGATGTTCTCTTACAGACATAAAACAAATTGCTTTTGAAGGCTAGTAGACAGAAGGGGAAAAAAAAAAGCTCTAGGCATTCTAGGCATATAGGAGAATAAAACAAAAAATTAAAGAAAAAAGTTAAAAATGAATTATATATGTATTGTTATAGAGAAACTTACATGAGCACATGAACATACATTTTAAAGGAAATTATGCAGAAATACTAGAAAACAGAGAGAAGAAAGTAAAAGAGAAAAGAGAAAAGAGGAGTTGGGAGAAACCTAACAGCTATTTACTTTTAAAACTTTATAATTCCTTTAACAACAAATAAACATGACCAAATGCATATTGAAAAACTTTTCTCCTAAGTAGCACTCAAGAAAATAAACATGAAAAAGCCCTCTCAACTTTTTTGTTTAGTCCTTTAGAAAAACAATTGCATTTCAGAGTTCCTCACTCATCTGAGCCCAGTAAATACAAAGGCTTAATTCCATTTAATTTTGTCAAGTTGTTAGGTGATTCGAATGTTTTTCTTACATGTAATCTTAATAAAGATATAAAGGAGATCCTCTTTTTAGTCTGTCCTCCCCTTGCTCCTAGTTCAAAATGTCCTTATCTTCTTCCTTCCTAATTCACTGTTCTTTCTTCTGCACATTATCCTCCCATTTTTCTTTAGCTATGCAAGTTCTTTTTGTTCTGTGAATAAAGCTAAATAATAGTATTCAAAATTTGTTTATAAAATCAAATTTAATGTTTTAATTTTAAGTTCTATTATTTTCTGAATGAATACTAAAATAGCTTTATTTTTGTATTCACTTGTTGAACTGGGAAAAGTTTTTCTCAAGATGTACCAGAAGAAGAATCACTGAAATTACCGTAGCTAATTTATGGAAAAGCAATGTATAAAAATATGCATGGGAATACAAGTAATAAATACGGACGTTTATGTGGACTGTCCTATATATTAATGCTAAGTTTTCCTGGTTTCTAAGTGCTCCTTCAGTAGCCATTCCTTGTTCATGAATTTACTTTCTATTCCCCTTATAGAGAGAAATCCTCAGGTTCTTATCTGAATAAGGGTTATGTCTAGGCCATTCTTGCAGCACACAGCGGTTTTTTTCATTTATTTACTTACTTATTTATTTAAATTTTTATTTATGCTTATTTTTACCTTTCTATAAATAAATAAATTTACATTAGTCTAAATCTTACTTCTGTTCTACAATGTCTCTATCAAAATATAATTCTCAAGATTTATCACAGAAAAATTATTACAATTTTGAATGAAAACACAATACATGCCGTTCAGTCCATCACATAGTTATCTAGTCCAGCAATGTGGGACCTAAAGGAAGCTATTTTTCCTGTACAGTTACTACTGGTTCTCCAAGTAATCTCTGTGATGCAAATGCTCCACTGTGCAAATGACTAATGTGATCAGGTCTCAAAAAAGAGGCACTATATTCAGTTGATTTGTCACCGAGTTACTAAATAATTGCGACCTTCTTGGTTTTATAGTTTGTCCATGCTTTTCCATTGGAAAAGGATCTATAAGGATTCTTTAGATCTATAAGGATCTATAAGCATATGCAGTATCTCACCCTGCAGAGCACCGATACATTTGGAACATACAGATTGTTATCTTGAGCAGACTTTTTCTTTTAAAAAGTAAACTGAAATGCAGAAATTAAGAGTTCTAATCCCCTGGGTTGAAGAAAGACTTCATTTAGAAAATGTGACCGATTCTTCCCCATACAATTTGCATTTAAATATAATTAACACACTTATCATCCAAGCAAGAAACCAGAACATCAGGGGTTTCATAGCTCTTACCTTTGAACACCAGCACACTCAGCTTTCAACACTGGAGCCTGAACTGTCACAAAACTGACAACAGACAAAACAGGCACAGACAAACAAAATATAATGAAGTAAGTAAAACTTTGTTATACACTCAAAACAGAGACACTGCCAGTCCCAGAGATGCTACTGTATTAATGAACATCCCTTCTCTACAGCAAAGTCTGGTTTTGGGGCTTGGTTTGTTAAAGTACTCCCACAAGTAGGGACATAAATAAATTTACCACTGTTGCAATGCTAGAATTGGTATTAAACAGTGGCACATTCTGAAACAAAAATACAGGGAGGTCACATTCAACATTATGGCAGAATAAAAAACAGCCACAGAAATACAGAAGTTAACAAAACAGTCTCTTTCCGCTGAGGAAGGAGGGTTGCCAAAATCCTCCATCCTTAACCAGCTATTCTTAGAATCACAGAATTGACTGGGTTGGAAAAGACCTCCAAGATCATCAAGTTCAAAGGTTGGTTACTAGACCATGGCACTAAGTGCCACACCCAATCTCATCTTAAAAACCTCCAGGGATGGTGAATCCACCACCGGGCAGCCCATTCTTACCTGGTATTAGCACCAGAGGGCTGGACCTCCCTCAGTTATGCCCTTTAGGACACAAGCTGTACTGGAGAAATATAGTAGCTTCATCTGGAGAAGAGGCGTCTTACTTCAGTTTAACATGTCCTCTATAAATTTAATGCTATCCAGAATTAAGAAAGGTCAGGAAGAATTATGGTGTGGCACTGAACAGCATTTGATGGAGCTGGTGCTTGCATGAGCTTCAGGGCACAAAAGCTAAGTCATGCAGGGGATGCCGCAGGGAAGCAGCTCTCTAAGAGGTCATGAGCAGAAGTCTATCAGGACTGTACTTTATTTCTCATGATGCAAGCACAGACCTCTTCTGAAGCCCACCAGAATGAAAGTGCATAAGTACAGATTCCAGGTGACAGACAAAATTCTCCAATTTCTGAGAGACCCTCCAAGTTAAAGCAACGTATTTACCTGGCGAGTTGCTGGAGTTACGTACTGAAACATCGATTAATTCACACAGTGTTTGTACAAGTATGGGTCTCAGGCTTCTCCACTTATTCGCATACTTCCCCCTCTCTCTCACTCTTAGCTTCCAAAATAAATTACACAGAAACTCTAGAGACAAACACTGCTTGTACAGGGTGTAGCTGGGAGGGTTTTGGTATCAGAAGGTGAGGCCTTGTGTGGAAATGGATGTGAACTGCCCTAGGCTGGTCACTGTCATTTCCAGCTGGCCCCAAAACTGCTGCAAGTAGCCCTTTCACTCCCCAAAACAGGGGACACAAACATGCTCTTGGGGTGAGTAACAGCTCACTACAACAGGTGTGTGCATCCCCGAGGGACAGTAGCTGTGGGGACAACCGCCAGAGCAGCAACACCCCAAGGGACTACCACCGAAAAAAAGCCTGTCAGAGGAAAGCCTGAAGAAGCCCTGTGTGGCAGGGGAAAACTATTAATAAGCAAAGAGCTGCAGGAAAAACGAGCAAGCAAAGTGTGCAGCAGAGATCATCGAGAAGCACGAAGTGTCAGACGCAAACTGCAATGCAAATGACCCCAGCTGTGCTACCCAGAGCCTGCTGGAGGAGCTGGGATGAACCCAGAACCACAAAGTGACAGCAGGGCAAGCTGGCACTGGAGGGAGGACAGGCATTCAGCTTTCCTCCAGCCTGGCACAGGCAGAAGAAAGCCTTGGTCTAAGTGTTTGATTATTTGGTTCTCCCCAACACTCAAATCAGTAACCAAAGGTTGTGTTAACTGGCAATAAATTAAGTAAAAAATCCCCAAGTAAAGGCTATTTTGCTCATGACACCTTATTACACAAGCAGAGCAATGCCATTTACCATTTACCCTTCTGCAAGAAAAGAAAACGCCAGATCAGAAGGTGCAACATGCACCTAAGGCTTTGACTTTTTAACTAAAAGGAAAATTGCATTACTAATGGAGATAATATCCTATTTTAAATCTCAACAATGCATACTGTCATACTAACTGCAAAACAGTATGCAGTAACAGATTTGAAGGTGTGGCTGATTACTGAGAAAATCCCTCTATGCAAACTGGTTCACCTGACCTCAAATACTTTTCTGCATTAGAGATATAATACTTGGAGGAGAAAGGAAATCAAAGGTACAAAGTGAGAACACTAACTGAAGCTAATATACAAATTAAGGAAAAAGGGTAGAAATAGTACTGTGACTATTTGCGAGACATGTCCAGAGAATCAGAACATGGTTACTTTTCATCTTCATTATCTTATTACAGAGAATCCCATAATTCCGCCTAAAACTCTATTTTCGGTTATCATCACATAACCATTCGATTTTATTTAGAGAAATGTCATATCAAAGTAAATGATTTTTGCATCGAAAGACATTTTAGATTGCTCATGGAACCTGATGGCAAAAAGACTTGACTATCGAGCCTGGTTTCTTGTTTTACTTAAGTAATTAATGGATGAGTTTTCAGATATAAAAAACAGTCTGTGCTATTATAACATGTGCCTTCTTTGTGGAGTATTTGCTAGGAATTTGTAAATTACTGTATAGTCAAGCGGTATGCATACCATATAGAACCGCAAAGCACGACTCAACATTACTTATACAGATCCTATATGCTTTAGTTAAAGGGCATAAAGATTTGTTGTTTTAGCATTCCGTCTATTTATAGTAGACTTAAAAATTCTCATGTTAAAACATATAAAGTAAAATATTCATGTTCTCAATTTATTCACTCGGCAGTTCTCAAATTCATGTTTGTAATTACTTCCAGCATTTCCACCTGCTTCCACTGTCAGCTGCCCTTACATTACGCTTATTAAGCATTAACAAAAGAGCCTCTAGTATCCCACAGACTTTTGCATCTCACTGCTCCGTGTCTGTTCCAAACGACCTTGCTGTAATGCAACCAGAGATACACAATGTGTCTTTTGCCCAGGCCCAGCTGGCTTCCTTTCCACTCCCTTCTCTCTGCAAACACAGTGCTAAAAGAATGAAAATTTTTATGCGGGCAGTAGATTTTCATAGGTAACAAAACTATATACAGAGAGAATGTCATGCATTACTAAACAAAATCATTACAAATATTTCCTTTGTAATACTTTTTAAAACATCTGGAAAGAGAAATGTTTCAAGGAGGAAAAAATTTTTAATGTCAAACCATCAATCATTTTGACTCTGCAATGGAAATATATTACTGTAACTTTATATTAGAAATATCAGTTGCTAAATGTTTACATTAAACAGATTTTAGTGTCAACTACAAGAATTTCATTTAACTTCAGTGCAATTTCCATATTGAAAAAGGAAAAATAAAACTGTCTTTTTCGAGATTCCAAATATATTGAAAAAAGCTTTTGCTTAGCCTACCCTGTTAGTGAGGAACCAGGCATTTATGCAAAAAAAATATTTAAAGAAAGAGAAGAAGATTCACTCAAGGAAGAACACACTTATCCATAAGGTATTTGAGATTTTGTCCTTTTTTTCTATAAAAACTATACATCTGGCAACCACGCACCAGAAAAGTTTCTGAACCTATATTCTTATGGAAGTGCCTTAAGAAGTCCTTGCATCAATAAAAAGATTGCTATTCCACACAAACCATGGAATAGGAGTGTAAATTGCATCAATCAGGACTCATTAGTCTGAGTCTTTTGGAAGGTCTACACAGCAGCTGATAAACCCTTGTGAAATACAAGAGCTTTGGGAAAAACATACAGAGATTATCTTTCATTTTTTGAAAAGTTAAACTGTGTTCTATACTTCACCAGCAAATTCTACAGTCAGCTAAATGAGTAAGCAAGACTATCCAACCAAAGCATGACAATGGTAAGGCATTAGGCAATAGTTAGACATCGGTAGCTAACCCAATTAGTTTTCACATTCTACCATGCATGAGCAGCCCTCTTTTTATATTTCTGGCATACTAGGCAGTGGCAAAACTATTTAGGCCTAAAGCTCTTTGGCTAGATTTAGTGACGGAAACTGTGTAAGAAACAAACAAACAAACACAACAAAAAAACCATACAAGAAACCAAAAGGACTACAATCCTTGCCCTCTCCCGATTTTTTCCTCATTTTATGCTGCTTTCCTTTCCCTCTAGCAATACAAGTTTAGAAATATTCAGCTATACCTAACAAAATAAGGAACTCAAAAATAAATATTTTAAAGACTTGGAAGCAATGAGGTTTACACCATTCTTTAAACTAAGTAAGTGTGAAATCCTTAGGCATTCTGATGCAATTCCCTTAAGGCTTCTGATCTTAGTTAACCCTGAAAAAAACCCATCCACAGAGTCACATGTTAAAAAATACTTGAAAAACTCAATGATAAACCTATCTCTCATCTTTATAAATAAAATACATTCATAATCTTTAAGACTGTGTTCCAAAAAGAAGTATTTTTAAAAATGAGTAACATAATAATTCATGTAAATTTTATATTTCTAGCTATTGGATTTTACAAGACAGGTAAATTAAGTTATTACACCTGAAAATTCACTGGAGAGTAAAAAGTAAATAACTTGGAAAACCTACTGTGCTGCAGGCACTTACACCCATTGTAAGACAGTAAAATAAAAAGAGCTACAGTCCTAGATTCCCCTAGCAACAACAAAGAATTATAAATGAAAATGAAGTGCAGAGAAAGGCAAACCTGAAAGTGAGAAGCAGTGATACCAGAGCCACAGGCCAAAGCTAAACACAAATACAAAGCGAATATCAAACAATCACCACAACTGAAAGCACTACAAAAAGAAGCCCCCTGAGTACCAACCCACCCCTCCCAAATACTGAAGAGCGTCAGTCTTTTAAGTCTAACATGTGCACTGGGGGGCCACAAGTCAGCACACCTTTGTCTCCAGAAAACTGAGCTTACTGCTGTCAAAAATAGAAGAAATATTAAAAAAAAATCACATTTTTAAAAACTCCCATTAGACTGTCTTTTCAGATAGGTTATTTTAAAGATAAGTAAATTTCTTTATTATTTCCTATAATAATTCTAACTAGCCTTCACCTTGAAGCTAAGGTTGTTACCACAAAACCTCCATGTAAATCAACTATATGTTGAGGTTTTGTTCATTCTTGTTTTGTTGTTGTTGTTAAATTGCATGAGCACAAAAAATGATTTTTAAATCTTAAAATATAGCTTAGACTAAAGAACAGACCTCAAGTTGCCCTATGAGGTGTTCTGCAAGATAGACATCAGCAGTGTACTTTGAAAAGAAGTCAGTACTACTTATTCAATACTGGGAAGAAAATAACACAGAACTCTAAAAAAACAGAAGGGGTCAATAAGAATAAAAGTTCAGTTATATTAATAGCAGCATGCCAGACAGACAGTCAGTGAACAAGGAGGTTCATCATCAACTTGTTATTAAACTCAGTTTACATTCAAAGAGAAAAATCAAACTAAGGTCACTAAATGGACATAAAACGTTGTAAAATATGGCCAGAATAAAAGGAACACATTTGGACTAAACAGAAAAGTTTGAAGAATGTACTTTAACACATCAGAGATGAGGTTACGATGGTGTCTTGGCACTTAGATTAAGAAAAAAAAGACAATGAAAATAATTTTAACAATGACAGAGAGTAAAGGAGAAAAATAATTTAAAAAAGAAAAAAAGAAAAAATACATGAGCATAAATTGTCAAAAAAGAGGAGAACAAAGTACAGGGAGACAAGTTTTACTCTCTTAACTACAAAAAATACGTACTAAAAATAAAAAATAATTACATGCAGTAGAAGTGAAAAGGAAATCTCTGATTCTTCAGAAATGTAAAAGAAGAACTTAGAAAAGATAAACAGAAAAAACTGAACAGAATTCAGGTCCACCAAAAAAAAGAAGTTGTTTTAAAATGGGACTCTTACGCAAAGTCAACTGGAGACCCATCAGAAACCTGGATGGGCACAGCTTTCAGAACAGAAGCAATATGGAAGAACTTTGAGGTCTTATAGGAATGCCAGCTGGAACTTCAGCACAGTTTAAACATGCTCAATTTAAATAACTACATGTCAGGTGTCTATGTAAGTACTCACTCTTGACAGTAAAAATCTAGGCAATTCAGTGAAATACAGAGAACTATTCAGTTAATCACATGTAGATTTTTACGTTATGAAGGTACACACAGGTGTTCAGTGATGGCAGCAATAGCAAAGACAGTCATCCAGACAACTGGCCTTCACTGAAATTTTGCAGCTTTTCATGGCCACAAGGAAATCACTGAAGGAGTTCAGTGGAGAATGTAAATTAATCTTTTTCAAATCATCCAATCAAGGTTTGTTAGAAAGGCTGGCTTTGGGGTGTTTTTTGGGGTGAGCTGTTTTCATATTTGTTTTAAAGCTATATCATCCCAGACTAATTCCACTAAAAGTCAAAAGCTGTAAAATAAAACAATACCTCAATGACTTGCTTAAAAAGAAGCAAGGTAATCTAATAGAAATTTTACTTCTGAGCTGCTGAAAGTAAAATACTTGCAACTTACCCCTATTTTGTTAGTTTATTATTAAAACTTCAAAGGTATATCACAGAATCACAAAATGGCTAAGGCTGAAAGTTGGACAGCCAGGTTAGATCCCCTGCTCAAGGAAGGCCACATAGAACTGGTTGCCCAGGACTGTGTCCAGATGGCTTCTGAATATCCATAAGGTGAGAGACTCTACCACCTCTCTGGATAACCTGTGCCAGTGCTCTGTCACCCTTAAAATTAAAAGAACGTTTCCTGATGTTCAGGAGGAACCTCCTGTGTTTCAGTTTTTGCCCACTGCCTCTGGTCCTGTCACTGGGCACCAATGAAGAGAGACTGGCTGCATCCTCTATAAAACCTGCAATCATGTATTTATACATTAATAAGATCCCTCCTCAGCCTTCTCTTCTCCAGGCTAGACAACACCAGCTCTCTCAGATATTACTCACAGGAGAGAGACTCTCGTTCCTTCATGATTTTAGTGGTCCTTTTCTAGACTATCTCCAGTATGTCCAATTCTCTTCTGTACTGGGCTGGCCAGCACCAGACACAACTCAAGGTGTGACCTCACCAGTGCTGAATAATAGAGAAGGATCAACAGCCTCCACCTGCTGGCAGTAATTCATCTAATGGAGCTCAGGGTAACATTTGCCTTCTTTGCTGCAAGGACACATTGCTGGCTCACATTCAACTTGGTGCTCACCAGAAGTCCCAGGCCCTTTTCTGAAAAGTTGATTTCCATTTGATTGGCTCCCTGACATATAGTGGTGTATAGGTTGTTCTTCCCCAGGTGTATTATTCTGCAGCTCCCCTTGCTGAACACCATGAGGTTCCTGTCAGTCCATTTCTTCAGCTTATTGATGGCACCACGATCTTCCAGGCTATCAGCCATTCCTCCCAGTTTGGTGTCAGCTGCAAACTTGCTGAGAGTACACTCTGTACCATCATCAAGATCATTAATGAAGATGCTGAACCCAGTATTGACCCTTGGGGTACACTGCTGGTAACTGGCCTTCAGCTAGACTGCAAGCCACGGATCACCACTCTCTGGGCCCAGCCATTCAGCAAGGTTTCAAGCCACCTCACCGTCTACTCATCCAGTCTGCATATCAACAGCTTTTCTACAAGAATCTCACAGGAAACAGTGTTGAAAGCCTCACTGAAGTTCAGGTATAGACAATATCCACTGCTCTCCACTCATCTACCAAGCTAGTGACTTCATCATAGAATGCTGTTGGGTTGGTCAAGCATGACTTCCCCTTGGTCAAGCCGTGATGACTGCTCCAGATGATTTTCTCATCCTTCATGTGCTGAAAATGGTTTCCAGGATTAGCTGCTCCATCACCTTCCCAGGGATTTAGGTGAGGCTGAAGACTCCTGGATCCTTCTTGCTATTTTGAAGATAAGAGGATACTGTATGACAATTATTTGCCTTGTTCACACAGGATCTGAGTACAAGACCCAAAGTCTGAGGTATGTAAATTAAAAATAAAACTTAAAAACTACTCATGTTTGCAATACAAAGAACAGCCATTAAGCCAGTAACAAAATAAGTGGATATTGCTCAAATGCAGTAGCTACTGATATACTACAGATTCTAGTTTTCATATGCAAAATGATTCTGTGGTAATTCTTGTTATATCCTGACGTAAAAGTATTCCAAACAGTGAATTTTTGAAGTTATCTTAAAAATTAAGAAGATTATCAGCTACTTCTCCCACTATTTTAAGAGTACTATAGCACTCAAGTGGTTTTGTGACTTTGTTTTACTATGGTGCAATATAAAGGAAGATCAACTCAATCTAGGATAATTCTCTCTCTAAAGCTCTTCTAATTACATGAAATTTAGCAACTATAACCCTTTATTGCTACACGTTGAGTAAAAACAATGACAATACAAATCCTTTACCTAATACTGAATATGGCCTATCCTTCCAAACATACAAATAAGCCTGCAGGAATCTTCACTGTCCAGCCTTGTAGTCAGTTTTCAGGAATTTGAAACAGTCTACTGAGGTCATCTTCAGTTCCAAGACCTCTGCCCTTTCAGATGTTGCAAACAATTACTTCAAGGAGCCCCTTTCAGCTTATTCCTCAACTCAAACCAAGTGAGCTTCTATATAACTGTTAGTGAGAGTGACCTTTATATGAAGTTCCTCTAGGAACAGGCATGCCACAATGAAAACTTTATAGAAAGCTGCTCAGGATAGAAGCAGGACAGAGGTAATATGACAGAAGGATGTTCACAATCACAGAATCATAGAATGGTTTGGGTTGGCAGGGATCTTGAAGATCATCTAGTTCCAATCCCCTGCCATGGGCAGGGACACCTTTCACTAGACCAGATT
Source organism: Lepidothrix coronata (assembly GCF_001604755.1). Lineage (NCBI taxonomy): Eukaryota > Metazoa > Chordata > Aves > Passeriformes > Pipridae > Lepidothrix > Lepidothrix coronata. The sequence goes on along the minus strand of NW_016690249.1, from coordinate 3,463,704 downwards.
GTTCCAACCTGGCCTTGAACACTTACAGGGATGGGGCAACTCTCTGGGCAACCTGTATCAGTGTCTTACCACTCCCTCCAGTAAAGATTTTTTTTCTAATATCTAATCTAAAGCTACTCTCTTTGAGTTTAAAGCCATTCCCCCTTGTCCTATCACTACACGCCCCTGTAAAAAAATCCCCTCCAGCTCTCTTGTAAACCCCTTTAAGTACTGGAAGGCTGCTACAGGTCTTGCTGGAGCCTTCTCTTCTCCAGGCTGAAGAACCCCAACTCTCTCAGCCTGTCTTCATACAAGAGGTACACCAGCCCTCTGATCATCATCATGACCCTCTTCTGGACTCACTCCAACAGGTCTACATACTTCTTATGTTGCTTCCAATGATCCAAATGAGTCTTTAATAAAGACAGCTGTGTGACTAGCCATAAATTCCTGTATGCCCTCATGCTGGATGAATTTTCTAGATGCATGTTTCACCACATGACAGCGAAACTCTTAATCTTGACTGCCACAACAAAGTCAGAAACATTTTTGAACAGCGAGAAAGCATCAGACTGACCTTAATTTATTGTGAAATTTCATTGTTTGTCAACGTACAAAAAGTTGCCAAGAAAATTCTCCTTGTGATCAACATTCACTTACAGTTTTATTTGGGTTTGGTTTTCATTACATTAGTTTATTAACTTCTCTCACCAGATTTGACTCATTTCTCAGTTTAGGTCAACTGACTGGTGTTCTAATTTTTTCTGCAGTGACATTTCCAGTGCTCATTCATACAAATTAGTTATTTTATGACAGGGGTCAGCAGATGGCACTATTACACATTTTTTTAATACTATGCTTTTTACTGGTAAGTCTTTAATAGAAACCTTTTCTGGTTTTATTGGTGTGCATGTGCAAGTATGCACACAAAAGATCGATTTCAGGAGAACAACATTGTACTCATGATGTTCAGGCCATAGTTTGTGAAAAACATCTGCCTATATAACACCTAATAATTACTTATGTTTCAAGGTTACAGTTTGCTAAACAGAAATTATGGCTGACATACATCTAAATTCAAACCACGTTTTCTCTTTAATAAGAAATGGACATGAAAGCCACAATAATTATTACCACAATGAAACAATGTCACATAAAACGCACTCTAGCATGGGACTTCCTTTTTCTTATAAAGCAGAATATCTAGCAGACTTTGACACTCATACTACACAGCACAAACAGAAAGGTAAATAATACTTACATTTTCTTGCAATCATGCAATTCACCCTTTCCTTTCTATCAATTAACAGAGTTATTATAACATCATTGTTTAGACTGGGATTATTTCAGCTTTTCCCCTAGAATAATGTCAAGAAAGTAATTCTGAACAAAATAAATTTATCCTGGGAAAGATTTCTAATCTTAAAGAAGAAAGAAATGACTGAAAACATCCCCAGTGAAAGTTTTGTTTCGTTTTTTAAAAGCAACGTGGCAGGCATTTAAATTGCCTTTTGCGCATGCATCACTTCCTAGAAGCTTACTCAGCTGAAACCTCACCTATATATGTCATTCAAACTGAACAAACAGAATTTCCTCTTTAGCTATATATTTCATCCTTGTTTACTATATGCATTCTGACTTCAAAATTTCTGCCTATTGCACTAGTTTGAATGAATTCAGCTCTTCCATACTGCTAGTTTACAGAAAATCCACGCAATCTAGAGAAATCAGATATAATTTCTACTTAACAAAAGGCTATTAATGGCGTAAACTAATTTAATACTATGTAAACGGAGATATATGATTGTATTTTCTTGCTATTAATGCAGCACCTTTTCCTGCAACAAAGTCATAAATCACAGAGAACTTGTTCGCACAAAGCAGAACATTGCAAATTTCACCAGACCAGAATTCTCTTCATCTTTGCTCACACAGCACTCCTCTCCTTCAACTAGCTTCACGCTTCTTTAGTATTCTGTAATTCCCATGATGTTAGCTGGAGCAATCATCTCTTCCCTTCATCTAAGTGACACTGATACTCAAAGGGAATTCAGAGTGGCAAAAGGGACTAAGTTACTGCTTCAGAACTGAATTCCAGGAACAGTCAGAGGCCTGGGGTTGTTGGAATGACAATGCTTTAGCAGTGAAGCCCACAGACTACAGGAAAATACTGATGTTGAAGTTCATGGTAATGGCTAGGATGACACCAGGATGAGGGATGAATGCTGATCAGTGCAGACCAGGACCAAAATGATGGGACGGTATAGAGCAACCTACTTCTGTGGGTTGACTGTGCTGCTTCACTTTCCGTATCATCTCAAGCTTTCATTTCTGCTCCAATTACTGAGGAGGAACTTGCAGTGGCAGAGAAGGAACTCATTCAAAGGATGCCAGGATCTTGCCAGGTTGAGCAATGCCATCTGCTTTCTTTTCTCCACCCAGTGTTTTGTATTAAGTGAAGAAGTAGCTTCAAGTGAATGAACAGAGACACCAAGTCCATAGAGGTGCTTCTCTGTTCACACTTCAATAAAATGTCATAATGGCCTCACTAATTAAACCTGCTGTGTCTGGCAAACAGTCATAACATACAGTTAAATCATCAACTTACATTTGCATGTCTGCATTGAACTGCTACTTGTTTTAACACAGTAGAGCAGAGCTAGAGTGCAGTCAATCAACTAAGATGATATTTTGAAGACCTTTGAATAATCAAGATATTCAACAATGCATTAACTTGAAATATAATTAACGTTTAATATAAATTATGGATTTCAGTTTTCACCTAAGGTAAAAGCTATTCCAAACTACAAAAGTATCAAAATAGTAATCTTAAAGTTTTAAATTCTTACTTAGAAACCTCTTTTTGTTCACTACTATGTACAATCATTTCCTTTGAAACTTCAATAAGAGAGATAAAGTGACTTACTGAGGATAATATTCCAATAAGTGTTTAGAAGACTTTATACAGTCACCTTGTTTCTGGATGCCAGGAACTAAAAGTAAAATGATCAAATATATCATGTGGTTCTGGAACCAAAACAGTATCTACAAGTAAATATGTTCATTTTTATATAAAAGTTAATATATAGATCTGTAATTTAAAAGGTAAACTTGCAAGTTTGCATTTGAAATTCAAAGAAAAGATATTTCAAACATTTTTCTGAACGTTACATACTTTTCTGACTTCTGTATCAATACAACTTCGAAAAATTTCCAATAGCTTAAAATTAGAAAGACTCTACCTATCTTCATCTAATGAAACCTTCCAGATCAGACTTTTAGCAATTAAACATTCATACGTTTTCTCCTCAATTTTAATTTAGTTCTCAACAAACACAGGGACTGTGTTGGTCAGTTCTTTGTCAGTTACTGGATTTTTATATTTTTTTATTCTTTTTTTCCTAATAGGAAAAGTGTAGGATACAATTTCAGAAGAATTTGTGACGGAAAGCTAGAACTCGATTTTGCTTAGGAAGATTAAAATGCCTTCTCAAATGGGTTAAATTTTTTTTTTTCCCCTTCCTTCTGCATTTCAGAGAAAGTTGCAGGGAGAAGCTGTGAGCAAGCCATCTCCCTGGTATGCAGAGAGATAACATGTTTGCAGACATGTACAAGGCCTTCTTAGGACAGAGAAGGTGGGGGAGGAGAGAGAGAAGATACAAAAAGCCTTGGAGAAGGCAGGGCACTGCCTTTTTCCCCAAGGGCCCAGTGTGCACAGCATAGTTAAAAAATGGTTCTTCCATCTGAAATAAATCTTTTTTTTTAATCCTTCCACTGCCTTGGCATTCCTGAGAAGAATACCTGTGTATGTTTTACCTTACAATAAGGTCTTTCAAGTGTGATATAAGTCTCTTATTAAGTATTTATTCAAGTTGGAATAAACTAATGGCATTCTCTTTTGGCCAAAATTTCTACTTTCAATTCCAAATTCCTGAAAACTCCAGTTACAACAAAGTCCGTAGCTGTTATTTGAACAAGACTCACCCTTTTGGTTTCTAATTTGAAACAAACCACAGGAGTTCAAATTGAGCTATCACAATATACAAGAGTTCAGTGAATTTCAGGAGCAAAATAAAACTGATGAATTTACTTATTTCACTTAACGTCTTCAGCAGTTTCTCTTCTTGGACTGATTAGTAATTTAATAGTCACTTGCTTTTCTTCATCTACATAATCTAACTAATCTAAGATTTCCATTTAAGTCTTTAATCAACTATGATAGATGAACTCAAAAATGAAGCTACAGCAGGGGAGCACAGTCTAGAAGAAGTAGCCAAACTGCCAAGTTTAACTGCCTATTGTAGTCAATGTGGGAAAACACCATAACTTTCAGGTTTGGTAAGATGTATTTAGACAAAATATTTTGCTGTATACTAATTATAATATTGTCCATGCTCTTGAAGATTTAATTACTTGATGAAAATTATAATTTCTAGCTAACTAAACAATATATTTGAAATGTGAATTCAAGGAAACTCTCTGAAAGGAGGAGAAAAAACATCATCTCAGAGTACAAGACAGGATGGTTCTGTTTATTACATCTACTTTTTAAATTTTTTCATTGCATCATGAAATTGGATTAAAAAATAGGTTTTCATAGCCAGATGCAGTATAAATCCTGAAGTGAGATGCTTATTTGCCACTAAACATGGAAGTTAAGGCACAAGAATCCAAAGGAACGAAAAGCTCTAAGCAACTTAATCAATAGCTGTTTTCAGTTGCTAGGTAAATTAAGAACCAGTGACTCAATTATTAATCTGAAAGACAAAGCATTATTTAAAATTACTTTTTTCTATTTTGTCTTCTTTAACTATATTTCAAATTTTCTAATATGGAAAAGAATATTTTATTTTTCTTAATAGAATAGCTTCCCATGCTCCTATTCTTACTGTTACAGTAAGGGAAGTTTGATGGGTATTGACCATATTGTTTCTCAGGAAGTTAAAATCTCAAACACTGCAGCGTTTGCTCTCTAAGCAAACAGGATTTGCCAATGCAGACACAGTTTGGGAGAGCATATGGATGGTTTACTCCCAGCCAGTGCAATGACCTATGTTAGCACTTTGAAATGCAAAGTCACTAGAAAGGTCCTCTTCAGGTTTCCTTCAGTAAGCAGGAGAGAGCACAAAGACATACACACAAACTCCTAATTAACAAAGATTGCAGTCAGTGAATTTTCCTTTATTATCAAGTCAGTTTAAAAAATAATTTTAAAATCTTTGGAATATCAAAGCAAAACTAGTTGAGTCATTTCACTAAAAAAAACACTACAAAAATGATATCTATAACGTGCCACATATGGAGGTGATTATCATAATATACCTTCTTCTCCACAAGGTGCAGATTTTGCTTGATTAAAATGAGTGTACTTTATATATAGTTGGATCTCATTTTCCTTCCACTAAAAAGAAAAACATTGTCAGACTACACTAAAGTTTCCATCCAGCAAGTCTTGTATAGAGTCTCAGCACCTTGCCAGGTCTTCCTCCTTTTTCCTCTCTCCCCAGGCACCTAGTATTTGTCCTTGCAGGAAGAAAGAGGACAGTAAACAAAACATCAGCTTATTCTTGCTTGCAACAACACAGTTCTGTTTCTGAGAAGACCTACAAATGCTGTGCCCTGAAGGATATTTTCCAAGATTTCCAGCAGAGTAAGATTCCCTGTATGTAAAGCAGCACAGAAACTACTCAAGACGGACAAAAATCACACAGTAAACACTAACAGAATTTTTGCTGTTCTTTCCTATTACTTGTTGCAACAAAGGTCTCCTTTCTATTGCTGTAAATTAACTGTTTGTATTTGAATGCTTAACAAATATTTTTCTTTTATCAGAATAGTTAAATAAGGAACTCAAATCACCAACATTGTGAACACACTAGAAAAATTGTCCCTACCTTTAGAGAGCCTGGCCTATATTTCAGCAAGAACACAAAAGGAGAGAATGTCCCACATCTGGAAGCCATTCAAGACTAAACCAAGAAAATAACATGTATCTACGTCAGTTCAATTCCTCACATCTAGAACTGCTTAAATCTTCAAGAAACTTATTCTTTAATAGTAAATAGTTATTAAAACTAAAATTTAAAATTACATTTGAAATTATCGCATAAACTGTAAACACATCATAGTAAAGCTCTAATTCAGTAATGCATCTAAGAAATAAATTTAACTAAACAGATAAAAGTCATTGGTTAAGTGTCAACGTCTGCTTGCTGAAGGGTTAAGCCACCCCTCACCACAAAGGCCTCTTGGAAAAATAACTACTTTTTATCTATTTCTTATTAAAGTTTATTAGTATCTTCATCATTATCGGTGCATTCAAATTTCTGGAACAGGCTAAGATAAAAAAAAGTAAAATCCACAACTCTTTTTTAATCTATGGATATAAGTGAAAAGGTGGACCTACAAGTTCTACTGTCATGAAGAACCAGGAACTCAGTTAACTGAGTCTCAAACCTCCTGCACTATTTCTGAGCCTGTTTTAAATGCAAAGCTGATTTTGAGGAACTGTAATTAGAACACCTAAAATTACACATATTTACCAACAAAAGCACTTCTAAAATACTAGGCTTTGATGCTCACTGACAGAAAGGCAGCATCAAGCTCAGCAACCATGCTTTATTTAGGGATATATTGGAATATCTTAATACCTAACAAGCAGTGAGCTTTCCTTTATAAAACGTAACTGAAAAAGCACAAAAGTAGTTTAGGCAGTGACTCCTTAAACACAATTAAAGTAAGATGATTCTGATACTCTGAAAATGCACATGTATTCCTCTAATAAATTACTTTGAATTAAAATAAGATTATGACCTAATTCTAGAAAACTCCTTATGAAACTCACAAAGGCCTGGATACATACATCCTCCTCCCCTGCCCCCAAAGTCTCCTGAAATTAGCAATTTCAGAAAAGTATACCACTTAAACGGTTACATTCAAATTGGATCTGATTTCTGAAGTCACATAATTAAATAAGAATCTAGGTTTTTTACTTCAAAGCCATCAACATTCATAAAAAAAAAAAAAAAGGACAGGAACAGTTGAAATCCCTGTGGTTTCTGTCTAGGGTTGCAGCCTGCCTTGGTTCTGACAACTAATTGTAAGCACCAATTTGATTTTATATGCAAGAAAAACTGCACTATTGCCTTTTCCAAATCTCTTGTGCGAAAAGGTAAGAAAACAAGGTAAGGTTCTAAAAACCAGGCCCAGAAAACAACCATGGATTTTGATGTAAGTCCAAGAAACAGGCATTACCAGTAGCAATACTGACAAACAGTAAAGTTCATTGTATCTCTGACTTTTACATAAAAAAACAGTGATTCTTCCTCCACAGATATTATCAGCCTCTCCTTAGGTCTGCATTTAATATTCCAAAAAGCTAAAAACAATCAAGTCGTTTAAGGAGGGAAACTGTATTTTAAAATATTTATAGCCAAAAATTATTCTTTTGTTAGATGTAAGTTTCCTGTTTTGGAAACCTGCTATAATGGTCATTCAAACTATCACTTCATTTGACCTAGAAATATTTGTAGGTTGTATTCTTTAACTGAAAAAGTTAATTTGAGCTCCTCTTACTGAAAGCATTTTAAACATTTAACATTACTATCATATTATCTGGAAGGAATTCATAGTCATTTATAGTCTATGTCTAAATAGTCAGGTTTTTGACGAAAAAAAATAAATAACTGGAGTGCATTCTAACAATTGGGGGCAAAAAAAAAGAGGTCACTTTTGACACTTGCAATAAGTACTACCTTTTGTAGTATGAAGACATGAAAACTTTGAAGAAACAACAGCTTAGCACCATCAATTTAACATGATAGGACTGTCTAAAAAACCCCCAAACAAACAGATCAAGCAAGAACACTTAATCACCACCACCACCACCAAAAAAAACCAAACTTATAAAACTTATTTCTTAGCTTAATTTACTTTTTCACCCAATGAAGCTGGAAAGGGATTGTGACTGCTTTCAACTAAAATGGACATTCCTGTCTTTTCTGGAAAAATTGCAGTTGCCCCACAAGAAGATTATTCCATATCTGGTTCTAACTGTGTCACCATATATCCAACCACTGCTCTGGGAAAAGGCTGATTAGAAGCCCCTTCTGCTTTTGAGGTCTTTCTAGCAACATCTTTTCAATAAGAGAGAGTGATTTGCAATTCAGAAACTGAAGAGTATCCACTTTGCCCTATATAACTCTCTAAGTTGCTGCAGAGCTCCTTTATGTGGACTGGTTTCTCTGGAGCACATATAGCCTGTGGAAAAAAAAGCCTTTGGATAGATACACACATACATTTCCTAAGTAAATTCTACAACTACTATTAAGTCAAAGCAAAGCAGATATAAATATTTAAGATAAGGGGTCAGAACAGTGCTTTCAAGCACGATTACCTTCCAACTTCCCTTTTTCTTTCTACTATGAGTAAAGGACTTTATTTTTGCAAATAGCATTATCAGTGAAGTAGACTATTCGTATTGATAGTTCTCAACAGAACATCCATGACAGAGTGAACAACATTCAAAGCATCCTTTAATACTGTGTTTTTTATGAAGGATTTGATTAAGAAAAGCTGTATCATAGCATTCAAGAACTCCAGGATCACAGAGATCTGCATGTTATGCAATATCCTTATAAAAACAGAAATGCTGGAACAACAATGGAACAGAGCTCTACAGTAACCAGACTGAAATTTCCATGGAAAAGAAATCTGCTAATCAGTATGTACTAGTTCCGTATACAAAACAGGGATTAACCTATTTTCTTCCATGTACCATCTGGATGCTAGGCAAATGAAAACATCTCTTTTCACCTGCTACAAAATTTAGACAGTTAATCCTACTGTGCTAAGATCTGCATTAGATATGTATATTCATATCCCACTGTATTAAAAATCACAGCTATTCCTATATGTTTCACATTTCCAGATACTAACTTGAATTCCTTGCTTTGCTCAAGAGGCGAGCATTACAAAAGTTAAAACCTTATAAAACACATTAATTATTTTTATGGCAGAAACAAATTTTTTTTTTTTTTTTTTTTTTTTTAAATATGTTCAGGTTTTAACTAATATGAAACTTCATAACGTAAATGGCCCAAATCAAAATGCACATTTCAAGAGACTATGAAGTCTTACATCTTTAATCACCAAAGACTTCTGCCAGTTTCACAGAATAATTTATGTTGATCTGTAAATGCCAGCAGGGAATCTAAAAGCAGTACTCTATTTTAGAACACGCACTGCCACAAAAAAATAGCTGTTCTTTTGAAACTGTTTGATAGTTAGTGTTTCTTTTTCACCTCTCCTCCACATAAGACACACCAACAACTAAACTGCCACTCAGTTATCATGATAAAGTTATCGTGGATGAGCTTTACTGTCAATGAAGAAGAGCTGATATCCATAAAAGACATTGCACTTACCTCTGCTAAAATCTTTAAGGCACAATAAAAGACCATGAGAGCAATTACGACACCATTTGTGTTAAATTTGGAATTAAAGAATTTCCCCAGCAGGACTCAGGCTGTACTTACTGTCTATTTTATATAAGAAAAGGAAAAATGCAACTGGTATAAGAAAGTGGAGTCTCTCTGCTAACCATGATCCTCTTTCAGAATGAGACTTGAATTTTCCATATGTTATTCAGGTGATAAATATCTTGCACGATCTTGCCAACATTTATACGGAAATAATCTCTTACAGCCAAAAAGCCTATCACTGTTGACAAGTTTATGAAGCACGGAGCTGCTATCAGTTAAAGACTTTCGACCAGATTAAAACAGTTCTAAGCTGTTGTGTTTACCAGACTGCTGTTGTGCTTATTGCCTATATTATGACACAGGCAGATCCTAGATGTGTCTCCTGAGCAGTATTCATTAAATGAAATTATGCATCATCTTCATAACCTCATTAAGTGAGGTGGTATAACAAGTTAGAAATGATGAAATCTTTTAGTAAGCTAGCTACACATCCACTGAGGCACTGATAAATGCCCAGCTATAATAAGTCAGACCTGTATGAAAGATATGCAAATACCCATGCAACTCCTGTACAGGAAACTGCAGTCCAACAAGACATTGTGTCCAAAAGAGTAATCAAAAGGTCTTAACTGGAAAAAAAAAAGCTTGATTGAGTACAACTTGTCCAATGCATCTTTTGAGCATTCTCTGGTGTTAAGGAGCAACTGAGAACTCAGATGATAGAAAATACAAACTTCCTTGGCAGAAGTACCCTATGCTCACAGAGGAAATGTCTTCAGACAAAGGAGGCAGAGGCAAACAGTTCATCCATCGAATGGTACAGTCAAGTGTGTTAAACAGTGCTTTTCTCCTACTTCTCCCATAAATGGAAAAATCATATTCATCTAGGAAAAAGACTCACATGGTAACAACTTTATTAATAGCATTTATCAGTGTTGCCTGGGAGTAGTCTGAAAATAGCGTTGGCAAATTAATGGATGACTAGAATGCAATCATGGAAATCTGAAGGACTATGACTGTAAAAACAACCAACTCCCAGTTGATCCTGAATTTGTGCAGGACCTGCTGCTCCAGCTGGATCCCTACAAATCTATGGGGCCTAATGGGTTTTATCCCAGAATCCCCAAAGAGCTGGCTGATGTCATTGCAAAGCCTCTCTCAATGATTTTTGAGTAGTCTTGGGAATCCAGACAGGTCCTACATGAACGGAAGATGGTGACCATTGTCCCAGTTTTCCAGAATGCCAAGAAGGACAACCCCAGTAAGGGGTCCTGACCCCTTGTCAGCCTCACTTCAGTGCCCAGTAAAATCATGGAAAAGATTATTCCGGGAGGTATTGAAAAACACCTGGAGGACAATGCAGTCATTGGTCACAGCCAGCACGGCTTCACGAGGGGAGAGTCCTGCTTGTCTAACCTGATTTCCTTTTATGATGAAGTAATCCTGGACCTCATTGATCAAGAGAAGCCAGTTGATGTAATCTTTTTTGGACTTCAGCAAAACTTTTGATGCTGTCTCTCACAGCATCTTCTGGACAAAACGTCCAGCATACAGCTGAATAACCACATTTCATGATGGTGAGCACCTGGCTCACAGGTCGGGCACAAAGAGTTACAGTGAATGGGGTAACATGAGATTGATGACTGGTCAATAATGGGGTTCCGCAGGGCTCCATTCTCAGACCAGTTCTCCTCAACAACTTGGTAAGTTTGCCAAAGAAACCAAACTGGGAAGAGCTGTCAACTCCTTTGAGGACAGAGAGGCTCTGTAGACAGACTTTGACAAATCAGCGAGATGGGCAATCACCAACCATATGAAGTTCAACAAGGGAAAAGTGCTGGATTATGCACCTGGAATATGGCAACCCTGGCTGTGTTTATAGACTAGGGAATGAGAGACTAGAGAGCAGCCCAGCAGAAAGAGATCTGAGGATCCTGATCAGTGGCAAGTTGGATATGAGTCAGCAGTGCCCTGACAGCCAGGAGGGCCAACCATGTCCTGGGAGGCATCAGGCAAAGTACTGCCAGCTGGTTGAGGGAGGGGATTGTCTCAGTCTGCTCTGCACTGGTGTGGCCTCACCTTGAGTGCTGTGTGCAGTTTTTGGCAGCACAATATAAAAAAGACACTAAGCTATTAGAGATCACCCAAAGGAGGACCACGAAAATGGTGAAGGGCCTTGAGGAGAAGCCGTATGAGGAGCAACTGAGGTCACTTAGTTTGTTCAGCCTGGAGAAGAGACTGAGAGGAGACCTCATTGCAGTCTATAACTTCCTCACAAGAGGAAGTGGAGGAGCAGGAACTGATCTCCTCTCTGTGGTGACCAGTGACAGGACTCGAGGGAATGGCATGAAGCTGAGTCAGGTGAGGTTTAGGCTGGATATCAGGAAAAGGTTTTTCACCCAGAAGATTGCTGAGCGCTGGAACAGGCTCCCCAGAGAAGTGGTCACAACACCAAGCCTTTCTGAGTTCAAGAAGCATTTGGACAACACTCTCAGGCACAAGCTGTAATTCCTGGGGTGTCCTGTGCAGGGCCAGAGTTGGACTCAATGATCCTGATAGGTCCCTTCCAACTCAGCATATTCTATGATTCTATGCTTTCCCATATTTTCAGTAGGGAACCCAAAAGAAAGGAGAAGTAAGGAAGAGATGAGAGATTTAGCTGAGTAACAACATCTATGAAAAAACCTGAGGAGGTGGTTCTTAAGTCAAAATAGGACAACTACAATGATACAGAACTTCTTTGTAATTGATTTCACTACATTGCTACACTTTCATGTAATAACACTGCATAAGTGTGCATAGTACCCTCTTCACTAGGTATCCCTTTTGCAATTCTGAATGATGCTCCGCACTTCAAATTCTAGGCTCTACAGCCAGCCTAGTACAAAATAACAGAAATTTCAACTGATACTGAATCTATCCTTCACTAAGAAAAAATAATTCTGATCTCTAAATACTAATTTATTCGGAAGAAAAGTAAAGGCAGAGTTTAAAAGACAGGAAAAACTATATATAGCAAAAATTAACATAAGCTGTTGGTTGCTGCAGGACTGCATCTGATGTTAAGATGCTACCAAGAACAATTAGGTGAATAATTTGTATTACACACACGCTACATAATTCAAACAAAAGATTCAGAGTAGGTACAAAAATAGCCCATACACACACTGAACACAACAAGGTACTGAACAATATACTTGAATGTGTATATATACATACTTTCATGGACAATTAGTCGTGCTACATAACAAAACAGTATATCATAAATATAACATAAAACTACTTAACACTGATAGTAGTTACATAGTAGCATGTTGTGGTACACCATGAAAGTCATGGCTAGTAAGCTGATTTACAGATATTATACCATGAGCTGTGCAAGTCCAGTGCTCACCATAATACTCATATAGCCACTGGCTTGACTGCTCAGGTATCTATAATAAGAAATGTGAACCTTAGGGCAGGACAGGGTTACTCAGTACAAATACTGAAAGTTAAGAATGTCATTGATGAAAAATTTGCATTAAGTGAACACTATAAATAAACTGTATTATCTGCCTTTTATTAAATCAGGATAATGAGTCTCCTGTAAAAGCATCTACAGAAATTAGGGTACACGTATCTCCTGTGTTTGCATGACCCTACAAAAACCCCTTCAAGTACTTTGTAACACTGATACATTTAACCTAACATAAAGCAAGATATTCCCAGTGAACAGCCAACTTTGTCATTCCCAAAATAAATGTTCTTTTAGAACTAAACGCCAAACTTCTGACACACTATTTTGGGTGTACTGGATAATATTTTAAAATATTACACTCCTAACATATATAATATGGCCTTGTCTTTAAGTGAATGACATATCAGAGGAAGAAATTATAAAACAGCAAACAACAAAACACAAAATCACAAAATCATCAAGTTTGGAAGAGACTTTCAAGACCATCTAGTCCAAATGTCAACACGGGACCACCATAATCACCCCTAAACCATATCCCCAAGGGCTACACCACCCCCAATTCAATACAGTAAAAACAGACCTAGACGAAATGAAACATTAACTAGAATAAATTTCTTGTCTGTTTAGCAGGTTCAGCTCATTTTAGAGTAACATATTGCTTGCCTAGACATGAGGGGTTAAATTGCCTAATTTGGGCTGCATGCAAGACATATGTGATTTTTTTTTTTTAATTAGTCAGATGTCTCAAGTAGTTCTTTAAAAAGCCAGGAAAAATACTATTTATATATGTATTTTATGTCCATCAATAAATGGATCATTATGTAACAGAAACTCAGGGCTCTCCCTGCTCTGGTATGGGTTGTCCATGGGTTGCAGCCTCTCAGAGGTGTCTCTTCTCCAGACATCCACAGGCCTTAACTGCCTCAGGCATACACTTAGTCGAGTAGAAATAGTTATAATAAGGGTAACGTTTACTTTTGCTGTATTTAACAACACTGGAATGCTTGAGAGATGCACATCTCAAAATACACAAAATCCACTTTAGATATAGAAACATGGTTTCACAAGTAGTATGATTTCAAAAATGTTTTCAAGCTGTATCCTATTGTGCATGCACACACACTGTACTATCTGCACACATTTCAAAATTTGGCAAAAAAGAGCAGATAAAATAAACAGTCATTTTCTTTACTCAATTATAAAGTGTAACTAAATGTTTTCAGTTCAAAGAATGAGTAGTAAGCTTGTTAAATGCGTTTAAGTAAATTCCTATAAACAAATATGGTAACTGTAGAATGATTTAGGTTGTAAAAGATGTTTACGATCACCAAGTCCACCTGCTAACCCAGCTCTATGAAGTCCACCACTAAACCATGACCCCAAGTGCCAGATCTACATATTTCCTAAATATTTCCAAGGACAGGGACTCAACCACTTCCCTCAGCAGCTTTTTCTAATGCTTAAAAACCCTTTCTGTAAAGAAATTTTTCCTACTATCCAATCTAAACCAAACCCTGGTGCAACTTGAGGACACTTCCTCTCAATCCTATCACCTGTTACTTGGGAGAATAAACTAACCTGCACTTCACTACACCCTCCTTTCAGGGAGATGTAGAGAGTGATAAGATTCCCCCTGAGCTTCCTTTTCTCCAGGCTAAAGAACCCCAGCTTCTCATGCTCCAGCCCCTCCACTGGCTCCACTGCCCTTCTCTGCATATGGTCCTTTACCTCAATGTCTTTCTTACAGTGAGGGGCCCAGAGCTGAACACAGGATTCGAAGTGTGGCCTCACCAATACTGAGAACAGGGGTGTAACTGCCTAGTCCGGCTGGCCACACTATCTCTGACACAAGCCTGGAGGCCACTGGCCTTCTTGACCATCTGGACACACTGCTGGCTCATGTTCAGCCTCTGTTGACAAGCCCCGCCAGGTCCTTTTCCATTGGGCAGCTTTCCAGGCAGTCTTTGCCAAGCCTGTAAAGATGCATGAGGTTGTTGTGTGGGACTCAGCACTTCTTGTTGAACTTCATATACTTGGCCTCAGCTCATTGATCCAACATGTCCAGATCTCTCTGTAGAGCCTTCCTGTCCTCCATCAAATCAACACTCCCACCCAACTTGGTGTCATCTGCACACTGACTGAGGGGGCATTTGATCTCCTTGTCCAGAGAATTTATAAAGATATTTAACAGACAAACTGTTTCTTAGTGAGCCACAAACAACCCTAACCTCACAGATATTGTCTCCTTGGGAAGCTAATGAGTCATGGCACAGAATAACTTCCTTCTTCAATTCAGGGACAGCTACAGTTAAGTTCTTCTAGTTCCAGTTCCCATTCAGGGTAATAATGTTTCATTAACCAGTTTGGTTATCCTGGTCTAATTCAAATCAGTTTAGAGAGAGGAGGGGAAATAATACTTATAGATAGGCTGATTTATATAATTAGATAGACCTTTAAACAAATCCAGCTTCAAACCTTATTTCCTGGTCCACAGCAAAGCTGGAAGCAAACCTCTATTTCTAGCAGATCTTTTTAGCTCCCCTTCAGGTTCTTAAATCTGATAAAAGGAGTTGACGAATTAAAGAAACACTAGCATGCTGGAAGTGTAGTGCTGTAGTAGAACAGGATTAGCATGCTAACAGGAAAGCAAACAGAACCACTTCCCATCTACATAAAGCTGCACAACAAAAGGAATATCTGTAGTAAGGTCAGATTACCAGTGTCAGCAGGACTAGAGGAGAGCCATACCCCACCACAGGAGAAGAGGTACCAAAGATATTTCTTCTTCTTCCTTTGCACCTCTCCCTCATGAGAGGAATTTAATTAGAGGTTTAATTAAAGCCTGAGGCCAGAATAAAGGTTTTCATACTGAAAAATTTCATAAAAACTGCCATACTAGGTCAGAAAAAAACCCATCTATCTAAAAAAATACCTGTTTATTAACAAGACATCAAAAGATATCATGGAAAAAATATAAGCATAAGGTAAGCATATACATCACTTGGCCTAATTTCCTCTTCAGAACCTGCAGTATTGTCTTCAAACTTTTTGAGTTAGCTGCAAAAGCCCACAGCAAGTTGTCTCAGAACTCAACTACACATTATGTTGAAAAGCATCTTGAATTCTGAATGTTCTCTACTTGTTAGATTAACATAACTCCTAGTTAGAAGCAACAGCAAATCTGTTCAACTCTCTGTATCATTATTTCAGCAGAGCTGTACCCTCCCTACTGGCATGCTGTTCCAATCTTTTCCTTTCAATTGCATTTGTAATAACTCCTTAAACTTCCCTTTCTGCAACTGAGGATTGAGCTAACATTGTCATTAATCTATCTCAATTACAAGGTTTTATTCTCTGAGTAGTAGCGATCAACTGAAGGACCTTGCACCTATATGTAATATTAGGATTATTCCCTCTCCATATACATGCTTATTTACATTGAACTCAACTGCCATTTTATCAGTTGGACTTTTTTTTACTTATCCTGAATTACCCTGTAGTGTCTGCAAATTTTGACACCTCATTATTCATTTCTCTTCTAAATGATTTATGAATATATTAAGAACACAGGCCTCAGTTCAGATCCTTAAGGGATTCCATTGGTGACCTTCAGTATGAAATCGGGGCATTTATTTTTGTTCTTTTCATTGTACATTTTAAGTAGTTTTTACACATGTAAGAATTTCTCATTACATCATAGTAGTTCAGATTCTTTTAAGAGACTCTGGTGAAAAATCTAGCCTAATACTTTGGATCATACACATAGTTTCCTTCAGAAATTGTTGCTCTTTAAAACTTGTCAAAACTTTTCCAGTGTTCATCCACATGCTCTCTAATTCTATCCTGAGTTGTGGCTTCTACTTGCTTACCAGTACACTTATACTGACCTGATATACAGATCAGTATAAGTGTATATCCCCTGATCTCTTATTATATAATAATATATAATAATTTTCATTATTATATATTATCATTGCATTTCTTCATACGTGAACTCCTTAGAAATGCTGGTGAAGATGACTTGGACTTATTAGTTTTTGCTGCTACTGACATGACACGTACAGTTCCTGCTAAGGTCAACAGATTGGGATCGAGCAAGCCAAATATTTAAGAAAGAATGGTCTCGTGCTGCTGAACACATTGCTGACTCATGCAGCAAGGAGCAGCTGCTCTGCAAATCCCAGCAGCCTCATGCAGTCCAACAGCCGATGGATTGTCAGTAACACATACTCAGCTTTAATGGAATCATCCTGAAATTGGAATAACACTGTAAATCTCCAATTTGGGAGCAACAAAGACCTCAAGATAGTAGTTCAAGATCAAGGAATTTATTTGTTTATTTTTAAGGTAATGGTTCAAATGGGGGATTCTGCTCTGATTCAGTTAGTCACCCCTCTCAGGAAAAGCACACACCTCACACCCGTCACACTGCCGAGGGACTGCTGGAAGGTACGTACATGCCATGTGCCAAGCACTCCTCTGCAAGAGAGGAGGGTGATGTAAAAAATAGCTCCCTCAAAAGTCAGAAAAAAGCCACAGAATCAGATATGGAATCATCATGGTTCACAATTTTATGTTTGCACGCTTGCCTCCCAACAATTAAATGTCTTTTATAGTGAAACGTGTCATAGGACATGCCCTACTTTATTTAGCAAAATACAAGAACAGACACCAATTTCCCCAAATGAAACTACAAATTCCCTTGATAAAACTAAATGAAGCATACTAGGTTAATATACAGGTCTATGCAGATTGAAAAAAAAAGTCTTTAATATTCGCTCTTTCTCTCTGCTCCCTAAGATACTCATTAAGTAACAGATGTCGCATTCATCTATCAGCAAGTGGAAACAACAGACAGTGACGATTTTATCTGTCACCGGTTACCACAGAGGAGGACATTACAGGTGCTGTTTGGAGTACTTCCAATCTGATTTTGTGACATCATACTGCATCGAGCAGACTGCAGGAAATACAAACACCAGACTGTTGTTGAAGAATTACCAAGTCCTAGCATCACATTAGCCAGGGTCTGTATTAGGTTCATAAAGCCTTCCAAAGTCCTTATTTAATCAAACTTTGACTCAAAAAAGCCAGCATTAAACGTCTTTAGAACAAGAATTAGAATTTCTCATCCCAGAAGCAATATTTTTTTAATAATTATTTGAAAATAACTTTATATATTCTAACACTAAGGTGAAGAAAAAGAGATCAAATAGAATCTGATACTTCTCAGGACTTTGAATATCAATATTCTTGGACAGCAACCTCCAATTACATACATGGAAACAAACATTTTGTCTTTTGGCACCTTTTAATAGCCATTGTATTGAGTGCTAGAACAACATTTGGTATATCATATATAACTTTCAATATAAACATTAATACAACTTGATGAACTGCAAATTGCAACACTCATAAATGTATATACATCATATGCTTTCCTAACAAATTCTTTTAAGTAATTGTTCTTAACTGCTTGTCAAAAAAGGTGATGCCTACCTCTTAAATGCCAATACACAGGTGACCTTGGGCAACTCATATCACCTGAAACAGGCAAAACCATGCCTCAACCAGACTTCTCAACTGCAGCTTTACGTAGACATGTCTGATTCTTTCAGCTTCACATCACTGCAATAGGGACATTAATAAATACGTTCTCTCAGAGGAATGTTTAGACGTAACTGCGATGTTCTGAAGCACCATATTGTAGTAATATATTTTTCTTAATTTTAAATAATTTATTTATAAAATGAAAATACTTAATCTTTTAAAATTTAGTGGACTCTGGATATTCCAACTTTTATGTTCATTACAACAAAGCTACTACACTGATGGAAAACTGCTTTGACAAGGTTCCTCAGGATTGTTTTCACTTACCTTTCTAATTTTACACCTATCATACTTGTTCTGTCTTCTAGCCAAAAATAAAATATTCCTTATTTACTTAGATTTTCATTGTCACTTTTATCACTTACTAGGTAGTTGATAAGAAAAAAGTTAGTCTAAAATAAAATCTGAAAAGAAAGAAAGGAGTACAGACAAAACAGTATTCTTTCTCTGGATGCTGAATATGTGTAAACAATCCTCACAGCCTCCAATTATAGGTTAATGTCATTTCTAACAGAAAATCTATAATAATCTTATCAGTAAATTACAATCCTTCTTTAAACACCTTACTCCCAAGCAAATGTAATTTCACATTTAATTTACAGTCATTCATGTAGAGTGAAGAAGCAAAAACTTTTTTGTAGCTACTTTATCTTTACAATGTAACTTCACAAATTAAGCAATCCTTAGTGTAATAAGTGACACAGAGTGAGACTGTACATTATGACTATTTTTCCTGGTCTTTCTAAATGATTTAAGCAGCCCTAGGTAAATTCTAGTGGTATCGCAAACAAAATTACAAACTTCCCCTCCCTGAAAAAATAAATATTTTAACTTTCTAAGTGCTCAACACTTTATATAAGCTACTGATTCATTCAGTCCTATATGTTCATTAGTGGTCAGATCTAGTTCTTCATCTTAATGACTTTTAAATTTACTAATTAAAGTAAATTTACTAAGATCTACCAGCATAGGGAGGTTTCTACTTGTTTGTTTTCAGCTTTTTTTAAGCTGAAAAAAGTTTCTTCAAGTATCAGTAAGTAAATAAAGCTGTGGAGTTCACCAGGCTGCGATGGCAGAAGGTGGGCAGGTACTGTACTACAATGATATATGGTTGAAGAAAGATGCAAAAAAGATGATGGACAAAGTAGGACATAACAGTGACTCTGTAACAGAAATACAATGTGATCATCCCACATTACAGGCTTTCAATGCTCCACCACTGTAACGGTGGTTGGATTTTGATCCTGGATGACTGCTACTTAAAAACAGCCAAAGGCAACACTTCCACCTTCGCAGACAGAGTAAGGTATGTACCCGGCAGGTGGCACATAACCTTATTCTTCCCCTACAGGAAAGTATCATTGAAATAGCAAAACAAAGCAATCCAAACTCTGAAGGTAACGGAAGCTTACTACAATCTTTAAGTTAGAAAGAATATAAAAGACAGTCTTCATCACTGCCAAACTGTGTGTGAGGAGATGCACCGACTCAATCAGCAGATACAGTCCACGAACAAGTTTCAGAAGTTAACGCCACAAGCTTCTTTATCCTGTACATGTGGGAACGTATGAAAACACCTGAAGAACTAACATGCTAGTTTCATCATTCTTTAAAGTGGTTCTTAGACTCCAAACAAAAGCAGTAGTATTCCTTCATAACAGCCTTGAGAAACCTTTCTGAAATGGTCCAAAAGACACAGACAAATAGTAGGACATTTAAAATAAAATACCAGGTCAACAACTCCAGTTTCTTAATTGGCAACTAACTGAGTCTGTATAAATTACACGGGACTGCAGTTCACACAGCTTTCAGCATTTATGTTAAACCTACCTTCCTAAAATGCCTGCCACAAAAGATAAGCATTTACACTATAATTTGAAGTAAAAACACTGTTAGGGTTTCCACACACTTACTTTTAGGGAACCAATTCCCTGGAGAACAAGGCTAACTTGTTAAAAAATATTGTATTAGAATAATTAAGGTAAGTTTTTGACCCTTACAATTTTATCACTCTTTTAATTACATGGGTGAGGTTTTTGAAGGTATACAATTTCACTAAGTAAACAAAGTATGTGCCATTTAAATTACTTCTGTAAAACAACCATTCCAAACCCCATTTTATTCTTGTGGGACAAGCAGAGGTAAACTCCAGCTAATCTCTAAAAAAAGGCCATTGTTTTCAGGTGTTGAATCAGGAAAGCTTATTCAAAAAGTAAGAAGATAATCATTAAAAGCATAAGCATTGGTTTTCAAATGTATGCAAAACAGCCAAAACACACTATACATACAATTTTTACAAAATTAGCAGTTCAACCTTCAGAGAAAGTGGATGTCAAAGCAAATTACAGAATTTGCAACTACAATAAAACCACAGCTCCAAATAGCAAGATACAGTGAAGCACATAAATCAGTCTAGCTTTCTGAGGACCCCTCCGTGCTTTACTTTGTCCTATTAAATCAAGCTAACATAAATCATAGGTTACAGGACAAATAAAGAATTTTGAAATAAAATATTTAGTTATGCAATGATCCACACATAAAGTTGCAATCTGTATGTTGCAGAATAATGTATTTAGTTCCAATAACTTGCAACTATATTGCTTACAAATACATTACACTTCACGAGATACATTTTAAGCTATTTTACAAGATGCAAATACCAAGTAGAAGATCAACACACATCAGCTTTCAAATACAACAAGCTATCTACTTCTGTTTAAATGCTGTATTTCCTTGATTTGGGTCAATTTTGGGTTTTATCATGATATTATGGATCTTGATGTGTGCACAGTGGAGCCAAAGAGGCAAATGTTTTCCAGATGGGTTGCAATGGGTAGCCCATGCAAGGCTTCAGGAAGAAAGGAAAACATGACTCCAGAACTGCATTGAGCATTTGACACAACAGATGTAGACTAGAACCTGATTAGCAGTGTAGCAAAACCAAGGGCCTCCTTGGTTCTTATTGATGACTATGCAATTATGGAAGAGCTCACAGCATGATTCTAGTTTTAAGTGGTTCAGTGATCTAAGGAAAGGAAATGCAAGTATACTAGAAAATACCTTTGACAACTAAAACCATTCTACCCAGATTCCTCTGTCATTTATCAGAATCAGATGTTTAAAATGAAACTGTCAATCAAGGATATTAAAACAGAATGTCAAGACCAGATCCTTGGACCAAATAAACCATTAAAGACAGTATTTTTTCAGTCAAAACCAAAGCATAGTGTTTAACTGTTCCTTCCCCATTTATCTGCATTCCTCTTCTTTCCGCTTCCCACTCCTCAAATCTCAGGATTATCCTTATTTTTATTCTTTGTTATTTTTGTGGTTTACACCATTTCTTGCACATCTTCCATGTTTCCAAGCATAGTAATCTTTCCTTTTGATGAAACGATGCCTCTTGAATGTCCTGTATTCCAAATCCTTTCTTTGCACTGTCACTCAAATGTCACCTTATTTCTCTTTGCTCTCTTTTTCCCCTCTTCTACCAAAATAGTTACATTTCCTTACCCATCAGTTGTTCATACCTCACAAAATGCCTTTTTTCCCAAGCTTTCAATATTAACATTATTAGTATATATTCATGAGGAGATAGGAACATCAGGGTCTTCTAATTATTTCTCATAGTAGAAGAATTTGGCACATTATTCCTTACAATCCTTAAACTTGTCCAAAGTGAATCTCAGCCTAGTGATACCACAAGCACTTTCAATGGGCAACATCCAACAAGCATACACCTTATACTGCCAATAGAGTTTTATGTCAGAAAATTAATCCATCTCAGAAACAAATTACTGATGGCAATCTTCTTTAATCACAAAAACTGAAGCTTTAGGTCAGACAACTGTTTCAGCAGTCAGATGGAGATGAAGACCTTGACATCTAACTTTTGCAAAGCAATTCTGAGAATGAACCTCATACACATTCGTTCAAGAAATGTGAATGCAAACCCCTCACTGATTTCAATAACTACACATAAATCAATATGCTATAAAAATCTGGTGTATGTAAACTTTCTTTTAGACCAAACCTATGTGTAAACACCAAGACATCTTATGTGACTTTAGGTAAAGAAACAAACAATTCTCTACGTCGTAAAAGACAATTTTGATTATGCTGAAGCAGGTCCATGAAGAAACAGTTATTCTTAAAGAGATGGCAGTAAGAAAATGCTATTTGATAGTATTTTTGCAAACACATTTTTGCATCAGAAATTAGAATTCAGGACTTAAAAGGCAAGTCCCATGCCAAAGCAAGCAGAGGCAGAAGTGCTACAACATAAGATAAGCATTATGTTTTTAAAGGATACAAAAAGATAATAGCTTATTCTATTTAATAAAAAGCAGAATATTTTATCTGAACTACTTGCAAATAAGAACACAAAAGCTGTGCTCCAAACAACCAGGTTATAAGTGACATACAGATTAAAGAAATAAATAAAAGCTTTAGGAGATGTAGAGCCAGTGTTTCAGAGGTATTTGTGGATCTAATTGATACTACAGGTATGTTTAAGTTGAATGAAACCCAACTGACATCCAAATTCAGCTTGATGCATCTCAGTTGTCTAATAAAGAAATTTATATTTCTGGTATGTATTTTGAAAAATTCTCATTGAATCAATGATAAAACCCTATAGTTTAGCCAGAACGGAAGACTACTTTTTGATTATCAAGCAGAGGTTAATGGAGTTCATTAAATGCAGACACTTGTGGAGTGTCATGTTAAAGCTTGGCTAAAACTCAGTACTCAATTTCATTAAATCGCTATCCATCAGGAAACAGCAAAGCAAAGGCCACATTAACAGTCACCTCTAACAGTCACATTTATTCCAACTTATATGTGAAGAACTCTAAAACGGTAAGAAATAGAAAAGGTAGCAGGCATACAGCACAGAATGTGAGGACAGGTTCTCCTATATGTAGAGACTGACTGCTTTCAGCAAACAGTAATGTTGCCCTCCAGTGTTCAACACTTTCTTTTAGGAATCATTACTAATTAATATTTCCATCAGTCTCCTTAGACATGCTCAATTATAACATCACTGAAGCAGAGAACAAAATGCAAGCCTCAGGCTAGGTATTCAGTGCAGAAGAGACAGTTAAAGACAAGGATTTAAAACTTTTTGTTCTTGTTTAAAAACAAAGTGTTTTTTCCATAAAACTGCCATAAGAAAACATCGCATATTCTGCTTCTTTTTGGCTTTTGGTTTTATACAGCTTTACAAGTTACAGCTTTGACAACACTTACTGTACAAATCAATTACTCATTCTCAAAAGTCATTACTCAGATTCACACATAGCAAATGGCAGTTTTCTAAACGATGAAAGAACCCATTATTATATTTTTGTTAAAAGTGTTATGACTTCTAAGGCTAATACAATAAATGAAACTGAGTTCCAATTGATACAGTCTTCAGTCTGTAAGGAAAGATACCACTGTCAATAACTTTGGGATTGAGACCTTATGAAAATAAACAGACAAGATTGCTCTTTGCCAAAGCATAATGAAAATGGCAATAAAAGTTTTATTATTTAAGCTATCCTAAAAAAAAGGAAAAAAAAAATAAAAAAAGAAAACCACAAAAATTACTGTGTCTGGGTCAGAAAAATCAACCAAGAGTAAAACCACTCATTTTAAGTAGGCAACTGTCCTGTAACAAGGAAGAGTACCCCTGAGACAGATGCGCAATCCAAAAATATGCACAGGGTCTAAAGAGGCAAAATAACGAATCTGAGATTTCAGTAATTTTATTCTAAACGTGGTCTGAAATCATACACATTCATAGCTTTTCTATTAGAAACTTAAAGATACACTTTATATCAAGTATAACAAAATTGCTCAAAAATATTTAGCTACCACTATAATAACCAGTATAATAATTTGCACAGCCAACCAAAAATAGACTACAATAGAAAAGTCTGGGGTTTAAAAAATCCAAAACTGTTGTAAAGCTCCAAGAAGAAAATAACCAAGTTCAAATCCCAGTTTTGACCTGAATATGTCAGTATCACTAACTATACTTCAAGAAAAGAGACCATTTGACTATGCAACAACGTATCTCAAATTAACTGAAAATTAATCACTAGATGATTAGGAAAACATGTGCATCACCAAATTTGAGAGATCTAATTTGGTTCCTAAATAAATGACTAATCTCTTGAGACAAGGGAAACAGAAAAATAAGCTTTTCTAAGGTCAGCTGAAAGAAAGATTTTAACTCAGGCATTTTCCCATCTATGTAAGAGTCCTTCTCCATCTCTTCCTTTCCTTGAATGACATCTGTAATGATGATAGCCTCAGACTTGGTACCTATTACATACCTATTATTACCAACTCTCCAACTTCATCTTATCCTCCCTGACAACACATTCACAGTCATCAGTCTCAGTAAAAGGCCTGTCAGAGAATCCACGATGTGGTGCCCAACATGCTTCCAACTACACAATCTCACAATCTGATAATAGGTGTATGACTCAACTCCAGGAAAAGATTTGCTACTCCACAGTATCTTTAATTACTCATTCCACAGCCCTTCAGCAGAGTGCTTTTGTCACAGGACAAGAGATACCATCTTCTCCCTCATAGGATGGTAGCTTTGTTTTTTACTTTGCTTTGTTTAGGTTTTGCTAGAATATAGAAAACCATGGTACTTTCCAATTCTGTCACATGGTAAGTGCAATCGAAATACATCTTCATAGGTCACATCACTGAGAATTGATCAGCTAATACCTATATTAACACACTGCTTAGTAGCAGGATTAGTCTAAAAGTGTAAAAAAACACAGTGAATTTTGAATGTGATTCACAGAAGCAGGTTAGGCTATTTATTACAAATAATTAAATCAAGAAGACTGAAAAAAGTGCCCAAAATTAGGAAAAGTTAAACCAGAGAAGAGTTCTACAGTCATCTGACCAAATCTGCATGCAAACTAAAGGCACTGAAAAACGGCCACAGTTTGTCTACAGTAAGACTGAACCATTAAAATCTAACAATCTGACATACCGAGGTAACAAAAGCCATATCCCTGTTTCATCAGAGTAATTTACTTAGAAAAAAACAAAAACCAAAAAAACCTAAAACCAAATAAACAATCAGCAAATTAAGGAGCTGCTATGAGAAATTCCAAAGATTTAACAAAAGGCAAACAATCTTCTTTTGAGTTCTCCTGACAGAAACCAAGGGAATATTAAAAAATAGCAACACCTTGAGATGCTGTTTAAAAAGACCAGAAACAACACATTGGTACCTCTTTGCTCCCAAGTATCGTTACAACAGAATCATAGAAAAGAACAGATAATCTGACATTTTAAGTATTTTAATATTTTAAGAATAAAAAAAAAAAAGCCTATAGTGAAGCATTAATTCAATATATAGGTCCTGATGCCCTGTACACGGCAAGAGAGGAGTTTCATCCTACTTTCTAATAATGATAGCTACATAAGCATCAGGAAAAAAAATCCATTTAAATGAAAGCTTTTGATAAATTACCAAAGTTCAGTATCATCTGTGATTGGGCATTGGAACAGGCTCCCAGGGAAGTGGTCACAGCACCAAGCATGACAGAGTTCAAGAAGAGTTTGGATGATACTCTCAGGCACATGGTGTGACCCTTGGGGTAGGTCCAGTGTAGGGCTAAGGGTTGGACTCGATTATCCTTGTGGGTCCCTTCCAACTCAGCATATTCTGTGATAAACCATGTCGTGGCAACAAAGTTACAGGTACCAAAATCCAGTCAAAAGAATCAATGTAGCAGCACTACTAGATTCTGGGGATGTCACTGTAGCAACAATCTCAACTACTTATAAGCAGCCAATGTAATCCACATCAGGTTTGTATGAGTCTTCCAATTTAATTTTAGTAATGGCCTTTGCAAATTCCCCCAGTATTCTTTCCACTGAAAAAAATGAATGGTCATAAAACTCGGTTCTAGTAAAACAGTCTCATCCCTTCATCATTATTGCAATTACTTGTGACAAAAAGATCTAACCAGTGTCAGCAGGGATGCAAGGCACAGTAAGACAAAAGGAGAAAGTAAACCAAAAAGATAAGGATTTGTTCCATGTATCACATACTTAAGTGGGAGGTGGTGACAGGGGGGAAGCACAACACATGTGACCAAACAGTATGTTTTCAAAACCAGGAGATTTAAAACTAAGGGATTATGACTTCAATCTGTTCCAGCAAGCTCACGAATAAGAAACCCAAAACCCAGTTAAGACTGACTGAAAGGTATAATTCTAGAAAACACTCTTCACTCCAGTTAAGAACTGAAATGCTGGTTGTAAAATATTTTTCAATTCACCACTTCTATTTTTTTTCTGTTCAGATATGGAGTAGTCTACCACAAGAAATAAGTAAACTGTGACTCTTCAGCTTGAAGAAGGCATCTGAAGAAAAAAAATGAGACCCATAAAATAATGGGTAGTACAATCAAAAATCAACAGCTCTTAAAATGTAAGAGCTAAAGCATATCACATTAAATTGGAAAAGGTAGTTTTAAAAATAAATGCTACACAAGCACTTTTGTAATTCCTTTCCACAGAAATACATGCTAAAACACATTTTATATGTGTACTAAAGCAGCAGAAAAATTCATTGAATTTTTTCAAGAAGAAAGGCATGAACCAATGCTTAGTACAAGGGTGACACCTAAAAAGTCTCTGAGCCATCTTTTCCCAGTGGCTAGAGCAGCAACAGTAAAAGGCTTCATTACAAGCTCTCCCTGCTCTTGAACTCTTCTCTATGCATCCACTCTTTAAAAACAGTTCAGTGGGCTAAATGGGTCTTTGGGGCAATTTGACATAAACACCAAATTCTAAGCCAACATATTTTAATGAAAAAAAATTAAGATTCTCTTATGGAAGGAAATGCTCACAGTCTCAAAATAACAAAATCTCCAGAGAAAAGAGGCACAGTGAAAAACTCTGTTGAAGAATTAACAATTGCGCTGACAGACTTGGGCTACTTACTTTCCCAGATAGATACAAATTTCATTCGGTAAAGGCAGCACCAATTTCCTACCATGTATTTTCCTGTAGTAGACTCTAATGCCTGGGTTTAAAGGCATACCAAAGCATAAGCACACACACACACAAAACAGAACTTTACTTCAGACAGGTGTCTCGGTTAGCACTTAGTGAGGAAGACTGCAGAAAAGGCCGTGCATGTGAAGTTACAGGTGTGTAATGAGAGGCAACAGGCACAAAATGAAACACGTGAAGTTCCACCTGAATATGAGAACTGAACTTTACTGTGAGGGTGGCAGAGCACTGGAACAGGCTGCCCAGAGAGGTTGTGGAGTCTCCTTCCCTGGAGACATTCAAAAGCCATCTGGACATAAACCTGGGTAACATCCTTTAGGGGATCCTGCCTGAGCTGGAGGGCAGGATGAGATGACCTCTGGTGGTCCCTTCCAAGATTAACCATTCTATGATATAAAACGATGTGTTGTGTTTGGCTGAGAGAAACTTAATTTTCCTCATAGCAGCCCTCACAGTGCTATGCTTTGTATTTGTAGCTACAAAGGTGCTGATAACATGCCATTGTTTTTGGCTACTGCTGAGCAGTCTCTCCAATAATTTTCTCCCTCGCCACCCCAACTGGGGGTAGGCAAGATCTTGGTAGAGGACACAGCCGGGACAGCTGACCCAAAGTGTCCAAAAGGATATTCCATACCATATGACAACTGCTCAGCAATAAAGCTAAGAGAAAGGAGAAGGGGAAGCGTTCATTATTATAATGTTTGTCTTCCAGAGAAATCGCTACATGTTCTGAAACACTGTTTCCCAGCTGCATTTATCTTCATAGCACAATGTGAACCTGGAGTGCACAAATTATATTTCAGATGACTAAAATGAAAGATGCACTCCAGGAGTAGTCATAAAAATAAACTGGAGGAACTCCAGATCTTCAACAATAAAGTATGTTTCAGTTGCTAACAAACAGGACCAGACTATAATTAGTCTTAAGTAACTTCCTCTAAAATGCGTATCATATGGACACTGCGTCCTCTGCACCACTTGTGGTGCTCTTCAGAATCCCTGGTATTAGTACTGATAGCCAATGTGGGATCTTTTCTCTTTCTGATAGAAGTTATCTGAAAAACACAACAACTATGTTCCAAAGAAGCAATCAAGGTCTACCCATGGCTAAGTATCAAGAAAGATTTGTAGGATCCTGACATATCCAGTGCTTTTCCACTAACACTATAACATCACTGAGTTACCAACAGCTCATCTGCATTAGCCAAAGGACTATGTTAACCCTGTAAAATTTAAAAATTAAAAGAAAATTTTAAAAAAATGTAAAATTAATTCAGTAAAATATTTTGGATCTCATCATGATACAGGTTATACAGAAGAAAATATGGATTTGCCAATTTGAGACCCATATGCTAACACATACAAAAGAACAACTTTTTGCAATTCTTATTTATTTTTAAATCTGTAATGCACAAACAAGAGTATGTTCCAAGCAAAGTAGCAATCCTTGTGCAGTATCTTGTGATTTCACAAGACACTGGAAGTATCTTTCAGAATGTATGCAGAAAGTTATTGCAAAACTGCTCTGCCAAAAAAGCACTGGATATTTTTTGACTACACACAGCTTGCTAGAAATGAGAAAAAGTCTCCAGGTAGCAACCTTTTGATGTCCAGTAAGGAAAATTCTACAACTTTGAATGGAATCCATTTTCATGGCTTTGTATAAAATCTTGACACAGAATAACACAACTTTGATATCTTCTAGACAAATATGGTTGCATCTTTAAAAATGCGTGGTAATTTAAACACCTTTTTTTATTGCGGCAAGAAGGTAATTTCCTTGGATCCAGAATATAGATGAATGCTTCTGACAGGCAGTAAACAAAATAGAAATAAATTAAGCTAATCTGAGGACAAATTCAGTCATGACCCTCATTGTGAATGAGTGATCTGATCTTCCATTCTTACTGGAAAAAAAAGCCAGCATAACAGTAACCTGTCATTAAATCTAGGAATTCTTCCAGTGGAGACAGTAATTTTCTGAAAAGGTGAAACAACAAATGGATTGCCAACAACCCACTGACCGTCAAGTTCAGATCCCATGGGGTTACCTGAGAAATGTAAGCAACTTACTATCCCTTCATAGAAGTGTGGAGAAAGAGAGAACAAAGAGCAGATCAAGGAAGAGCTGATGTTGGACAGCTTCAACACAGCCAGCCTTAATGCAGTTCAAAGCCTGAGAAGCATCTTAATCTGATGACAATCATCAGCCAGCACAACTCATGCTTGAATCTGGTTCACTCAGTAGAATCCATGCAACCCTTACCTGTTCTTAAACAAGTTTAGGAAAGAAAGGTGCCTAGCATACAAACGCCATTTCACAAGAACTATGAGGTTCAGCTAAGAGATGCCCCCTTCAGCCCCTGACTGAGCAGGTATTTCAGGAACACAACAGATTTGCAAATCCTAGCTAATAGGCTTAACTGTCTGAAACAACAATAATACTTAAGCTTCCCCACACAGTCCTACGCAGGGTCACAAGCACCTTTATTTCACTCCTCCACTCTCCCTGCTTTAACTACACTTGAATCTCAGTCACCAAGGAATTAGGAAAATACAAGTGAGATCACAGGCTAAGGACCTTGAGTAGACTGAATGTAAGCTCCACTTGAGCTCTCGATAAAAAACTGATCCCACAGAAACATATCCTCAAGAAAAACATGAAGGACAGATTGCAGCTTCTATTTATATCATCTAAGCAACTGAAATGCCCATTTCTCACTTGCCAGAGAGTGCTCATATAAACATAGAATGGTTTGGATTGGAAGATACCTTTAAAGATGATCAAGTTCAATCCCCACATGCCATGGGCAGGGACATCTTCCACTAGACCAGGTTGCTCAAAGCTTCACCCTACCTGGCCTGGAACAATTCCACTGATGGGGCATCCACAACTTCTCTGGGCAACCTGTTTCAGTGCCTCACTAGCATCACAGTAAAGATTTTTCTGTCTAATGTCTAATTAAAGCCATTGCCCCTTGTCCTACCACTACATGCCCTTGTAAGAAGTCCATCTCCAGCTCTCTTTTAAGCCCCTCTTAGATTCAGG
This sequence comes from Lepidothrix coronata, assembly GCF_001604755.1. Taxonomy (NCBI): domain Eukaryota; kingdom Metazoa; phylum Chordata; class Aves; order Passeriformes; family Pipridae; genus Lepidothrix; species Lepidothrix coronata. Next base: position 3,433,079 of record NW_016690249.1, on the reverse strand, counting down.
GAGGCTGCAGTAAGATTTCCCTGGAGCCTTTTTTTCTCAAGGCTGAACAACTCCAGTTCTCTCAGCCTGCCTTCATAGGAGACCTGCTCCAACCCTCCCATCATCTTCGTTGCCTCCTCTGGACTTGCTCCAGCAGTTTCACATCTTCCTTATGCTGAAGGCTGCAGTACTGCAGAGGGATCTCATGAGAGTGGAGTAGTGGGGGAGAATCACTGCCCTCAACCTACTGGCCATGCTCCTTTTAAAGTAGCCCAAGACACAGCTGGTCTTCTGGACTGCAAGTGCATATTGCCAGGTCTTATCAAACTTCTTGTCCGCCAAACCCCCAAATCCTCCCCTCCTTCACAGGTCTATCACAAAGCAACACGGAAAGAAAACTCTCACAGACCGTAACCAGAGCTGAAACTTCCTGATAGAAATGAAAACAAAAACCAAACAAAAAACAAAATCACACATTCCTGAAACTGATATTTCATTGTTCTTTATAAATAGTTTGGTAAAATTAATGTAAGCACATAGAAGATTTTTATGAAAGAATATTTTGCTGAAATACTCCAGCCAGAAGAAATACTTCACACTTCCAATGCTGTGAACATTATTTGAAAAGTATGGTTTTTATTTTAAGGTATGTAGAGTTGGAAATATACACGTATTTTTCATTTGAAATCCACTACGAAAAAATCCAACCAAACAATTATCCTGAAATCCTGTAAGAATACATACAGCTTTGATGCTCATGAAAATTTAAGGATAGGAAATTGTAATGTTTACTCAAGATAAAAGACTATGATAGCTTTACTTTCATTTAATAAGTAATGATACTCACTTTGAAGAAAGATTTAAAATTAGAATTTTAAAAAAAATTAAAATCATTTTAACTACCAATAAGCTGTAATAGTGAAGTTATGGAAGCTGAAACAAATGGGCCTACAAAACAGAAAAAAAATAACCCAGACTGAAAGCTTGCATCAGATACTTAGTTTCTGTTTCCTTTGCTAATAATATCTACCCCATACTCCACAAATCCTCATTTAATGCATCTTCAATACTTGTTTTCCAATACAATTAAAATTTTACTTGATTTGAAAGTAAAGCCATAACCCACTGACATACTTATGACAAGGATTACACTGAATTTTACTACTGCAGATCAAAAGAAGGCTTTAAAAATGCAATCATATTTAAATAGTGAAGATGGTAAAGTATTAAAGAAGTGAATCTAAGTAGATTAGTTCAAATTTCCATTCTGAAGAAAGTAAAGTCCAACTAGTTGAACAATGATAAAGAAATCACTGGTCAGTAAATGTCTAAAACAACTAATGGTGCCTCACTAAACAGATATGTCCCTTTTTTAATCCAGTTTTATCTTCTTACTTGGAGCAGATACAGAGCTTCGTTAGTTACTTTTTTACTGTAAGCAGCTCTGCAGAGCCCCTTCATCTCAAAGGAATAAATTTTCTTCATCTGTAAGTAACATGCCACCAACAAAAGAGGATAGGGGGTCCAATAATGCCACATTTTTTTAAACAAGATACCTTTAACATTTTTGAAAGTAAAATCAAAACCAAACCACAGTATTTGGGAGTAAATTTATAGATCTGCATGTGTTCCACCATGTCTTCTCTCAAAGCATACAGTTGAATATATAATTTCTCAGTTTTGACTACCACTAATAAGAGGCCTTCCATTCTAAATTGTTCTGTGAGTCACGATTTAACATTCTGTAACTGATCCAAGGCTATTTTTTTCTCATTTTAACCAATATTCATAGTTCATCTCGTAACGCTTCATAATCCTGTGATTCAAAGCTGGGTAACAACATCCACATTAACATTTTTTTCATACAATAGAAGTTCCTCTAAATTCTTATATTTACATTTTAATTTACTGATGCTCACTAGGCATTCCATGTTCTTTCATTTTTGCCATGAATTTTCAAAATAGAAAAGATGATCCAACTGAACAATGTGTGTGCAGTTCAATGGCAGTTTGCAATTAAATGTGCCAGACATCTGTGAAAGTCTTAACTGGTCCTGTACAAGGAAAAAGGAATGGTTCTGCAATTTTAAAAGCACACAAAGTTTGACAATGTTAATCTCTCCTACACAAAGAAAAAGAGAATTGTATGTAAGCATCCATGATACAACTACCAAATAGGCATAAAGACAATCAAATGTTTCCAAGTAGAACATGCACACATGTATTTGTCTCTGGTAGCCCACCAAAACAGAAAATACTATTTGACAGTTATAAGAAGAAAGGCATACAAACGTGATTCTGATCCTTTCTTCTATGAAAAAAAGAAAAGTCTTCCAGCCTTTCACTTCAAAAAAGAAATCTCACAGTAACTGCACCATGGCAGTATGATGCTTAACTTAAAACTAGATGAGTGCATTTTGAATATATCCAGAACAAACTTACAAAATTCCTGTTCATTTGTTTGTTAAATTTAAACTTACCAGTTTACCACCAAAATAAATAAATTACAGTTTTCTCCTATACGAAAGTTTTAAATAGCAGTAGCTGTCTGATAGACTTGAAAAAGAAAACAATTTCCTCTAACACACACTTAATTATAGCATTCCAAGCCAGGGTAAAACATCTCCTCCACTATGAACTTGTCATAAGAACAGTTTTAGTCTTCTTTTTATTCAGCTAGGCACTTTAAAAGCACAATGTAGCTATGAGACACAAATCTTAAAAGACACAAGTTCTGAGCCTTCTGTGTGAAAGCTGGGCTTGCATTTCCCATACAAGAGGCACCAGTTAGTAGGAAATAATCCCTAGATGTGTAAGGAAAAGCTGTAGAGCATCAAACGTAAGTACTTTCATTCACATCACATGGAGCAGAATGTGGTATTAGTGACACAAAAAAAATTAATATAACCTGTTTATTGCTATCACTGTGCTCCAAGAAGTCCCTAAATAGCTCCACAAGTAGGAAGAGAGACATCAGCAATCTGCATGAGAGAACAAGCTGATTCATCTCTGTCAAACAATACTTTCCAGAGGCTACAGTGGAGTTGCTAAAGAGTTGAGTGCCACTGCCAGTTCTTATAACTAGTCAGAACGCATTGGGGTATCAGAAACAGCAATGCATCTAGGACAGCCAATATGCATAACTAAGCCTTATTTATCACTCAAAAGTATCAATCACATCTTTTTTAATTATACCTCACCACCGCAAATGTCAATGCAATTACGTAAGTCCACATTTCAAAAGCTGAAAAACAGCTGTTTGTTGAAAATTAGTAGTACTGTATATCAATCAATGTCTGCACACAACTGTAATTCTGTTTACAACTATAAATGAAAATATTTAAGCTACAGGTTGACCTTATCTCCTAAAGAATTGTATTTCAAAACGTCTCCACTGTTTAAACAAAACCTATATCTCTGTGGTGGGTTGACCCTGTCTGGACACATGGTGTCCACCAAACCATTCTATGACTACCTTCCTCAGCTGGATGGGGTGGGGCGAAATACAACAAAAGGCTCATGGGTCAAGATAAGGTCAGGGAGAAATCACTCAGCAATGGGGAAAATATGCTCAACTCGGGGAAACAAATTTTTTAACAATCAAATCAGAGTAAGTTAACTATAAATAAAACACTGTCCCTCCACCCTCTCTTATTCCCGGCCTCAACTTCTCTCCCTCCGTCCCCCAAGTGATGCAGAAGGACAGGGAATGGGGGCTGTGCTTTGTTCATCACACATTGTCTCTGTCCCTCTTTCCTCCTTGCTCTCCCTTCCCTGCTCCAGCATAGTGTCCCTCCCATGGGTAACATCCCTTCACAACTTTCTTCAACATGGTTCCCTTTCCACAAGCTACAGTTCTTACACAAACTGTTCCGGCATGAGTCCTTTCCACGGGGTGCAGTCCTTAAGGAAGACTGCTTCAGCAGGTGTTTCTCCATGAGGACACAAGTCCTGCCAGAAAACCTTCTCCAGCACAGGGTCTCCATGGGGTCACAGCCACCTCAGGGCATCCACCTGCTCCCTGGTCCTCCAGGGGCTGCAGGTGGGTATTTGCTCCACTGTGGACCTCCATGGGCTGCAGGGGGACAGCCTGCCTCACCACAGTCTTTACCATAGGCCGCAGGGGAATCTCTGCTCCAGCACCTGGAGTACCTCCTCCCTCTCTTCACTAACCTTGGTGTGTGCAGCAATGTTCCCCTCAAATATTCTCACTCCTCTCTCCAGCTGCAATTGCTCCTCTGCAGTAACGTTTTCCCTTTCTGAAATCTTTTACTCCACAGATACTAACACCATCAGCGATGGGTCTGTCTTGGAGTTGCCTGGCACAGGCTCTATCAGCCATGGGAGAAGCTTCTGGCAGGTTCTCACAGAAACAACCCTTGAAGCCCTCCCACTACCGAAACCTGGCCACATAAACCCAATACACTCTCTGAGACCAGGATTATAGCACTCCAATCCCCCAAACCCCACACCTTCAAAGCTGAGCATTATCCCAGACATTATCCCCAAAAAGCATCATAATACAGTTTTTTATGACATTCTACTCCCCAAAGATCAGTTTTCTTACTTAGTGTATCTTTCTTCTACAGGTTATTTTGATGCTTATACAATAAAAGACTTCAGGCAAGTCTTTTTTCTCAGTCACAGTATAAACCCATTGACCTAGAATGGTTACTCTTAACTTACAAACATATGAGAAGAAAAAAAAAAAGTTGGAAAATAATGAAAAATACTACAGGGGAAACTGAACACAGAATAAGAAGCTGGAAGCTACTTGCCATATATAGCAGTACCATAATGTATTAACAATTACTGCTAAATGCTACTTTTCTCAATAACTCTCTTGGCTGTATTAATTTTTAATAATGCCTCAGTAGCCTTTCATTATAGTGTTTTAAAGATCTCATTTTGCTACACTAAGTATAGACTATTTAGCTGGATTTCCATTTTCTAAATAAATAGAAATGCTAAGGAGGTTTTCTTAAGCCAGGATTACTTTTAGACCACAGATTTCCCTATCTCCCAGGAAATCTTCAGGATTTCCTAAAGGAATTTCAAATCAAAATTCACATTGGCTGTACTGTCAGCTGCAGCTGTGCCACCTCCTGCTTGTACTATGAAGTATGCGGTCTCCTCAACCATTCATACTCTACAAATCGTATAAATAAGGGAATTTTTAAACACAAGATTTTTCAAAAACTAATGCAACAAAAATATGTAGCCAATTTAGATGTACTGCTTGAGCAAAAAATGCCAACTCTCATCCTCAAAAATGCTCAGGTTGCTTCATCAGCTTCCTTACCATGAAGCCTTAAAATCTACTGTGGCTCCACAAGGAGCATATGAGAGAGAAATTTTGAAGTAATAATTTAAACAAGGGGCTCTGACCTCCAAAAAGCATTTAGATTGTAACAACACTTCAGGCTTCTTACTGCTTTTTTTGCATATCTGGATAATATCAGGTTTTGGTACAAGACACATTTAGGATTGATCTCAGTCAGAAGAAAATACATTATTTGTGCTGCTTTCTTTTCAGGGTGAAGTAAGTTGAAAAGCCAGTTATGTCATAACTCCTGCATGTGAAAAATCTTAATTAAAAGTACTTGCAGCCATTCTAGCTTCAGAGGACAGGCTAGAACCACAAATCAAAGCTGGGACAAATGCTCCAAGAGCTTAAATGTGGACTATAAAAGGTATTTTCTATTTACACTCTGAAACCTCTTAACTGTATTTAGTTTTAAGAGGAGGATTTCTTACTTAAAAAAATTCAACACAAAGCATTTTGAAACCCATATGTCAGCTTAGACTCTGGTATTAACAGATGGTGATAATTCCCTTAGACTCCTCAAAAATTAATAAAACATCATGTAACAAGTCATTTCAAGGTCTCTGTAAATCCAGGCGGACACTGCATCACTGAAAGAAGGGAACCTGTTGTACTCAGGATTTTCCACTCATGTTGTTAGGTTTTTGGGTTTTTTTTTAATGTAAAGCTTCCTTTCAGAAATATAATTTCTCAATAGTTAAACTCCACCTAAACAACTAGCTTAATTTTTATAATTTTGCTACATTTCTGGTACTTTTAAGAAAAGACTCAGTAACAAAACAAGTAGATCCAAATTTGTTTTTAAATAGAATTTAAACATATTTTATTAAGAAAAAACCCAACCCAACAAAAACTATTTTATTATAGTTACTTTCACTATTTTGTTAATTTCCCCTTATTATAGAATCATCACAGAATCACGGAACAACTTGGGTTGGAAGGGACCTCAAAGATCATCTAGTTCCAGTCCCCCTGCCATAGGGGATGATCTTCCACAACACCAGGTTGCTCAAAGCCCCATGTAACCTGGCCTTGAAAGTAGAAAAAATACTACTAATAAGGGAAATCATTACAACTGTGAGCTCTGGGAATAATGGACTTTGGCTGTAGTAAATACCTGTAACTATCAACAGCTTCACTGAAGAACCATCCATTTTAACGACTGTATCAGCTCCTATTCAATGAGCACTGTTTGAAATGTCAAACACTGTACTGTATCAATTGTGAAAGACTGACTACCTCTCAGTGATACCCTACACATTGTTCCAGTTACAATGTGTTTATTTTTGCACATTATAAGTTACTTTGAATAAATGAATTTTTTTTCTGTTCATGAAACAAGGAACTACAAAAATTTTGTTACACAAGCATCTTTGCTTAATATATTACAGTTTCTAAGTTGCATACAGTTATATGTACATAAAGTGCTATTGAACATTTAATCTATAAATATTAGACTACGTAAAAAGTCATTAATCTATTACTTCCAACAAACTCATTGCAGAACTTCAACAGCTTTGGCTCTATATTGAATTTTAATATTTTTTCCTTCTAATATCAAGCATCTACAACTTTGAAGACTATGGTAATAGCTTTTTTAGTTTAATTTCAATTCACGTTAATTTGTTGAAGGCAGTAATATTTATAGTATATGTAAAGAGCCACAAAGTTTCATTAACTCAGTATTAAGCCACTAACTTTATACTTTTTCAGTAGAATATCAAATGTAGTTACATTTTATACTTCTGACATCCATGAAATAAAGCTTACCTACAGCCATAGCTGTGATTTTCAGTACTGACACACACTCTTGGGTTTGTGTTTCATCCAAGACTATCCATTAACAAGCAGACACAATGGATGAAAAGCAAACACTTGCTGCTGTGGCTCACTGAGGTCTGTTTTCTTCCTGGCTGCATGTGGTGTAAATTGTCCTTTGCTGGGTTAGGCTTAGCAACATTGACTGGGTTATTTGTGGTAGATATTGCAGCTCATACTGTGAGATGAGGACAAGGATTGCTATAATTAAAAGGCTTCCCAGACTCCACCTCCCACTTTTTGAAAAGGAAGCACTATAATCTGCACAAGGAGAACAAAGATCTAAATGTGAGAATGATTAAGGGACTGGAACATCTCAAGTACAAAGAAAAGGCTGAAGAGAGATGGGATTGTTTAGCCTTAAGAAGAGAAGGTTTGAAGAGATCTTATAAATGTGCATGTGTATTTGGGGGAGGGGGGTTGGGAAGGGGTTGGGTGGGCAAGGAGTAGACACAAGGGAGCCAGACTCTTCTCAGTGGTTCATACAACAAGCCCAGGACAGTATGACAAAGTTTCTTTTCAGATGGACTCAATTCACTTCAGCCTTGGATAGTAGATGCAACTCGAACAGGGTCTTCTTGAAGTCTATTTCTGAATTCACATAATGCTCTCCTAAGATGCAATGGAAGCTGCAATATTTCCATGAGGAACAGAGTGGATGACAAAGTCTTTCAAATCACCAAATAAGCTGCATAAAACAAAACAAACAAAACCCAGAAGACTTCTGCAGGTGCTTTGGAGATATACACGCCATAGCTGAAGACATAGAAGAAACAGCAAAAAAGATTCTTGGAACACCAGAGACTAAAACATGGGCAGAGGCTACATAAATCTCTTTAGGGGAAACAAAGGTAGAAGTAGCAGCTCCCACCTCCTAAGCATCTTGCTTGGAAGACCTTATTCAATCCAATGCACTCTTACACAATTGTTTCCTTAAGTTTCAGCTATTCGATATATGAATATTAAGAGCTGAGAAGCCATCAGTCACAGATATGACTCACGAACACTGCACACCTTGCCATTTACAAAACCGGATAATGTATTTCACTGGAGTAACAGAAGAAAAACAGGGGGTGCTGAGCCATGAAAGTATAACGCATTTAGTAAGGTTCTCTAACTCTTTCTTTTTTGCAATAGGATCCTTTCCGAGTCTAAGGATGTTTCCAAATTCATCTTTTCTAAATATCCAAATTAGTTTCTTTTTACAAAACAAGAAGGAAAAAAAACCTGTTACAGTGGCTCTTAAAGCAGGCAATCAAAATTCAATAAAAGTTAGAAAATCTTCTATAAATGAGTATATGTCACATAATATGAAGAATTATAAAGCAAAAGAAAAAAAAAAAGAAACTGAGATCACATAAAATTTCTTACAATGCCACATTGCTGCTACTGGAGTTAGTTTAGAAGGATCTACTCAGAGAATCACTATTTCCATCCTTCTGTCTACACGGTCCCAGTATGACAAAAGCCATGAGGTACCAGAAAGCACGATATGAATAACAGCTTCACTTTTAAGTGAATATTTTGCCCTATCTCACTTCCAGCTTACTCCAAAACCTAATACCTATTCTGCATAGTTAAAAAAGGCTTTCAAGTGTAAACAAAAGGGCAGTGAAAGAAACGTAATTTTCCAAAGACGGAAGTCAAGCATTTGTAAGCTGTGGAGCAGCATAAGCAGTATTCACATTTATGCATGCTGTCACAGAATTGCTGCGTTGGAACAATTTCAGTGATGCAACTAAATCTTAAAGCAGGGTAGTCATATAACAGGGTTGCATTAAACTAAATGAATTAACATTTGGTGTTACTGAGATTTATACCAGCAAACTACTTAGACTTATTTATTTACTGAAAATTATTATTTTCTATGTACATCAAAAGTAGAACAAATGCTAAACTATAAAAATTAACAGAATGCAATTTTAGTGGAGAGTCAGTAGGTTGATCAGAAGTTGAAGTGCTTCTCTACTGGAAATAACAGATAATCTCTTAGATATTAATGTCATTAACGATCTTCTTAAATTGGAAGTTATGAAATTACAGTTCAAATAGCTGAAATCCATCTTAATTCTACTGTTGAAGTGGGTGTTTCTATCATTAAGGAAGCAATATGTGACTCTCCACAAATAATCTATTTTTTAATTGTTCATTATCTTTATGCTGAATATCAAATATTGAATACTGTATCATTACTAGTACATCTAAGACAAATCCTTGAAAGACAGAAGTGAGAGGTAGATCATCAAATTCAAAAATGATGTTTCATAAGATCTGCTGCCTCTGATTATAAAAGCAAGTTCTGAATTTAATTCAGACTTAAAGGAAATTTAAGGATTCTGTCTATGCAAAAATTAATAAAACTACACAATGAAGTATTTCCATAAAAACAAATGGTGACTGAGGATCAAATTTCACAAAAACATAAATGGAACCTCATCAACATAAACACACACTACTACATCGACCCTTTGCCCACCAGGCATATTCAATATATCAGCTAATGAGGTAGCTGCAGTGATAATGTTTTGTGTAAAGTACGACAAAACACGGTAGTAATGGGAGAGCAACAAGTTGATCTGAAATGGTGGATATACTGAGACAGGTTAAGATAAAAAATTTAAAAAGTGCAGAACCAAGTGATGAACAGGTGAGACTAAGAGGTTGATTTAAAATAGCTTGGATAGTTTATTAAGTTAACATTCTGTTAATACTGTGCACAGTATTTATCGGAACAGAAAAGACTCAGTTTTGGTACTAACCCAATCACAGATTTCATTCCACTTTCACTAAATTCAATATGGCATGATAGGTGAACAAACACTTCAGTAGGAATTCAGAGATGATTATGCAGGTTTTCAGTGCTGGTTTTTGGTGGTTTTTTTTTTTACCGATGTAATATAGACAGTGATTCATATGTTTGAGAAATATGAGTGAAGACACTGAAAAGCATTAACATGAAAGAAAAAACTGCACCACAGCCTCCTGTATCTCAGTCTCATCAATGTAATCAGCCATTCCCCTTGACTTCTGCCCTTTTGAGTGCTCACCTGAAGGCAGGGGCAGGGGGGACCATGAAGGAAAATATGGAAGGGAGAGAGAAAGATTAGTGTATAACTGAGTACACAGAGAAATGTTTAGTCCTGTAAAACACATGGCTTAAATGGGGAATCAGGTCACAATTTTGTAAAAATAGAATCATCATAGAGAAAGGTGATAACCCTTTGCTTGTTGGAAAGGTATAAAACAAAGGTAGGGTCTCAGGAGGGAGTAGGGGAAAAGGCCAAAGATTTGAGGTGTTTTATTAATACCACTCTCCAAATTTTATTACTTCAGTGTGACAAAAATAATAAAAATGTTTCTAGGTATTCATCTCCTTTATAATCCATGGACTGAATCCTATAAAGACAAGTGAGAAGTAAAGACAAGTAAGATGTAAACATGAAAAGAAAATAGCTGTTCAGAGTTAAGCAGTAAGGAATGCTCAGCTATATGCTCACGATGACAGATTTTTAGAAGTTATTGCCTACAGAAATATATCAACCTATTATACCAGAACCACAGCAAATTCCAAGCCACTTGCTGAGATAACACTAGTGCTTTATAGACTGATACAAGAATTGAAAAAACTTCTCACCCATAAACACCTACTATCAAAGATTAGACAAAAAAAGCCAAAAGAAATCAGTTATTCTAAAATAATTGAGCTTCCAGTTATTCAAAGATTTTATGTAACCAAAACTAAGTTTTCCATGGAAGTATTAATAACAACAGCTACAGTACTCTTACGTAGCTGCCCACGGAACGTTATGACAAACATTGGATACTGCTCTTTTCATATGGCTCTGGTAGCTTCTATAGTAATGTCCAGACACAGCCTAGTAGGATAGATGAGCAAGATAGAAAGGGACCAGTGGGACAGACTGTAACAGTACTGCCACTTTCAGTTAAGTATTACCTTATCCAAAACTTAACACGTAAAACAAACAAACAAACAAAACCCAAAACAAACCAAAATCCCAACTTCAAACCTTCCTCAAACTTCACTTTTTTGATCAATACCATCTAGCAGCAGAGAATTATACTCAAAATGAGAAGGCTTTCACCAAGAAAATGGAACAAGATTCTCAAGCCTGCAAAGCTAGTTTCACAAGAAAAACAGAAGTCATATGATGGAGGCTACAGCTCAGGAGGCCCACGCTTTTTAGGAGTACAACAGCATCCAACGAACAAGTGATCCTTCCTCCCCAAATAAGAGCTGAACTGTGCCATGGGGTGTTGCAGCAACCAAAACTTTAAATGGATTCAAAGAACTCAAATACCAAAAGCCAACTTCAGCTTAAGAAGACCCTCAACCAACATCCGAAGAAGTACCAAAAGAAAAAATTCTTTCTTAAATATGCCTCCCTTTACGTTTTTCCTTATGACCACTATTACAGAAAACCTGTAGGGAGAGAAGGATCTCTCACATAATTCAACCCATTTGCTCTGAAGCCGCAAATGCCACTCCTACGAGTACACAATGTGACAGAGCACTAAAAAATGGCTTACCTCTTGTGATGGGTGACTAACACTGAAGTAGGATGGAGCAGCCAAGAAAATGAGAAGAGCTAGGCAGAAGCGTGGGCTGCAGTCAACAAGAACAGAAAAAGACTTTTTGAACTATGCCTGGTGTTTGACCTACTTATTATAAGCACTCTCTAGCCTGACAAAACATATATAAAAGCTTTCCAGATTGCACAAGGAGAACCCTGGTTAGCTACACCTGTATCAGATTGAAATCTGTTCAAATCTGCATCACATCATCTGTTCAAGATGCACAGGCAAAATGAACAGCATGTTTCTGTACCAGTCACAATTTTTTAGTGTCATTCAGCTTCCTGTTCACCTCTCTTATTGCGCACTGTCAGAGAATCAGCTCTACAAAACAAAACAAAAAATTCTAGGAAATTCAAACTGGAACAGAGAAAGGATGCTAAAAGCTAAGAAACAATGCAACTCACATAGTCATGTTTGATGAAAAATGGCCAAGCAAGAGTTAGTTCAAAATACACACTGAAGAAAAAATTCCCAAGACTGTTAAAATACTGGAAAAGCAGAGAATGAAGAAAGCCAGTCAGTAAAAATACTGTAAGGAAAGACCAGTCAAAGTATGTTATAGAAACCTAATTAAAGCCATGTGTGAGAACTGTGCACTAGGAAACAGGATAAACAAAAGTAGACTTAAAGTAGAGGAATAAAGGTGGACAGACTGACCCACTTCCACTTCCATATCACATTGCTGGAGCACATGGTGCAGAACTTTATTTTAAACATCAGTCTAGCAGAAACAAGCATATCTACCATGCAATGACAACATCCTTGACAGTACCCTAAGAAAACTAATGGAGCTACTCAAAGGAGAGAGGCCTGCTCATCAACAGAAGCACAGGACTGGTGCCAAAATATCCCCAAAGACAAATCACTTAGAGCAATTAAAGGATTACAAGTTTTTTTAAGAAAAGCCCTTTCTAGTTTGGTGCTTTGCAGTACACAAGGGTCAATGAACACACATCTCAGAGAGAGCATGCTGAACCTGGGAATTCATATTAAACCCATGGACCAAAATCAAAATAAACACTATTACAGAAGAATGCATGAGATGCAATGAGGTGCTCCCTCCTACCTCCAGAAAGGTAAAAAGAATACTGTATTCTAAAGAGTCATTGTAAAAAAGCCTTCAGCTCATAGATTCTTAAGATCTGAGCTTCATAGTACTAACACTAGCAGGTGTCTTTTTAAGGATAACTAAGTCATTCATCAGCATAAAAGGGGCTGAACCCTTTCTCCATTATGTCTTTTACTGTAATGTTAAACAATGAAAAATAACACAAGCAATACTAGATATTCTACCAAGTGATATTCCATTAAACAATTTCACCAATCTAAGAGAACTTCAAACACAGCAAGTTTTGAGAAAACACTATGAAAAGCATCAAGAGAAGCAATTAATCCCATAAACAATGTAGGCATGCCCAAGAACAAAATACTGTCTAGCTGAAAGTCCACTGTTAAAATCTGGCAAAACTGAAAATCCAATCAGATATTAGACTAGAAAAAGATTTTCAGCACTGCATAAAAAGCACCTCACAGATACAATAAATCACTGTGTACATCCACATCAGAAGGTACCACACGAAGTAAGTCTGAAATGCAGTAATAGAGACCTAAGTGTGTGGCCACCAAAACAAACATTTAAAGATAAAAACTGATCAAGAACAAACCCTAAAACGGAAACGTAACAGGAAAGAGGAGTGACCATCTCCATGACAAGGGCACACCAAAACAAAGTTTTGTCTCAGACATTTACTGCTGCTTTTATGCAGATGCAGGAAGAATGAATAAACTTATTTAAGCTTTACACAGAAGTCAGCAGGAGTCTCAGATAAGAAAATTTTAAAAGTATCTCAATCTTTAACTTCTGATTTTCTCCAATGATAAAAGTCTCAGCTATGCAGAATTCTTATACTAAAAAGCTATCACCAAAATGGTTTATAGTTACCCAACATGGCATAGTGGTTATATTACTCTCAGAGACTTAACATATCAACTGACATATAAAACAGAGATCAACTCTTTATCACTCTTCACTTATTATCACACTTGCATCAAAAGTCATTCAGAACTAGTAAAGACTGAAGAAAAACAAAACAACAAAAATACCAAAAAAAAATTGCTTTCTCTATCCTTACTCACCCCCCAAAGAATGCTCCTAAAACAGAAAACTGCACTTTATTTAAAGTTGATATTCAAACCCTTAATACAGAATCAGATGTTTAGTAGTTTAGGGATATGCCATCAGATTTACTGTGTATCTGCCATATTCACTATGTTTCACATGCGAGTAAATTAAGTTTCAAATCCAGAAACATAAGTCTGAAACATTCACGGCCCTGAGAACAAAAAAATTAGTAGACACTATATAACCTCTCTCTGCTTTGGGAATACTGACTGTTGTATATTAGAGTCCATCTGTTAAGTAATGACTGATCCAGAATGCATCACTGCTGCAGCAGACTCACAAGCAGTTTCACATTCATATACATTTCCCTATGCTGAGAGAACTGTTAAATACTCTTGTGTTTATTATAAAATGTAAATATTGTTTTCAACAATATTAACTAACTAGTAGGTGGATCTTATATGCAAGCACTGGATGTCCTCCACACAAATATCAAAACATATTCTAACCTCCCCACCAAAGACAAGCCAATGTTAGTCCAGTTGCTGATGCACTAACAGCCAGAATTAAAACAAGCTTAAATATCAGTAAAAAGAATGAAGGAAGAAAGAAAACCAGAAAGGGATTAAACATCTTTGTATCTCTCATGATCTATATAAAGCCAGTTAAGAAAATAACTGTATGCCATTTCCTTATTTTGAGTGCTACTTTTAAAGGAATGAGTAATAATCCAATGAAGTTATGATGACTTCCACCACACTTGTACAAAAAAAAAAAATTAAAATTTACAAGTCACATTTCAAGCTGTCAAACAGCTTGTAGGAAGAAGTGGGAAATATACCAGATTACTGTTTTGATATATTCACAAAACTAACAGGGTTTTAACCCTGTGTGTTCAGATAAGCCATAAATATTAAAATGATCTGACCAAATCACGTCTTTCCCTGCATGCTGCAGCTTTTCCATTCAGTGTGTGCTAGGTCAAATGCAAATAACTGTCAAACAGAGGAATACATCTTTTTAAAGTGTTTGAAACAAAATATATTCTTTATATGACTTTGTATAAAATGACTGGAGGTTAGAAGCATTAAACTCATTTGAAACAAAGGCAGTTTCAATTAATTGTCATTCAGTTTTGAGCAGTCATTTTTCTATCCTATTTTATATGTAAAATTTGAGGGTATTTCATTGACTGAACTGCTTCAAAAGCTTTGCTGCAGCAAATTTTGCATTCAGGAACAGCACCAAATTGCACATAATTGAAAGTGATTCATTTTTAGATCCACTCGCTTGGCTTCTGTAGGTTCCTCAGGCTTTGGTGTAGGTAGCGCAAAAACATTAAGTCATACAGTCCTGCAGTAACTCTTTCACTCCATGAAGTGAGCAGATGACTCAGGAGATACAATTTAGCATCTTCTCCTTTTTTCAGCTATTTACCACTGGACAATACTATTTTGCAATGCACAGACCTTGAACAAAAGTAGTAACAACACTTACTTTGCTGACAAGAATGTGTTTTGGAAAGCATGGCAGATTATTAAGAACTGAGCAAAACCTAATACAATACTGCAATACAACTAACACTTTATTACAGATATTAAAGAGTATTAAATCCTCCCAAAAATCTCCCTCCTCCCCCTTCCTCTACATAAAATGCTCAACTAGCTCTGATCTAACAGGGTTAAACCCTTCACACGTTTCAGTCATCCAAGAAAAAGATACCAGCTAAGGCTGGTTTTCTTAATGTTTTCCAATTAAAAACAGATACTACGTTCATGCCACTCTTCTTCCCGCGAGGAAGCCACTAGGTTAAAGGGCAGCATCCATAACACGAAATTGCGAATTACTTAATCTCCTTATTTTTTACCATGTGAATTGCACACACTACACTTCTGCAGGAGGCGGCTGGGACGAGGCACTGGGAAGGGGAAGAGTGGCCTGTTTGTACTAGGTAGGGTCCTGCGTGGAGTTTAGGGAGCGCTGAGGGGGTTTCTGTCACACGCAGGACGAGGAGACGAGCAAATCGCGGGATTAACGAGGAGAAAGAGAGGCAAAAGAGGAGTTTGGGAAGGAAGGATGGTTGGAGAAGGGCCGTGCGTGTAGGAGGGACACGGGGGCTGGGAGGATGCCGGTGCCTTTGGGGTGGCACATGGGCGGAGGGGCGCGGGGGCAGCCCCAGGAGGAGATGGGCTGCGCGGGCCGGTGCCTGCCGGGGCGTCACCGGGGCGGGGTGCCCGGCCGCTTACCAGGTTCAGCACCGTCTCCACGATGTCCCGGTTGCTGACCTCCCCGACCTGGATGAGTCCGATGAGGACGGCGAATTTCATCCGGATATTGCGGATCGGCACTGACGGGTTAATCATTCCCGCCGGGAGCACCACGGACCCGGAGCCCGACGCCCTCAGCTCCCCCATCACCGCGACGCCGCTGCCGCCGCCGCCGCCTCCGCCGCCGCCTCCACCGCCGGCCCCGACGGAGATGAGTCCCGCGGGCTGCGGGTCCGGCCCCGACACCGGCTTCTCGCTCGCCATTTACCCCCCGCCGTTACCGGCACCTGCCGCTGCCGCCGCCGCCGCCTCCGCCGCCGCCTCCACCGCCGGCCCCGACGGAGATGAGTCCCGCGGGCTGCGGGTCCGGCCCCGACACCGGCTTCTCGCTCGCCATTTACCCCCCGCCGTTACCGGCACCTGCCGCTGCCGCCGCCGCCGCCTCCCCGCCCGGCCGGGCCGAGCCGCGCATCCACCGCAGTCGCACCCGGCGGGGCCGCAGGGAGCCGGCCCGAGGCGTAGGCACCGTCCCAGGAGCCGCTCCCCCGCTCCGCTATAATGAGGGATTATTATGGGCGCCGATGCTCCGTTAGCCGAGCGCTGCCCGGCCGTGGCCGCCTCCCCGCCGCGGGGCCGGGGGCGCGGGCGCCGCTGAGCGCGGTGCGGCGCGGCGGGGCCGAGCGGCGCGCGGGGCGGACGGCGGCGCGAGCGATCGACGCTGCCGCTGTTGTTGTGGAGCCGAGCCCGCCGCCGCTCACTCCGCCATGTTGCCGCCCCCTGCCTGCGGTAGCCGCCAGGGCGCCTGCGCCGAGCCCGTCGGGGGAGTGGCCGTGCCGGGCCCCCCCAGCCGGCCCGGCACAGGTGAGCAGGTGCGCGGGGGCCGCGGGGCCGCCTCCCGCTGGTGAGCCCCGGGCCGCCGCCCTCCCGCCCCGGGGACACCTCGCAACGCCGCTCAAAGGGACAGGGTGGCGGCCGGCCGCGCTCCGCAGCCCCAGCGCGCCCCCTGCGGGAGGGGCGAGTACTGCCCCCCTGCACCGCCCCGGGGCTGCGGGGACGGGCGGTTGCGCTCTCCTGACCGCTCCCGGGACCCTGCCGGTGAGGAGTCTGCGCTGCCCCCGGCCGGCTCAGCAGACCCACGGGGGGCTCCTCGGGCGGCCCCCGCGCTTTCCAGCCGCTGTGGGCTCTGTCGTGCGTTTTCCGCACTGGTCCCAGGCTGTTGTGTGAGGAAAGTGACCGCGCACTGGGACAGATTGCCCAGAGAGGTTGTGGAGTCTCCCTCACTGGAGATATTTAAGAACCATCTGGACGCAATACTATGCCATGTGCTCTAGGATGACCCTGCTTGAGCGGGGAGGTTGAACCAAGTGAACCACTGTGGTCCCTTCCGACCTGACCCATTCTGTGATTCTGTGGAAGTGTTTGGGTAGGGGGGACCTTTTGGGTGGGTTTTCTTAGCAACTCCAGGCTTAGCGAGTGGTCAGGTTGGAGTGAGGGTGTCGGGCAGTGCGTGCTCCTGAGCTGGATTCCCATTAGGTGTGGGGAGGGACAGGGTGAAACCCTTGGGGTCATCCATCCTGAGAGCTCGTGTGCTGCTTGTTCAAGGAAAAATATATTTCCAGAGTTGTTCTTAATACTTGCAGTCTTGCTCAGTGGTAGTGTTACATACAGAAACGTCCAGTCAACAGCAGTTTTACCAAGCCCTTTGGTTGCAGAGATGTTCATGGCAATGGGCATTTTTTCAAGCCTCTCCAGTACCAAAGAAACAGAAGTACCTGCAACATTTTGAGGAAGGTCAAATTATTCTAATAGTTTTTTGAATAAAGTTCTATATATTTGCTCTGCATGTGCTGGAGATAATCCATACCTTTCAAAAATATGTTCTTTGCTTCATAGTGACTGTCATCACAAAGTTGAATTTTACAACAGATCTTGTCCCCTGGTCTCAGAATATGGTTCATCCTGACTCTTCTGTAACCCCACATTTGGGAATTTGTCTGGATTGCTGGTCCTCCTATCCAGCTTTGAGTAATAAACTGCATAAACACAATGAATCAGCAGAACTCAATCAGTACATCCTCCAGGATTACAGCAGATGCTCTAAGCTCCCCCAAGAGAAGAAAGAAAAGACCTCAGCTTTGTACTAAGGTGCATTTGTTCTATGTGCTTGTAGGTACAGTATGTTACTTTTTTTTTTGGCAAGGGCCATAGGTGCTTGTGGGTATGCATTGCCCGGGTGCATAGACATGACTAAAACAGTGGCTAGCTGTGAATCATGGAACCAACATTATTTCAGAAAGCTGCAAAAGATGAGAAGAAAACCCAAAAGATCAGTTGTGAGAGGCAAGAAAGCACAAAGTTTTCTTGGAAGTAAATTCCTTTACAATTTGCCACCAAACACAAGCAATCATGTATGATTCAGAATAAAGGTATACTCGAATTTTGTATACTCTTGGAGGTGACAAAGGTTCTATTCCCACTGGTCCCACCGCAGAACTACCAAAACTGAATGCACATTCACTTAACTGCTTTCAAGAATGCATGACCTCTTTTGCAAAACTGAAACCCAAGACTAGAGCTCTGTAACAGTCACTAAAAATTGTAACCCCTTTAGGAGCTAACACCCAGCACTTCTCCTCTTTACTATTCTCACATCCACATCTGTACAGTGAGATGTGTTGCTACAAATAGTGTGGTTGGTTGAAAGCTTCATGTTGGCTGATAAGTTGACTAGATTTCTTGTTCTGATTCGTCGCATGGTTACTGCCTGTTAAATGGGTAGGAATTTAAGTTATAATTGTTTTTCTATCGGTAGGTAGATTAATTGGATCTCTATTAACTTACTGACTTTTAACAATCCCAAAATAACTTTGAAATTTTGAAAACCATTGTTAAATTTGCTTAAAATTTGTCAGTGACTACTTCATTTTTGTGGTGTAACAGATGGACCAGAAGCACATAACTGCATAAACTTCCTTTCTCTAGAAAAACAGGTTAACAAAATATAGTTTGATATGTTTCATTGTCCATTCCATACTTCATACTACTATTCATGGAAGACTCCGTCATTTACCCATGTACCCAAATGCTACAGTAATTCTTGACTATAGCTGTTCCATATACATGCATTCCTCCACATTCAATTTCTGATAAAGTTGCAATCATGAGTTTTATTAGAAGTTAAGTTGTATTAGTGAAATCCTTTATTATATAATTTCCAGTTTGAACTGGTTGCCATTTCCTCTGCTCCTCACATAACACATTACATGTAGTGTGGGGGGAAAAAAAAAACCACAAAAAATTAAAAGAAGGTGAATTCCCAACATTATGTTTAATAGATTCCTTTAGTTCTTAAACTAATTTTTGGTTTGACAAATAAATTTTTACAAAATCATGTTCTCTTTATTTTTATAAGCTAGAACGTTGTTCAGTAGTAGCTGTCTTCTCTAATCAACAGTGTTTGTTTTTGATAAGCAAACTTTCAGTGAGGTAAGCCATTCATCAACTCATGTGAACATTATTGTAGCACTGGCATTCTTAAAGAACAACAAATTTGAAACATTAATCTCAGCCCTGTAGTAATTGCAGCTCTGGTGTTCGTTTGCTGCCATTCTAACCTCATCAGGCTGAAAATTAGGAGTACATACACAAGAAATGCTACAGAACATGATTCATTTCTTTCCTTTTAAAATAACGTTTATCTCTTCTTCTTGATATTGACATACTCACTGCAAAGACTGTGAATTTCTCAGTGACAATTTCATTCATGAGATGGATAGTTGGATCTCTGTCCAGCAAGGTGTTCTACATTAGCAAATCACAGTATTTGCAAAATTATAGCCATTTTCAGGTCAGCATGCAAGATCAGTCATTGACACAGGCCAACACCATGTGTAGAAGGATGCTGTGCATTCCTTTATCCTTCACTGGATATCCTTCACAGGACTGAGGACAAGATCTGATCTTGTCTCTTTCTGTACCTTTTGTAACACTTGCTTCCCACTGAAATGAGAGAAAGCAATCCCTTTGCTTCCAGAGCATACTTTTCACTCAACTGTAGTAGTTAACAGTTTTTTTCTGTGATATTCTTCAGATTTTCTCAAAATCCATTCTCCATAAATGCCAGAAGGTGGTCTTAAATATAATAACAACAACAACAACAACACAACAAAACAAACAAACAAACAAAAAAACTCTGTGTCCATGTTCCTAGGTTTACAGCAAACAAACAGATAGGGAAGAAAAATAAAATTAACAATAGTGTGAAGTTTTAGCTCATTTTTTATTTCAGTTCTGAAATAAATTCTAGCAATACATTCTAGCATTTTTGGGGGGTAAAAAATTATGTAGTCATTCAACTAAGAAAGTATGGAAAAACATGCTTTAGAAGACATACTCTTGGCTACAAAACATGGAACTATTTTGGTGAATACGGACTGCTCTGTACAGGCATATGCTTACACTGAATCCTAGGGAAAAAAATATTATTTTTTTAATAGTGAAATGCTGTAGATCCAGACTGAACCATGTTTAAAAGAAGTAGAGAATTTTCTTTTGTCTGCCGCTGTAGCATTGAAATACTGCTTGCTTTACCATGTCCATATGAGGATTCCTGTTGTGTTTAATTAGATTATTCCCATGAGTAAGGGTAATGTGATTTGTTCCTGCGCCAGGCTCAGGAAGGGCTATTAGCCCCTCTCTCTTGAAAACCAGGATTTCTTGTAAATTCAAAAAAAATCCCTGGGAAATACTAACTGAAAGGCCATCAGAGCGTCTAAACTTACCCTGCTATGCGTATGTGTTGCACCAAATAGATTCATGGAATGGTTTGGGTTTGGAAAGGGACCTCAAATATCATCTAGTTCAAACCCCCCTGCCATGGGCAGGAACACCTTCCACTAGACCAGATTACTCAAAGCCTCATCCAACCTGGCCTTGAACACCTTTGGGGATGGGGTATCCACAGCTTCTCTGGGCAAATTGTTCCAGAGCCTCACCACCCTCACAGTAAAGATTTTCTTCCTAATATCTAATCTAAACCTAGTCTCAGTTTAAAGCCCTTCCCCCTTGTCTCATCATACATGCCTTTATAAAAAATCTCTCTCTGTCTTTCTTACAGGCCCCCTTTAGTTTCTGGAAGGTGCTATAAGGTCTCCCTGGAGCTTTCTCTTCTCCAGGCTGAATGATCCCAACTGTCTCAACCTGTTATCATAAGGAAAAGTGTTCCAGTCATACGATCATTATCATGGCCCTCCTTTGGTCTTGCTTCAACAGGTCTACATCCTTCTTATGTTTGGGGCACCAAAGGTGGACACCGTACTGTAGGTGTGGTCTCACCAGAGCTGAGTGGAGGGGGAGAATCTTGTCCTGCTGGCCATGCTGCATTTGGGGCAGCTATGGATACGATTGGCTTTCTGGGCTGCAAGCACAGATTGCTGATTCAAGTCCTTCTCTTCAGGGCTGCTCTCAATCCTTTCTCTGCTCAGCCTGTCTTTGGGATTGCCCTGATCCAGGTGCAGGACCTTGCACTTGGCCTTGTTGAATTTCGTGTGGTTGGCACAGGCCCACCTCTAATGACACCCTTCCATGTGACAGGGTCCATTAAAGCACAAGTAAAAAAAATGGTTAGAATTTTTTGCTACTCTAACTGTAAATAATTTTTACATGCTTCTTCTATAGCTTCTTACTTTGGTCTTGAAAAAGATAAATATTAAAAAAAAAAAGCCTTGTAGGTATTTCCAGAGGCAAGTTTTGTTATACCCTCTGCAATTTCAGAAACACTGTAACATACCTTCCAAGTGAGACTATAAACATTTCAATCACAATGAAGCAGATGAAGAGAGTATGACTTCAGTAAGTTATTTTGATTTTCATTGCAACAGGTTATCCGAATAATTCAGTTGCAATTTAAAAAAAAATATAGTTACTATATATAAGGAATTTATATTAATCAAAATTAAATTTCTTGTTTTTACACTCAGAGCAGTAAAAATAAAATATACATTATGTTTGTTCTAATGGTTGTAAATTCTACTGAGAAGAATTCATTAAACGTAAGCTTTTAGAGTAAAAAGAGATAATAGTCTGAGAAGTAGTAAAACAATAACCAGATCCACATAAAGTATAACTTTTACCTTTAAATGAAGATATATATTCAATTGGTCTTTTTTTCTTAATTGCTTTTATTACAGTATAATAATTGTAAAAGTTGCATAGATGTAAATAGCAAGATTCATATTATTACAGGAAACACATAGAACAATTTTTTATGGTAATGCATTGCTTAGGTTCTTGGCTTTGAAAGGGTTTATTCCGTGATTGTTTCACAAATCTTTCTTTAAAACAATGATTTTGAGCTGCTTAATCCATTTCAATGCTTTATTCTCATCTTTTTTATGTTTTGCAAACTTAACCATGGCAGCCTTTTTAGTACTGAAATTAATACAATGATTTTCAGTATTGAAGTTATTATTAGATCAATTATTACAATGGTCAATTATTAATATTGACCTCTTTGTTGGTTCTCTCCATAACCGATTTTTTGTTTCATTGTTATTGATACCTCAACTGCTTGAGCTGTAGATGCTTCAATCTATATTGTTGGCTCTTGCATAATGGGAACGTAGTAACATGAGGGCCCATAAAGATCTATTTTCTAGATAGCAGTAAGGATCTTAAGAAAAATCATGTTAGTGTCTCCTCCCCTGATATTTTCTACTCTTTGTTAAGCACTCTGTTTTCATACAGCACATCGAACTGTCAGCTAACTTAAAGAATTATCCTTTGATGTTCATCACAGTGTGGCCAAATCACAGTCAGTCCACACTGCCATTTTTAGTCCAAGACACTTTTTACAACTAGATTTCCATGAGCTTTTTTAAGCATAAAATATTTTTTTCTTATAAATTCCAAACTCTAATTAGGGTTAAAAATATGTAGCTCTTACAAAATTAGTCCAGATGTCTTAAAAATTATAGAACAAGCAAACATTATTTTAAGCTCAATATGTATGAGTCAATTATCGCTACTTTTGACATTTCTCTTGTAGTGTGTTTCTAGACAATAATTTGTGATGGAAATTAACTTTTGGTGGAAACAATTCCGTATTGCAATGAACTAATTGTTGCTATGAGCTATATATATTTGTTGAAGAAACAGACCTAATTCATTAACAAATTGTATTTATTTTATATGCCCTTCATGTGCTCGCTTGTGCTACTTGGAACCAAATAAATGTTTAGACAGAAAGGATACTGTCACATACTGTGGTATGACCAACAATAGGAGACAAAAAGGATCGCAAGGTCTTGTATCTTGTTTATATCAATTTATACCTTTAAAGACTTAACATTTATAATACACTAAGGAACAGAGATCAACGGAAAGTTTAAAGTGGATAAGATAATTTATGTCAACAAAGTATATGTGTTTGATGGCCTAATTTTATTATGGGGCAGCACTCAATAGTTTATTGATGTATCATTGATATTATCAGCAGGAACCTACAGTAACTATGGGTATTATTTCCTGCTCTACTCAGATTGTTAGGATGCAGCTGGAGTACTGTGTCCTGTTCTAATCCCCACAATTCAAGAAAGATGTGGACATACTGGAGATTGTCCAAACAAGGGCTATGAAGATGGTCGAAGGGCTGGAGAACATGCCCTACAAGGAAAGGCTGAAGGAGTAACATCTTTTCTCTGTGAAGAAGAGAAGGCTCAGGGGAGACCTCATCATAGTATTCCAATACCTTAAGAGAATCTACAAGGAAGACAGAGACTCCCTTCACAAGGAGCCACATGGAGAAGACAAAGGGCAGTGGGTACAAGTTGTACTGGGAAAGTTGCCGTAAGAAAGAAATTTTTTACATTGAGAACACTCATTAGTTGGAACAACTTCCTCAGGGATGTGTAGAATCTCCATCACTAGAGGTTAAGATGCAATTAGGCAGGGTGCTACGTAATCTCATCTGGGCTCTCTTTCCCATGAAAGGTTGGGCCACATGATCTTTGGACATTTCTTCCAGCCTGGGCTTTCTATGATTCAGTGATTCTATGATTATCTTCCTATGCTGGAAATAGTTAAAAAAACCCAGAAAAAAACAACAAACACCCAGTAAACATGTTTATTATATTCCTGTAAAGCAATTGACTTCAGAGAAGGTTCATGACCGAAAATGCACGAAGGATTTATCCAAAGGGATTTATTTAGTTGCTTGTTTGCTTGCACTAAAATGAGAAGGTGTTATTTGGGATAGTTCTTTTCTGACATCACTGCCAAATAAACAAACAAACAAACAAAAGTAACCATCTATCACCTAGAGAAGAAAGAGCTATGAAACCCTTCTTCCTCAATTTTCAAGCGTTATTTATTTTTCCTTGCTTTAGGGCTACCTTTCTGGATATTTATTGATACTGTCTTAATAATTTCAAACTATGACTGTAAAAGAAGAGATGTGGTGCAAAGCAGAGAAAAGGACATATTTCTGGATGTTTACAGTTGACCCAAGAAAGTAAGTCAAAATTACTCTGTCGTCAGAATCCCAAAAGGGTTTAAGGTCATGATCTTGAGTTACTTGCTCAGCATCTTTCCTGAGGTAGTGCTTAAAGCTAGACTGGCTACTACATTTGAGACCTTACAGTATTGTGTAGAGCAGCAAGACTATGTCATATGTCTTGCAGACTACACCTTTTAAAGAAAAAAATGCCAGTGTTGTTTGCTTTTGTTGTTTCAACATGACGTCATTGACTCTGACTCAGCTTGTGATCCTCTGTTGCCCCTGGATTGTGTTCTGCAAAAGTACAAACAAGCTGGATAAGCCTCATCCTGTATTTGTGCAACTTAGTATATCTACTAAAAATAATGGCCCACACTTGTGTCTGTTAAATAACATCCTGTTTTTCTCAGACCATTCCTACAGTTTGTCAGGATCATTTTGAATTCTAATCTTGTACTCCAATGTACACACAGTTGCTTCCAGCCTAGTGTTGTTTGCAGATTTAATAAGCACACACTGTATTCCATCATCCAGATCATTAATGACATTATTATACAGTATCAAACCTTGGTCACCCTTGCAGAAGCAGGCATGGCACCATTTTCCATGTGCACACCGAGCCACTGATGTCTAGTCTTCATTACCGTGAACAGAATATACAAGTTTATTATAACCTTATAATAAAAGTTACATCAGACCATGTATCTTGTTTTCAAAACACATTCTAAGACATCTGTAAAAGTGGAGCTGACAATGAGATGCATGACATAGATTTAGGCTGTAAGGGTCCTTGGAAGTTGACCTGGTATAATTCTCCCTTCTTGGACCCCTCCAGTTCTCAATATTTTGAGTAACTTAGGTTGCTAGTCAAGTTTTTTTGTATCTTCAGAGCTGAAGATTTTCAAACCTCTGTGGGAATCTTCTTCCAGTATTTGGCCATACTCACGGTGACATTTTTCTCCTTGTACTTATCAGAAATTTGCCCTCCTGCAACTTTTGTTCATTGCCTCTCATATTTTCACTCTGTATATCCAAGAAACCTGGCTTCATCTACTTTGTTTCCACCTGCTGCATGCTTAAGATAGCAATTAGCTATCACCTGGCCTTCTTTTATGACAAATGAAAAATCCCAGTGCTCTCGACCTCTATCTGTATGTCATGTGCTCTTGTTCTCTAACTATCTTCATGGCCTCTGATGAACACTCTGCCAGTTTGTCAATGTGTTATACCAGGGACCCCCAAACTTGACACAATTCTCCAAATGCACTCTCACAAGTGCAAGCTAGAGAAGAACAAGCACTTCAACTAACTCGCTCTTTGTATTCTCACTAATACATCCTGATTTGTGATCAAGCTTGCATTGCTATAGAACTGCACTGCTTATATACAGTCATCTTCTCATCCTAAAACTAGGTCCTTTTCTACAGACCTGCATTCTGGGAACTGCTTTTAAGCAGAGGCCGTACTGCTGGACCCTGCCTGTGCTACATTGCAATAAGGCCTCAGCAATAAGGCCTTCTTTCTCTTGAGAGCTCCTTCAGGCTGCAGCTCAGCTGTCTGGCACTAACCTGAGCTACAGCTCCTATTGCATTGCAGCCATACCCATGCCTGATCCTGGGTCCTGCTGATCCAGCCTTAGACTCTGACCTGTGCACTGTTTTCCTGGCTTGACCTTAGCTGTTCCTCACCATTACAGATCGCTGCACAATGTCTGACCCTGGGTACCACAGCCAGACCCCACTTGCCTTGTTTAGGTACTGGTGGACCAGGTTCTTACTACCCAGGCTCCTGCCCTGCTGCCTGTGAGGTTGTACTCTGCTCCTGGCTCCCCGTCACTTGTGGAACAGTTGGCTTTCACTGCTTTCTTATGATCAGCCCACCCTTGACAATTGCCTGTATTAATCAGCTGCCAGGTGGACTTCGAAGTGCTGACCACAGCCAGCTCTGCATGCGCTTTGTAGTCCACTCATCCAGTACCTCTGTTTCCTCTACACAAGACACTATGGGAGATATGTCAAAAGCTCTGCTAAAACCAAGATAAACAGCAGTCATTGTTCTCCCCTTTATTCACAGAAGGCAATCAGATTAGTCAGACATTTTGCTTTGAAAAACCACATTGTGTTTTCCTAAACATGTCCATCTCCTTCATGTGCCAGAAATTATTTCCAGGAGGACTTGGTCTACAGTTTTTCTGAGGACTGGTGTAAGGCTGACTGGCCTGTTGTTCTTACAATCTTCTTTCTCAACCTTCCTGAAAATGATTGAGACATTTGCATTTTTCCAGTCATCAGGAATTTTCCTTGATCACCGAGACCGTTCAAAGATGATATTAAGTAGTCCTGTAGTGAAAGTGGCCAGTTCCTTCAGCACTACTGGATGCATGCATATGCTCAACTTGTTTAAATTATCATCAACTCACTCTTCCTCTTGCATGGGTAGCACTTGACTCATAAACTCTGCCACTGGGCCCAGGGACCCAGTAGGGACCAGGCACCTTGCCAGTAAAGACTGAGACAAAGAAAGCACTGAGAACTTCAGTGGTTTCTATATCCTTTGTCACTAAGCCTTCAATTTATTCAGCAACAAGTCCACATTTCTTACTCTTCCTTTTGTTTTGCCAGTAAAATGTCTTGTGACCCTGCAGATGCTTTGCCAATTTGAAACCCAACCGAGCTTTTGGTTTCCCAATTCCTTCCCTGCGTATTTGATCAGTGTCTCTGTAATCCTTCTGTATAGTTTGTCCTTACTCCAGAAAGCTTATCCTCACTTCCACCTTCTGTACACTTGCTAATTTATATTGAGATTGATCAGGAGTTCCCTGTTAACTCAGATTGACCTTCTAGTATATCTACTAAAGTTCAAGTACAACAGTGGAGCCATTCTTGCATTTTAAGGAAGATATCTTCAAAGATCAGTCAGATTTCCTGGACTCTTTTCGTTCTTCAGGGCAGCCTCTGATGACATCCTGCCAAGCAAATCCCTGAACAAGCCAAAATCTACTTTGAGATCAAAGGTCTTTATGCTGATATTTGCTTTCATTGATTCTCTCAAGATCTTAAATTCTCATCATCACATGGCCACTGCAGCCAAAGCTACTATTGATATTTATGTCACCAGTCAGTTTTTCCTTACTTGTTAGAACACTCAGCAGATTACCTTTTGCAGCTAATATCATGTATCTGCTGTGTTGAAAGACTATCTTCAGTGGATTCCAGAAAACTCTTGGACTGCTTACAAATGACCATACTACCTTTCCAGCAGATATTGGGGTGATCAAACCCCGCCTCTCCACAAGAACCTGGGCCTGCAATCATGAGGCTTCTTTCCGTCGTTCACAGAAAGCTTTGTACATATCCTATTCTTGTTGAGGCTGTCTATAATAGATGCTTAATAAAGCTTCCCTATGCTACTGTTGCACAGCCTGATGTTCTTATTCATCTGGGGCAAGTGTCCTTCAGTGCCATATATGCAGTTTTAGAACAGTTCCTTCTGTTGGTGGAAGTCAAAAGTGTTTTCAGCCACCACTCACTGAGGAGTGTCTGGCTGACCTCTGACAAATCTTCATGAAGAACTTGTAGATTTCCTCCCTTTCACTTCCTCCAACACTATGCAGTCTTGGCACCTTCACCTGGTGGCTCAATAATTCAAGCAGAACACACCTCATACAAATGAGGACACCATCACTTCCAAAGGAGTCTTGGAGAGAAGTAGCAGGCACTCTCTGCAGCCTGAGACCTGGATGATTAAGACCCTCTCCAGGAACTTCATCTCTGTTAAGACTTCTGCACCAGGAGCAGTCAGTCTGGCTTCTGCTGGGGAGCATATGTTATGGAATGTCAAATCATCAGTGTGCTGGCTGTTGTAGTCCTTTGTTGTTTTTTTATCCTCTGAGGTGAACTGCTTCACTGACTGCAGAGTTCCTGTTTCTGTATCATTTGTGTCATTCCTGGTCAGTGGCACTCCCTAGGAGTTGGTTAAATAAGAAGCTCAGCAAAACCCTGTTTCCCTCCCACACACAATAGATTACCTGCCTGTCAGCTAGCTTCTAATATTGTTTTTTGGCTGCTGGCCATGATACATTCACTGGATGAGTGCTAAGTCATTCCTTTGTAAATTACTCCTCCATAGAGGAGAAGGAAAAACCCCACAAAACTAAAGTGGTTTACATTTGTCCATAGAAAGGTTGTTTCATGGGAAGACATTTTGAAAACTTCTTCAGCAGATGCATCTCCAGCTGAAGTTCTTGAATGGATTTGATTGGCATTCTTTAGCCAGTCTTCCTACGACTGCAATGAAGAAGACATTTAGAGAGAGAGAGGGTGGGAAGTTGGTAATGAAGACTGAGCTTCACTGAAGCTGTTTGCACACTTCTGTAATGTGACAAATTTGTCTTCGCTTTCACAGGTAAATATAATTTATGTGATAAAATACACATTTTTTCAGGAATCTTTTTATAAATGTACAAGTTTTTTGTATGTGAAAGTCCATGAATAACATTTATTTACCAAGACACCTGGTGAATTAAGGAAGTCCCCAGGAAAACCATGCCTTCCAAAATGTGTCTCATAAGGGCCATAAAAGTTATTGCAAGATATTCTAATGTATCATTTGAAATTAGTAGCTGATCATGCAATTATACTGTCATAATATGTAAGCACAAGGGACCAGCTATAATTGTATAGGAAAACTCAACTTTGGCATTTCTGGGCTGTAGGCTTTTCCATTATACAGCTTTTATTTTTTATTTTATTGAGTAAATAGAAGTTAACTTTTAAGAATGCATTAATATAATATATTCTACCTAGACCTTCATCAACTTCCATTTATTTTCATTTTTTTCTTACATTGTAATAACTTGAATCTCTTCTTGTTTATAGTAATATGATGCGGTATAGTATCAGGCTTTTTTCCTGGTGAGTAATAACTAAGTTACAATGATTGAACGGTGCTAATGTTATATTTGATAAGAGCTGTCAGTCTCACTGTGACATGCATACATCGCCTCTCAAAGGTTTCCACGTTGAAAAACAAAGGCTCATCAAGACACACAGCTTTGACTTATTTGCTTGGATACATATTGTGTTTTCATTAATCTCCCCACAGTTCAATTACTTGCAGTTTCCAGCTTCAGGTAGACACATTAATGTTATATTTAAATTCTTTATAAATAGCTCGCAAGGTATTTGGATTTGATGTAGGTGTGAGGGAAGCAGGATAGTCTTGACTTCAGCTTTTAACTTCAATGTTGAGTATAGACAAAGTTTACACAAATAATTTCTCCTTTCATGGAATTTTTCTCCACCATTTAACAGAGGAGCTCAACAGATCTTACTAGAGTATCATATTTCCACTTTTATTTCTTTTCTAATCATTACAGATTCTTTGTATTTTCCCTGTTCATGACAGCATTCTTTACACTCAACACTATCTGTGAGAGCTGACGAATGAAACAATGACTAAGAAAGTTTGATTGAATAAGAATGCAAATCAGGACTGCACATGAAGTTCCCTTCAGCAGCTCTGGGGCTCTACCTTCCTTGGGAGCTTTCTTCTCTTTGAACTGGAAACTCAGTATCTTTTGGTTTATGTCCCTCCATCAATTTTGCACTTCTTTCTGCATAAAGGCCCAAAAGAAAGTATAAGCATTGTCCCACTATGTTATCATTCCAGGAAGGTGCCTGGGGCAGTACCCTTGTAACTGGAAAACCAGGTTTCAAAACTACTCTGATTAGGAGATTACACATAATGTTAAATAGATTATTAGGAAAAAACTGAGTAGTGCCAGCACAACTGTCTGCATAGGATATAAAAAAGAGTTTCCACCGTATCCTCTTTAGTCTTTGATGTAAAATGAGCTCAATCTTACCTGTTGGTGATGGACGCAGTCTTCAGTGTACCACCTCATATATTGGACTCAATTAGATGTTTAGACAAAGTAACCTTATATATTGTGTATATATCCCTAAGCTTCAATATGAAGTTTAGATGTGTAGCAGCTGAAGCTGAAATGTTGACCTCAGAACCAGAAAATGGTCTGTTCTTCATTTTGTGTAACAGTGTGTGAAATAGATACAGTTGGCATACAGTATCTTTCATGGTACAAATACCCTTTGTTCCTAAAGAAGAAAGCATCGCATTTGAAAGTATTCATCAGTGCCACAATACAGGAACTTTACAAATTTAAAAGTCCCAGCTACTTATTATCCCAGATAATCCAAACATTGCAGCTTTTTGAAACAAATTTTCCTTCAGAAATAATTTCTATGATGTGATTTTACAACATGAAATCAGTATTTCTCTATTCTCTTTTAATCCTTTGTACTGCTTTTAAGCTCTCCAACTCCCCCATCTTTACACTAGCATAAAAACAATTTATACAGCCTCTGGTGCGGATACTCTACAGCAAGAAGCAGAGCACTACCTTTCATTCTGTAGTATGGCAAGGTCTATTTACCAAGGTTACTTAAAGGACAGAAATTTCTACTTCTGCTTCTCTTGTTTTTTTGTCACTTTTTTTGAAGATTTCTTTCTTTGTGCCTTAGTTACTAGAGAGTGAAGTAATTCCCAAGCTCATATAGGCTCCTCCTAGACAGGTTTCTTTGAAAGTGTTCAACTTAAGTTCTCCATTGAACTAATTTATCCTCAAGTTAATGTATCCCCTCCTATGTTTCTTTTCTTAGACCTCCTCCTCAAACCAGAGCACAGATTCGCATACTCAATATATTTACAGTGAATTTCTTCTTGGAGAGGTCTGAATTAGGCTGACAAATACATTTCCACTGAAATGTTTTTAACATTTTCAGAATAATGGGTACCTTCAAAGAATCTGACTGGGTTTCAAATGGCAGATGGACATAACTCATTTTAATATTAAAGAATATCTTAGGATGCATGACAACTTATATAGACTGAACTCGCAAAATCTCTGCTGTTGTGTTCAGTTTGTAGTTTGATACCATGTTGTGCTATTTTGTAATACTTAGATAAAAAAGATTTGATAGATAACTACAGGCTTCTTACTGATCTCCACATATAGGACACTTCTTGCAACACTCTAAGTTTCTACCATGTTAGAAAAGAAAGAATGCTGTTCATATTGTTGTAGCTAAGCTTCTCAAGCATGTATTCTGTCTTGACAAATTTAGAGTCCTGACAATGAGGTGTCTTTATTACCGAGTAAAATGGGGAGCTCATAAAGTTGTCATGCCTCTTACCAGCTTATTAGAAAAGAATTACATTTCTCATACCTAGGATACAGATGCACAGTAGAGTGGAATCTTTGTAAATCCTGCATTCTGCAGAACTGGTTACTGCAAGATGAGCAATTACTTGCCTTTCCAAGCATTACTGGGCTTATCTACATAGATAGTATTCTCTACATAGCTATCAGAAGCAAACCCAAGGACAGATTTTCAAGTATTGCCTATGTTTGCATCTTAATTGTTTGTGATAGTGTTTTAGGTGTTTTAGTTATCTAGGCACAACACAACTGAGGAAAGAATTTAAAGAAAAACATAAAAATCCCTCATATGTAATAAATTCCATCAGAATGTGCAGAATTCTTCATTGCCATCAAAGTACTAAAAATTCTTCCAGGAATAAAAATAATTGTATTCATTTACAACTTCTGTTTTCCTTGTACATATTTATTCCTGTGATTTTTTTTTCAGATCTATGTCTCTAGTTTATCACATAATCCAAATGTTAATTTGTTTTGCACAAATGTGTCTCATTATATGGCTTTTATATACATTGTAACAAAGAGGTTTCACATGCTTTACTGATGTCTGTTTTATTTATATAAAGAATCATCGCATAAATATCATTCTGAACTACTCAAACTGTGCATGTAGCTATATGATACTTTACTATTCACCCTTTGGTTTTTTTTGTTCTCAGTTTTCATGGTGTCTGACTATAGTTTTTGTTCTTTGACCAGATTTCAGGATAGCCAGGAAAAGTTGATTTTTCCCTTATTTAAATAAATTAGATTCAATAGAACCCTGATTTAAGCTACAGTTTCTTAGTACTTTGAAATAGCTAATACTAGCTTTTAAACACATACTGTTAGTCAAATTGTAAAACAAATGATGGACTAGTACAATGAAACAAATACTCCTCTTGAAAACAGGATTTTTATCATATTTCTGATGCCTCCTGTGGGAATACCACCCTTAATGAATCCAGAAGAAAACAGAAGGAGGAAAGACTTGCTTATGTGACTGAGAATTTCTGCTATATCATCACTGTTGGTTTCTTATATTAAAATTGAAGGTATGGAGGAAAACTAAAATAGATGAACCTTTATGTTTAGATTTTATGTTGGAAATTGTGTTATAAAGCATCTGTACAACCTGCTCCTAATGGAAACTGGGCGATTGTGCGGTGCAACTTGTCACCTAAATATTCTTAATTATTGCTAGTAGTGATATTGCAAGTCTTTGTAATATAAGAGGCTATACATACGTTAGGTTAATACAAACATTGAAAGGTTTTCTTCTTCTGTAATCCATCTTTAAAAAGCAAATAAAGACTGATAAAAATGTTAAAAGAGGATCCCCTCCCCAGCCTTCCATTAAGGTTTAGATTCTTAATTCATTTAAGTTCTCATTTCAGTGGGTGGCCACTGAAATCAATGTCCTAACATATATTGCTGTGGATAAGAAGCTGGTCCAAGGGTTTTTCTACAGTAATCTGATAATACAAATGTAATTTGGTGTGGAGGTATCTTGAGGTGTTTACAGTGTAAACATTAAATATTGATCACCTGCTGATTTAATTTATGAGCATACACATATTCCAAGACGGTGCCTTGGTAGCACACTGACATAAAAAAAGACAGGTGGGATTAAAAAGTCATTAACATTTCTGTGAGTGACACTAGAGCGGAAATTCTCAGGCTAGATCATTTATAACAGGAAGAAGATCCCATCATCAAGAGCTGCAGCACCAGGAGCAATACAACAGGCCCTTTTCATCTCTTCACTTTGCAAAACCCAGAAACATATATTGCTTCCTGTTC
Organism: Lepidothrix coronata; assembly: GCF_001604755.1. Taxonomy (NCBI): domain Eukaryota; kingdom Metazoa; phylum Chordata; class Aves; order Passeriformes; family Pipridae; genus Lepidothrix; species Lepidothrix coronata. The sequence continues at coordinate 3,399,455 of NW_016690249.1, read as the reverse complement.
TATGTTGATACTATCATGATAATTTTTAACAAAGTGGAAAATCTGTGGGTGACACCATCTGCTTTCTTTTCATCTAGTATTATATTAAATAAATAATTAATGCATTTATTTAGTGAATCATTAAGCTACTTCAGAACATCTAGCAGAGTGTAAATGTTTCAGAGACAAAACTGGTAAGCTAGGAATTGCTTTATAAAGAAAACTCAACATACTTGAAATCTTTTTTATGAACTCAGGGTTTTTAAAATATTTTTTATTTCTTCCACAAATAATAAATATTAATTTCATCCAAACTAAGTCTTCATAATATCAGATTTAGAATAAGATTTGCTGAAACGAATGATGATTTTCCCTCAAAGTGAAAATAGAAAAACAAGGAAATGATTTAAGCCAACATTCTCATCCAAAGGTTGTGAATCTTCAAGTATTATCCCATAACTATGTATTTGGTGTGTACCTTGGAATTATCTTATCTTCGGCTGGAACAAACTGTGTTTGTGCCTTTGTGCCCAGGGTCTGGGTTTATGCCTTTGTGCCTAGGGTCGGAGTTTCAGGAGGAGTGGAAATAACAGTGGTGGAAAAGAACTGATCCTTAAAAATCGTGATCCATCAAAATCCATGGAACAAATAAGACACCTCTAAGGATGGAGAGGGTGGTAGCTTTATTATCTTTGAATGGTCATAGAAATTGCGGCAGGGAGGTTCCTGATGGCTGGAGAAAAGCAATTGTACTGTACTCAAAAGTAAAAAGAAGCACACTACAGAGAACTTCAGGCTATTCCCTAAGAAAATCATTAAACAAGTCTGCTTGAAAGCCACTTTTGGGTGCATGGAGAAAAATGAGGTAATTCAGAACAGTCGGTATGGATTTGCTGTGGGCAAATCCCTCAGCAACTTGATCTGAATTCACTGTTGACTCTGCTTTGAACGGGTTGGACTTAAGACCTCCTGGGATCACTTCCAGCCTGAATGACTCTTTCTCAATGACAGAGACTGGATTTCAGCTGAGGAGGGTCATCAATGGGAATCGTAACTTTCAGCTGAGAAATTATGATTCTTTACGCTAGCTGATCCTATGTACATGAACAAAGTAAGGAAGCACTTTAACAACTCAGAAAACTTACATGGTAATTTTGCCTTAGTTTGATATTTACAAAGCTTTAAGTAATGCCAGTTTAGTGAGTAGTTTCAAACAAATATTTTGTTATATGTATACCTTAGGAAGAGAATCCAGTGCAAAATTACACTTTATGTTGACTAACTTCTCTGTGCTTTTGTTTTTAAAGCTACTTCAAAGAAGTTTGCAAAATTTCCACTTACAAACTAAATTAGCTACAGGAATAACATTTACTAAGAATAAGGCGAAGTTTAAAAATTTTGAAAGATAATGTTATAATTATGACATAGTTTTTGCTGACAATGATTATGCTGGAGTTGCTGTGCTTACACTGTGCAATTTTATTTTCTTCCCCTGTGAATTCATTTTCATAAGACAAAAATATAACAGATCAGAAAATATAACTGAACTTATATTTATGGAATAGGACGTTTTATAATCTTCACATTCTAGTTTGAACCTTGTTCACAGTTTTCTGAACTGGTGAAAATTAAATTTTAGGAAATGCAGAAGTCATCTTAAGGGCTTGCCTATGCCTGTATGTTCAAAAGCTAGTTAGTTAAGAAATTAAATCTGTATTTGGGTAACTGTGAGTGAAAATCAATAAAGTCAACTAACTTAACTTCGTTTGTCTGGAAACTGAGCCTCTGTGAACCTGGCTATTCACCATGTTTTCTGTTCTCACTCAAGTGAGAAAAATAAGCTTTTGTTGAGTGTGGAATATGTAAACTTATTTCAGAGAATCACAGAATATCTGAGTTTAGAAGGGACCTCTGGAAAGAATATGGTCAAACCCCTCTGCTCAAGCCAGGCCACTTAGATATAGTTGTCCAGGACCACATCCAGATGGCTTTTGAATATCTTCAAGGAGGGAGATTCCACAACCTCCTTGGGCAACCTGTGCCAGTGCTCAATCACTCTCACAGTGAAAACATGTTTCCTCATATTCAGAGGAAATCTCCTGTGTTTTATTTTTTCCTATTGCCCCTTTCACTGGGTAATATCAAATAGGGTCTCGCTCAATTTTTTTTTACACCATCCCTTCAGGCATACATATACATTAATAAAATTCCTCCTCAGCCTTTTATTCTCCAGGTTGAACAACCCTAGCTGTCTCAGCCTCTCCTCATTTCAGTTGATTCATTCTCTTAGTCATCTTTGTGGTCCTTTGCTGGACTGTCTTCAGCATGTCCATATCTCTTTTGTACTGAGGAGCCCAGAACAAGACACAGCACTCCAGGTGTGGCCTTACCAGTACAAGGTAGAGGGAAAATATCACTTCCCTTGACCTGCTGGCAACACCCCTCCTAATGCAGCCCAGGACACCATTCACCTTTGCCAAAAGGGCACATTGCTCGTTCATGTCCAACTTGGTGTCCACCAGGATCCCTGGGACTTTTATTGCAGTGCTGCTTTCCAGACTGCAGGTGTCCAGGTGTCCCCCAGCATGTACTTGTGCCTAGGATTGTTCCTCCCGAGGTGCAAGGCTTTGCGCTTCTCATTGATGAACAACATGAGCTCCCTGTCAGCCCATTTCTCCAGCTGATGTGTCTCTGGATGGCAGTACAAGCCTCTGGTGTGTCAGTGACTTCTCCCAGCTCAGTGTCATCTGCAGTCTTGCTGAGGGTACGCTGTGCTGCATCATCCAGGTCGTTAATGACATTGTCAAGGGCCCTTAAATGCCTCAGGATGAGTTGTTCTGTTCACTGCAGATGCCTATTTCTGTTCACTAGCTATGGAGAACATCTGTTCTTACTGACTCTGACTTAGGCATCTAAATTAGTTAGCTTGGTTGCTAAAACTAGAGCAGATTACTCTGACCTGAAGTAGACAATCTGGATTTTAGAGAAGTAAAACATTCTGACCTCTCAATGGCTGCACACATCCAACAACTCTGAATAATCGGGTTAAGAGAATTATGCCTAGTGTCATGAATTTTTTTTCTACAGCACCCATCATGTACTTCTTAGTACCATTTGAAATTACTCACAATGAAACCTACACCACCCTTTTTAATGAACTATTCATGATTTATTTGTTCTCATTGTTTGATTTATTTATTCTCACACTTCAGTCATGTTCTTTTTATACAGCTCTTCTGTTTCAGCAAGTCAGAATCTTCTTTAGCCATACCCTGTATTTGCACTTTTCTGTATTACCTGAATGTGGTTACATTTTCATTTCACTACTTGCAGAAAAAGTCACATTTTGACAAAATTCCATCATCCCTCCTTTACGTAATGTCTATATTCAGTGGTAAGAATTATTGCTAATGTCAAGTTAAGGTTTCCTGGTATTATGACCTTTCAGAGTGTAGCAAAATCAAACCCCTAGATAACCAGTGAAATGCAGTTGAGAAACAGGCAAATACACATTTAATTTTTCTTAAAAAAAAGGCAAAAAAACAAACAAAAAAAAAAAACCAAACCCCAAACAACCTACAGTATTTGACTTTTGTGGGTCTTGCAGGCAATATAGGGAATTGAGGAAATAGTTAGACAAAGGAAGATTGCTAATACTCCTATTTCATTTGTCCAATGCATGCTTTGCTAGCTGTTCTCACTAATACCTTTTGAGCCAGAAAACTGCCATGTGCCTCCACTGGTAGGAGGTATGAGAATGCATCAAGGATCCATTCCACCTGACTTTAGAGACTTAACTGAATTATCTAGGCTAGAAGCCAAGTGTTTGCACATCCCTCTATAATCCACACATAGTGAGATGCCTACTGAAGTTCTGGGTCACCCTTTGAAAATATCTTTCTTTGTTGACTACAGAGGCATTTCAGGGTCACTGTACACCACCATGCACTTAGAATTTTAGCTAAAAATCCAAAGGCAGGTGAGATGGACCAGGTCTTACTGCTGAAAGCAGATAGACTGAATCATAGAAGAGCAGGAAGGACGACTGTGTTAGCACTTTGGCATTGGTTTTCCAGGAGGATAAGAGAAAGATTACGTGTTTTCTTTTTTTAAGAAATAGGATTAATTAAAGCTGTTGTGCTTATCATATACATTTGTTGTACTGCTGTGGACAGTTAAACATTCTGTAAAATACTTTTTAAGGCTCCATCTACACAATCCCTCTATGTTTTCTTATAATAGAATGGAAATAAAAGTCAAATTATAAATTATATGGAGAGTGGGCTGAGAGGTCACAGAGAGAAATTACAGGTCCTAATTCTCAAAATGTTAAGTTAAATGTTATGTTGATAAACTAACTTTAAATGCATGGCAGATGATCTTCTATTCATCCCTTCTATCATCTTCAATATTTTGTCATACAGAAGGGCAGGATGCACCTAATTCATATCAAGTAGCAACATATTCACCCATGACAGATAATGTGTGTTCTCTTCACTGATCGATCTTGGTTAGTTTGTTATTTTATCTTAAGAAGAAATTGAGTGGGTTAGGTAGGATGTTTTGGAGGAAGATTATGCATTTCCTGAAGGCCAACTGAGGGGGCACCCTCAGAAAGCAGAGGTTGGAGACTGCTGAGTGTAGCAATAGCAAGAGGGAAAGAAAAGAGTTATGGGAAGGAGGTGCACACCATAAATTCAGCAACAAAGAGTGATGTGAAGAACAGAACAATAGTTACCCTTCTTGGCTCACAGCACCAGTAGCGTAGTATTAAAGGCAACTCCTTGAATCCAGGGGTTCCTGTGGTAATTAATTGTCTGTAGTCTTTCTTAATTGAAGATAAAGGCAAGTATGTAAAATTTATTCACCTGTCATTTGGGAATTACAGTTTACAAAAAGAATTAAGTTTGCCCACTCTTTATTTGCACTATACTACTGCCAAAGAGGATGTAGGTGCCAGAATGACAGATCAGTTAGGGATAGTCTTTGCTTACTTGTTCCTGATAATCAAGAAAAACTGGTTTGTGTGAAAGCAGAATGCTAAAACTGAAAACCAATCGTAAAATAAATCTTTTATTTTTTTACCATATACTTTATGGGCATAAATATAATGCACAAGATCTTCCCCACATGTCCCCAGAAAACCATGACAACAAACCCCAAAATCCACAAGAAAATACCAACATACTCTGTTCTGTAGCTTCTTAAGGTATCTAGTAGCAACCACACATCACAAATTCTGTCAAATGTGCAAATCTGATGAACTGAAGTATGCAATGTATGAGGTTGTCTTTGTTGGTGAGTCTCCAGCAAGGAATATCCATGAACAGCCCAGCATCCCCTGAGGACTTCAGAGGGACAGACCTTCTTCATCTACCACTGAAGGGCCAGAAGAGCTGAAGAGAAAGGCTGGCAAATTATGTCCTTTATGTCCTGGGTAGGGATCATCTGCACATGGCAAGGTGGCCCTCAAGAGAGCTCAGAAGTGTTGTTCATCTTGCAAAAGAAAGACTGCCCAACGTGTCCTTTCCACACCAAGAATTTTGAGACCTGAAGGAGGCTGACAGCAGGATCTCCTTGTTTAGGAGTGTGGCAGCAGAGGTATCAGCACAACAAACAGAAGTAGTAAAAACCTCAATTAAAAATTAAAACAACAACAGCAAAACCCTCCCTGCAATATTCATTCTTCTGTGAGATTTCGTTTGTTCTAAAAACAGTGTTGATAATTCAGGGATGTTTTAGTTCCTGCTGAACAGGGCTTACACAGTGTCAAGAAATTTTCTGCCTCTTACCCAACCCCTCCAGTGAGTGGGCTGAGGGTGCACAAGGAGTTGGACACAGGCAGGACAGCTGATCCCAGCTGACCAAAGGAATATTCCATACTGTATAATGTCATCTTCAACAATAAAAGCTGGGAGAAGAAAGAGGAAGGGCGACACCTGAACTTAAGATGTTTGCCTTCCCAAGTCACTCTTATGCGTGATGGAACCCTGCTCTCCAGGCAGGCTGAACACCTGCCTGTCCGTGGAAAGTGGTGACTGAATTCCCCATTTTGCTTTGTTTGTGAATGCAGCCTTTGCTTTTCCTATTAAATTGTCTTTATCTCAACCCTTGTGTTTTCTCACTTTAACCATTCCAGTTCTCTACCCCACCCCACTGTGAGGAAGGGAGTGAGCAGCTGTGTGGTCTTCAGCCACTGGCTGGAGCTAAGCCATGAAAAGTGCTTAAGAAAGTAAGAGGTTTTCAATCACAGCAGAACTCCCAAACTGTACCACCTTTCTTGCCTTAACATATCATATTGCAGAATTTATACACACAGAAGACAGTGCAAGGCAATGCTTGGATCTGGGGGGTTCAAGAGTTCAAGGAATTAAGTCTGGATTTCAGTTTAACCTATTTAGGTTCAACTTAATTCATATCCTTGATCTGCATCCACTGTTATTCTATAATTGATATAAAATATGTTAAATTTTATTGATTAGTTCAATGAATTATGAAAGAGAGGATAAATAGCATTATTGCTTCATTTTGTATTTATTTGATATTGAATTGGATAGTACCGTTTTTATTTGGTACATTGGATGTTTGTGTTTTAAATGTTACCAGTGACACCAATTAGAGATACAACCTGTCATAATAGGCACTATGCAAATATTACTTCCTAGAATAAATGGATTTTATTTGCAAGAGAAAATTCTAGTGTTTTTTACAGTTGCACAGTCTTGAACATAAATGGAGAAGTACTTAGGCACAGGGGCGGTTTTGTGTGACATGAGAACTGAATTTGTCTTTTGAGACCTGGGAATGTAAAATGAAACTTGCAACTGTCTGTGCTTCATATGAAGCATAAACCAGCCTTTAAAATGTAAACTACCTTTTTAACTATAAAACAACACTGATCCAAATTTTTTTTTCAGATGAACAGGTACAAAGGGCTTACCCACTCTCTTTGGATTTTCTTGCATCTGAAGCTGGTATTTGACTTGTTTACTGACTATCAAGACAATACAGGCAAGTAATTTTCAATGTTACCAATTCTTAAACACCCTGTGGATGTTGATACCACCATACATTGATATGACTGTTAATTCTCTGGGTGAAATTTTAGCATACTGAAGGTAATATTCCTGCCTTAATTTGATCCTGCAGTTTGCTATGTATGAGATTATTTTTGTTTATATCCCTTGTGAATTCTCTTACAGTCTCTTGCATTATATGTAGAAACAGACTATGAAATTTCTACCTGTTAGATTTCATCTGTTAGAATCTGAAATCAGAGAATGGCCTGTGTAGGAGATTATTTAGAATAGAATAGAATAGAATAGAACAGAATATTTCAGTTTGAAGGGATTTAGAGTGATCATCTAGTCCAATCGCCTCGCCACTTCAGGGCTGACCAAAAGGTAAAACGTTGTTAAGGACATGGTCCAAACGCCTCTTAAACACTGACAGGCTTGGGGTGTCAATCACCTCTCTAGGAAGCCTGTTCCAGTGTCTAAATACCCTCTCAGTAAAGTAATGGTTTCTAATTTAAAATCTAACCCTGACTGACACAGCTTTGAAATATTCCCATGTGTCCTGGTGCTGTATATGAGGGGGAAGAGCTTAGCACCTCTCTCACCCCTTCCCCTCTTCAAGAATCTGTAGAGAGCAACAAAGTTACCCCTCAGACTCCTTTTCTCCAAACTAGACAAGCCCAGAGTACTTTGCTGCTCCTCATAGGACATGCCTTCCAGCCCTTTCCCCACCTTTGTGGCCCTCCTCTGAACACATTCAAGGATCTTCACATCCTTCTTAAACCGTCGTGCTCAGAACTGCACACAGTGTTCAAGGTGAGGCTGCACCAGCACTGAATATATTGTGATAATCACCTCTTTTACCTGGCTGGTGATGCTGTATTTGACACACTGTACAATACAGTTTGCTCTCCTGTCTACCAGGGGACAAGGTTGACTTGTAATGAGCCTGCTATCAACCAGTACCACCGGATCCCTATCTGTAGTACTGCTCTTCAGCAACTCCTCTCCCAATTTCATCTTGTGACTGGTGTTACTCCATCCTAGTGGCGGAATATGGCATTTGAAATTGCTAAATTTCGTACCACTGATGGCTGCTAAATGCTCCAGTCTCTCTAGATCCCTCTGCAAGACCTCTTGTTGCTTGCGACTCAGCAGCACCTCCCAGTTTGTTATCATCAGCAAACTTGTTAATGGTGCATTAAACTCCTGTGTCCAGATCATTGATAAATATATTAAATGGAACCAGCCCTAGAATTGACCCCTAGAATTCTACTGGTAGCCAGTTGCCAGTCAGATGCAGCCCCATTCTCTACATTCCTTTGAGTCCTGCCCTTCAGTTTTTCACTCGATGTACCATGTCCAGAAGAATGCCGTAAGGGACAGTATCAAAAGTCTTATTACAATCCAGAAAAAACATATTCACTAAGTTCCCCTCATCCACTGGGTGGGTGACCTTATCATAGAAGGACATCAAATTAGTTAAACAGAATTTTTCCTTAAGGAACCCATGTTCGCCATGCTTGATGATAGAGTTTTTTCTTTAAATGTCATTCAGTAGCACCCAGTATGACCTTCATAATTTTTCCAGGAATCAAGGTTAGACTAACAGGTCTATAGTCCTCTGGGTCTACCTTCATGGCCTTCTTGTAAATTGGAATAATATTGGCAACTTTCCAGGGACCTGAAATTTCAGAAAACATTAAGAATTTCTTTACGTTTATTTTTTAGATGCCCCCAAATATGAACTTGGAAGAAAATTCTTAAGGGTAAGTAAACTTCTCTAGAATACACATTTCAATATTCATTCCTGACTGATGGGACTGTCAATGGAGATAGCAAATGCTATGCCCTATATAAGAAACTGTCTATAATCCACTAAGAAATTAACTGAAACTACCAAGCTGCAGAACAATTTTCAGGTATACAGCAGCCATTGTTTCCAAACTTTGAATAAGTACCCACTTGCTCTTTTAGAAGACAACATGTGTTGAGTTAACAAACATTACTTACCAGAAAAAAACTTTTTATAAATGTTTAATGCGAGAATAATCTCTCTGGTATTCTCTCATTTCTTTATGAACATTGTCAGTAAATTAGACAATTTACTTTAGATTATTTTAGGTTAAATTCTATGCGTAACTTATCTAGAAATCCCTATATAACTCTTGTGCTCCTTGAATATATAATCAGAGCAGTCCAAGCAGAAGAAAATCTGGCCTCTGTCAATACTTTCTGTACAAAACAATATGATGGTGAATATAGCCATTGTACATTCCAGCATCTTCTTACCTCTATTTTATAAACAGCTGTATTTAGAGAGGCTTCATTACTTCCTAATTATACTTACTTCCCCCAGTTTTTTCCTCATTAAAAACTGAGTAGTCAGTACCTCAGCAATTATATCATCATCACTAATTTTCTTCCTCTTCACTTTTAAATTAGGTTCTTTTGCTCTAGTTTCTTTTTTTTCTCTCTCCATACAGATGCAATTCTTCTTATTTTTATTTCTTTTGCCTAATGATATTTTTGCTAATAATTATTTGTTAAGCATTAATGTCATGGTCAGGAATAATAAGAATAAGTTCTTGATTTTGTACAAAGAGAAATCAAGAATCAAGTTAAAACACTGAAGCAGAACAATTTTAATCCAAAATTTCAGCAAAGCAAGCCTGCTTTAATCCTGGATACTCCTTGTCCTTTGTGACCTCATTGGTTTTCAAGAGACATTCAGGAAACAAGGAGAATCTAGAATACTGAACACGAAAGATTCACTATTCAGATGATTCTGACATATTTGCTAAATGCTGTATCATGGCTAAAAGGGAGGCAAAGGACTTCTGTGCCTCTGTTACAGCAACTAGAAAGATAACTGTGAGCAGATTTGCTCTAGCTCACATATAGCACTGGTGGCAGGGTGCCCAAAGCACCCTAGATGTATTTTCCAGATCCAAATGAATTAAGTCTGTATATGTGGGTGTGAAATTATTTTACATGCACAAACACAAGGAATACACCCAATACCATATTATTTCCAGACTAGCTGTTGTACAGAAGTAATAAAATTACTGTCATATAATTTTGGTATGGTATAGTATAGTATGCATAGTATTTAACCTTCGAAGGCCTCAGTCAAGATGAGGATCTCAGAATAGCAGATATACTATGAAATACAAACAGTCGTATAATTCCTGTTCCTTAAAAATCATGTGTTCAGGTAAACACAAAGCCCCAAATATTTCTTGAGTAAGATTTATATGAAATATTTTATATGAAAATGTATTTCATGTGTACCTTTGTAATTTTATTCCTTTTAATTTGAGATCTTTCTGGCAATTTTTTTCTAGTCCTTCTTATTGGTCTTCTGTTCCATTTTATTGCACGGCTTTTCTGCTGACACAAGGTTATTTCCTACTCTAGTCTCTTTCTGTTCACATGCTTTTAGTGTATTTCTTTGTTCTTCTTCAATATCTCCTGCTGCTGTCTAGCCGTTTCTACAGACTAGGGTCTGTGGAAACTGTTTCATTAATTGCATTTTCCTACAAATGCTCCTTTGCGTATCCCTAGGGATATCTGAAATATTCTCCAAACTCCTCTCTCTGGTGACAGCATGCAGTTATGCAGGCCTTCTCCAAAACATTCCTGCTCTTTAAAGTAGTAAAGTAGTAGCTCTTTAAAGTGAAGTGATTCTCCATAGCACCATGCTGCTTCCTTCAAAGATCCTTTCTTCTGTGCCTGCCATCCCAGCAGATCATATATTTACTCTGCTCCCATTCGCTGTCATTCACTGAACCCTCTTATTAATGTAATGTTCCCTCATCGGTTTGTGGTTTTCCCATGTCTCCCAAGTGCCTTCTGAATAGGAAATCAGTATGTGCTTTAAAGGTCATGTGAAGTTCAATTTTGGTATTATCAATAGCAAGCCTGCTTTCCTGTCCAAAATATCTAATGAACAGTCTTTTTCACTTTCATTCTTACTCTTTTGGACACTCAAAGTTTTGATCACACTAGCTCTTTACTGCGTCTTTTTATCACTTCCTTCAGGACTGATGTTGAGTGTTTCACTTGGGGTCCTCCTTCTGATGACTAGCTCCCTTTGTTTAACCCATACACATTTCTTGCATCAACAGCTAGTCTTAAAAGCCTTCCATGGAAAAGGAGAAAGACTGCAACAGGCAACAGCATTTGCCAGACTTAGATTTATTTTCTAATCTGCCAAATAACATGCATTTCACGTCTCTAGCAGCCCTGCTGAAATGCTAGACATTCATCAGGGCTGCTGATGTTACTCAATAGTTTTTTCTTTTCTTTAGCATCCCCCTTTCATCCAGTCATGTGTTTTTTCCTGCCTTCTCTTTCACCAGTCTTACAGTGAGCAACCATGGGGAAGCGACATGCAGATGAAGAGCAAGGATAGAGAAAGAGAGAGAACACTAGTGTCTCCCATACCAGGGCTCCAATTTTCAATCCTAGTATAATGGCAACCCAGCTCTTGAAAACAAATGCACGACCCAATACCACGTACTCACATATGCTCTTGCCAACACCCTACAACACCTGCAGATGTCCTATTGCAATTCTTGACACTCTGGTATTGCTTAAACCTGCCTGATGCACTGAGATCTTCCATAAACCAGTCACTGCTCTGTCCTACACCGCTGTCTACTGCAACTAACCCAGCTTCCCTCATCCTTCCTTCCCCAATTATTCTTTCAGTCTCCTGCACGATCCAGGCTCATACTTCTACATTATTCCTCTTTTCTTCAAAGAAATGTTCAGACTGTGAAGGCTGTAATAGCTTTTATTATTCTGGAGTGTGGAGATTTGCTGTGCTTAAATCTCCACTCTTATGGCTAAGAGAGCAGGGGATTAATAATCTTAATTTTTGTGGAAGAACAAAGATGGAACTGCCAAACTCAGCAATTGTACCCATCCTCCTTTTTTACTCATATTTTTTAATTTTCCTTCATTCCCCTGCTGCCACCTATATTTCACCCCACAGATTCTGCCAATATCTCCTGCGAAAAGACTTACTACAAAGACATTACTCCTTCTCTGCTTCTATTACTTATGTGGAAGATGAGTCACTGTACAAACATTATAAGATTAGCATCCTGTCCTCTTGCAGCCTACACTGTGAAAGTCAATATGGTGGCCATTATCCAGATTGTGTGAGTTGTGCCAGGAAAAAAACAATCAGTCTCTTGCCAGCACTCTGTGTTGCAGGTTTATTACGCTGATCCTTTCTCCTGAATGTCATAAATATGACATGTTGCTAACAATTTTTGTAAAGAAAGTTCAGGGTGAATAACACAGTGCTATTGTTCTGTACTAGTGCACCTGTATTCTTAAGGGTTCTTTTTTATTTATACAAACATCAATAAATAATAAATCATCAGGAAATATTCAGTCATAATTCAAATTCTAATGGACAACACTGAAAAACTGAGCACTGCATGTTTGTACACATATTCCTGTTATTTACCAAAGTGGATCTTCATTGACACTACTTCTCATATCAGCAAATCTGAAAAAATAACACTTGCCTGAGAATAAGCACCTCTTAGATGGTTTCTTATTTTTAAAGTTAGAAGCGCACCTTATTGTTTATCATAGTAATGTACTTTCTGATAAATTGATGATACATTTTGTTGGTAAAATCAGTCTGAATTTCTGAAGGATTTGATTAATGAGATACTAGAACACCTTTCTCTGTTATCTTTTTATTTTTTGTAACAATTTAAAAACATGCTTATATAGCGGATGGAAAGTAGATGATATTTTAAGGAATGGCGTAGACTTTTATATGTTCTATATGTTTTGCTTTCTCATCTACAAATACATTCATAAGGCTACATCTTTTTTTTATTTATTTATTTAAAGATGAAAAAGAACAATTGCATCCAAATTCAAAATCCAGGAAACCTAGATTCTTGTTTCTTACATTTGTGGGACTACATTTATTTTTTATACAAATAATTCTTATTGTGTAAGACTGAAATTATTTGCAGGAGGTAATGTCTTTAGAAGCTGAAATGTCTCAGCAACTTATGGAACTGGATATTTAAAACTTTGTCCAAACAGAACCCTTTCTCATCTAATACTTTATCTCTAAGAAAAATCTGTTTATATGTACACAATCATTTACACTTCCTTTTGATAAGCTGAATATCTTCAGTCTGCAAATAAAGGGTATTTGCCTAGCTCTGAATAATATGAGTCATATTTCTTGTTTCTATTGTAATTTTTCTACAGTTTTTAGGGGTGTGAATACAAGAGCTACATGCAATATTCTAGTTTGGTAATGTATGATGAGGGAAAATATAATCTGTCAACTCCTCTCAAATACTGTCTTGCATTTACACTAACAAGTGATGTTAGGATATCATTCTGAGTGATATCCACACTTGCTTGTCCACAGTGACTCTTCATTTTTCGAGTTGTTGCTTTTTAGTATATAGTCCTCATTCCACATCTTTGTCAAACATGTTATTCCTTAGATGGATGTTCTTAAATAATTAGTATGAGTATGGCTTTCCAAAACTATTTACCAATATTAATTATAAATCAAAATTTGAAAATTATATCTGCAATATTATATGATTTATTCACATTAATTTCTGAAAGCACAGAAGTCACACTTTATATTTAGTAATGTCTCAACAAGCAGCAGCCAATTCTGAGTTAGTGGAACCTCAGAGTCATAGTTTAAGGGGTTAATCAACAATGTCGGCTCAAAAAATTTTACATCCTACATGCCTGTTTTTTCCCAGCCACACACAGGAACATGCTGCTCTTTATATTTTGTCAATTGTATCAGTGAATTCATATGGGGTTAAGATTACTCAACCCATTTTGTAAACTCAGAACCATGACTAAAACAGGCAGTAAGAACTTCTTAAGATGACCTTCCTCTCAAAGCCACTTCCTCTCAAAGTATCATGGAATTGACAATTCCTACTTCATTTAACATATGAATTATTGATATTTCATACTTAAAAAAAACCCTAAGATGTTATGCATATTTAAATTATTTTCCAGCAAATGTGATACCAGTACATAAACTGCATCGATGGATAACAAATGTCAACCCTTTTAGTTTCTCAGAAGCCCCAGAGAAATCCTTCATGGCTAAAAGGCTTGTTCTACACTGAGACATATTAACAAATTAACTTGTGTAAATTTGGACTGCCAATGTATTATTAACCATGTGAATATGTAAAGGATTTTTAGCTTAAATGGATGCTAGATCCTTTCATGGATGCTAGAAAATATTTCCTCTCTTCACTAAGAACAGGAAAATACATATTTAAAGGGTTAATAAGTGAAAAGGAAGGCTAAATGATAAAATTATGAATTACTATGGTATTTCATGTTCCCTATAATGTGTTAATGGTTTCCTAGTAACAAAGATAAAGTATTACTAGATATTTGAAATGGGATAGAATACTGTCTACTGTAATTAGCAACTATTCAGCTTCTTAGAAAATTGAGACCATGAATGCCTACTTCGTTTGTCTGCACTTGACTACTGAAGTATAACACATAATTTAGAGTTGTCTTTTATTCTATTTGCATCTGAAATACTATATGTTCAAATGATCTGAGAAGTTAAACTGCCACAGATAGCCTCAGTAAATGATGTGGAAGTAGCTTCTCTTCCTTAAACTATCATAAAATTTTTGGCATAAGTAATTTTAGATATAATATATATATGAAGTATAATACACATGAGGTATTATATCAAGCTTAAAATATTCTAACCCACTTAGAATGTCTCAAATTAAATGCAATATATAAGTGAATACTTCAGTTTTCTTTCATTTGAAAGCAAATTAAGGGCTTGCAAGAAACAATCTCATTCTGGGTATTTCTATATATATGATGTAGGTAAAGCTCAACTTTATTGAGAGTAGAAGTTCTACTCTGTTTTCTCTGGCAGAATGGTGTTAATATTAACATTTTATGCTTTACAGCATCATAGTACATAAGTTTGAGAAAGAGATATCCAGAAGTGAAACAAGGGCATAAGGATAATTCTACTTTTGGGGTTTTAAGAGTAAAGTCCTCCCTTCCTACTGATAAAAGGTCTTATAGACGGTGATCTCATTGTACTATAAAATGCGTCTGCATTTTCATCAATTTTGCATTTTTGTCCATAGCAAACTGAGCACAATGATTTCTTCATACTTCAGATTCTAATCTTCTCCCTAATATGTCCTGCTATTTACACAGACTCGTAGTTATAATGTCACAGACTATTAAATTAGCTTTATCATTAACACTCTAGTGACTAGACTGTGCACAGCTTTGGCATAGTGACCATACTAAACAAAATTCCCAGAATC
Organism: Lepidothrix coronata; assembly: GCF_001604755.1. Taxonomy (NCBI): domain Eukaryota; kingdom Metazoa; phylum Chordata; class Aves; order Passeriformes; family Pipridae; genus Lepidothrix; species Lepidothrix coronata. The sequence continues at coordinate 3,384,112 of NW_016690249.1, read as the reverse complement.
CAAGGCAGTATCTATTGTTTTTTACTCCCTTGAAAATGCTTCTCATTTATTTTTGCTACTGTTTACACAGATTCTGTGGCATGTTCATTTGTCTTACCAATATATCTGTAAGGAAGGAGTAGAAACTCATCATTTGGAAATCCCAGAAATTCTCAACATTGGCACTATATCAAAGGCTAGTCTATTTGAAAATACATTTTTGTTCATGATAAAATAGAGGATCAGGGCGGATGATACAGACACACTAACATATGACTGATGAGGATAACTGAGACAGCAAAAAGCTTTGTCAGCTGATGCTTTGCTTTCATGGTTTGTCTAGACTCAAAGTCCTATGCAGGAGACTCAAACTGACTAATACTGACTGTATCTGAATGATAAACCCCCATGACATTATAATTACATTTTTGTGATATCCAGGAGAGGCATTTGCCAACTATGTGCCATATAAGGAAAGCTTGGAATCAGGCTTTTTTTAGCCAACTGTTTCATATTTTGCTATGTGACTGTGGAAAGAATGGCAGATTGCATTACCATGATAAACTTTGCATAAATAGAAAAAAAACCAAAGTGAGCTATACTTTTCAACATTCCAAGTTTTGAGAAAACTGTGAGACTGAAGGGAAAGTAATTGTCTGTGGAGGAGTTCAATTCAGTTGATGAAATCAAATGACTTTTTGCCCTGTGCTTATTTGCTACTTACTGTTCAAAAAGGTAAAGTTTTCACATAAGATACTTTGATTACTCTACTGCAGAGGTGTTGTTTGTGAGGGTTTTTTCCTAATAAATACAGCACTTTTGTTTGTATGTGCAGCATAGTCTTCTCTTTATACCCACATGGGCTGAGTTTTCTACCTGAAAAATTCTCTATTAATTTTTCAGTAGTATAGCAAAACACTATCCTCCTGTGGTGGACGACTGTTTTGACATAGTAGGATGTATTTAATTTTCTTATGTACACATCGTTTTAATTGTAAGATTGCAGAGACTGAATGCTTGCATTTTGTCCTCCATCTTGTTTTGAATCTCCAAATCAACATGTACACAACAGTAGGCCAAGAGCATTGTGAAGCATCAGATGTGTCAAAAGTTCATGTGATCAATAAAGAATTCAACTTACTCAAATGCTGACCCTCTTTGACAAGATATGCCTTAAGTCATGGATGGAAGTTACCTGAGGAAGGGAGGCCAGAAGTCTACTGAAGAAGCATCTGAACTCATTAAGCTGAATGTCAGATGAATACTGCAGTATCATTGCAGTTGGATCCACTGAACGTTGGATCAGACATCTCCCCAGTTTGCAGATGTGCAGGTTTGGGCTGGATAGGGTTAATTTTCTTCACAGTGGCTAGTATGGGGCTATGTTTTGGATTTGTGTTGAGCGCAGGGTTGCTAGTATAGTGATGTTTTCATTGCTGAGTAGTGCTTACATAGAACCAAGGCCTTTTCTGCTTTTCTTACTGCCACACTGGCAAGGAAGTTGAGGGTGCGTGAGAGGTTGGGATTAGACACAGACAGGACAGGTGACCTAAACTGACCAAAAGGATATTCCGTATCATTTGACATCATGGTCAGTATATAAAGTTGGAGGAAGAAATAGTGAGGGTGGTGGTGCTTGGAGTGATGGTGTTTGTATTCTCAAGTAACAGTTACGTGTGATGGGGCTCTGCTGTCCTTGGGATAGGTAAACATGTGCCTGCCCATGGAAAGCAGGGAATTAATTTCTTGTTTTTCTCTGCTTATGTGCATGGCTTTTGCTTTTCCTCTTAAACTGTCTTTGTCTTAACCCACAAGGGTTTTCTAGCTTTTACTCTTCCAGTTCTCTCCCTGATCCTGCTGGTGGGGGAGTCAGCAAGTGTCTGCGTAGGTCTTGGTGGCTGGCTAGGGTTAAGGCTTGACAACAGTGAAAGATTTAAATAGCATGCCTATGTATTATTTCCATTTTTCAGAATGCTCTGGTGCAGAAAGTTTTCTTCCTTTAGGAAATCTCTAATGTGAGAATATTACTGGTTATAGTGCATATCTCCTGAGTGTGTTAGTCCTCTAAAGTACTGAACAGCATGTATTAATTAAATGTTTTTGACTGACTACTCTGAATCGTCATCTCCTAAGAGTAAGCTTGATATACTTGAGATTAAACTTTTCCTAGTGACTGTCTGAAGAGCAATAAGGAATATCTGGAACAGATTTAGTCTTTGTGTACAGCCAAAGCCTTAGAGTAACTTTTTGAAAAACCACACTCAAAAGTCTATTTCAAGTTTTGCATACAGTCTAATGTGTTAAAGGACTCGGAAAGAACTTGATAATAGTATGTATGTGAACATGTCCATGTATTGTGACAACTTAGGGTTGAGTCATTCAATGGGTAGAAAAACACTCTAACAAAGGGAGGTACAAAATATTTTTCACAATCTGAAGTGCTGGAAAAGTTGTTCTTTTCATCATTCAATAGCTCTCTGGTTTTAAAAATATCTCAGGTAAGGCAGATGAGCCTTGAAAGATTTCAGATTATTTTGTTGAAAAAAAATCGAAAGAGTGGAGTGGAAGTTTCACTTTGACATCCACAGTGTGTATTTTTCAATAATCAGATTGTTGATCCTTTTTACGTATAAGGTAACAATGAGAACTATTTGTACAAATATCCATTGATATGTCCAAAAGGAGTTTGGAAAAGATACAGGATGCTGGAGCATATATCATAGTGTTCTGCTGAAGTCTCCAGATACTAAAAGTCTGTTGTGCTTGAAGTGGTGAAAATTTGGCAAAGAAATCCTATACGTATTCTCACTTGGGGGGAATCCATTTTAAGCATTTTCAAATCTATGCCTTCAAGTTATTCCTCTCTCAAGTCAATCAAGTCTCCTAGTTCCCACCTTTTTCCATGAAGGGAAAGCAAGGTGCCACACTCCTTATGGTAGGAGTCAGTTTCTGACTTTTTTTCCCCTTTCGAGTCAGTTTTCATAATTGTTCCTTAAACCAACTAGGCTTCACAGATGTGATGTCTCTTCTCAGTGGGTGACCCTTTTATTCCTTTTGAGTCCTAGTGGGGAGCCTAGGCAGTCACAGCAAGCATTACATACAATTCTACTTCTGAAGTCGTAGCAATATGGTGAAACTGTATATACACTTGCACACAATATTTTTAATTTCTGAATTAAAAGAATTTTAATTCCTTACATAAAATTCTAAAACTTTACGTTATATTAAAATTGCTCTTTATACCTGGTGAGGAGGAGCACAGATGCTAAAGTCATGAAAACAGGATCTGAATGAGAATTCAGGAGTCTTTTTCAGACATATTCCAGCTATACCCAAATCATAAGTTATAGAATTTTTTCAGACTTACACCTTAAAGAGTAACACTTAAAAACATTTGTTATTTTTATTTTTTTCTCTAATAATTTATATCCAGATTTGTAAATGAATTTTAACCAAAAGATATTAATTTAAACTTTTCAACATTCGAATTTATCTACATTTTGTATTCCTTTTGTAAGTGTATACATCATAACGGATTAATACAAAAAATATTCTCTTCTTACTTTACAATACTGACCGTAGTGTTTATTGGCCAAAGGTATCTCCATACAATTAGAATTAAAATAAAAGCACATGGATCCTCCTTCAATCACCTTCTTAGCACTGAAGTGGCTAAAAAGGTATAGATTAGGGTAACATAATAATTAGGTGTAACAGCTTAAAAACAGCTGGAGATGACTTGGAAATACAAAGCATGAAATAATTTATTATAATACTGATTGTGCATTGCATGTCCCCCCCCCCCAAAAAAAAAGTATCACCAATGTTAATGTATACATATATTTGCACATACCACTTACGTGTTTGTATAAAACTTGTTCCTCCAGTCGTTGCTGGCTGTAGCTCTGAGTTGTTTTGGCAACAGAAAGGGTCACTGCTGGTGTCAATAACTTTCTTGACACTGACAGGTCTTTGAGCTGGTAGAGTGTCAATGAGCATTCTATATACACAGTCACCTCTGTCAGTCAATTGCAAACCTGGTCTGTAAAAGACCTACCAAAATTTTTCTTGGGAAACATGTATAGACTTTCCAGGATTTAAGAAATACTGACTGTAAATAATGTCAGCTGCAGTAAGTCCATAGTTATTAATCTATGAAGTTTTAGGACCAAATTGTATTTGCAAGTGAATATGATTTCTCAAAGTGATAGCTTATATTTTTTTAATGACTTATACTATGTTATAGAATGTCCTTAATTTCCCAGAAATAGTTATATCAATATTGTATTTTTTCCTATATAAGAATATCAGGTAAAATACTGTTTTCAGCTCAATAAAAACAAGTGACTGCATTAGAATCTGAGCTGGATATAATACATCTTTATTACTAATGCCTTTAAGCCATCTTCACCATTAGCTGCTGTAAAATGAGTGTTTCTTCACTGCTATCTAAACAGGTAAACTGTGCAAGAATCTGCTTGCTTTCCCCAAGACTAATTTTTTCCCTTGTTTGACCTATTTGAAAGTTCCATGATTTTCCTTTCTGTCTCAAGAGGGTCTCAGAGATGTGAAAGAATGTGCATGTGGTATGAACCAAAATGTATCTTGTATCTTGCCCTGAGGGTGACCAACTCATCATTGCATGATCACAACAGTGGTAGGATATGTCATTGGAAAGGCATAAGCAGAAGATGCACTCATATGAATAGTAGCTCTTTTTTCCCATCGGGATAATAGAGGGAAAAATAAAGTCTCTGAATTGGACTAACATGAAGACTGTATGTTTGATCTTGATTGGCTTAGATATCCAAGAATGCTCTTGTCATCCAGTGTTTGTTAGGAGACAGGTTTCTGTACTGCACAGCAGTAGCCACCTCTATTTCAGACTTGATGGTTGCATTCCCCAGCATATTGTGTTACAGTTGTAACAGCTGAACCCAGAGAATGCAAAGCTGTGCATCATACTGCTCACATACTTTTCACATCAGTATCCACGCTCTGCAAAAATACTTTAAATATTTACAATTCTGTATGACAGCATCCCCCTATTACTTCAGGATTCCACATCCTTCTAAATACCAATTTTCTTTACTCCATTTTCAGGTTTTTTCCCCTATTCCTGTCCCTCAAATACTGAGGGAAAATTGCCTTGCAGGGAAAGGAGAAAATTTGCCAAAAATCTGGATACAGAATCTTAAAAAAATCACATCAATTTATAAGCCAGGCTAAATTTCTCTGACAAAGGCTTCATATACTGTAACATGAATTCAAGGCAGCTCTGCAGCCAGCATGTAAACTTGGATTCCCCTGTTGTTAATACATGAAATATATTGGTCATATTAGTTTGGACTAGCTCAGGCTGACTGCTATCTTTAAAATAACCTAACTCATTCAGTGTTTAAAACAGGGACATTACATTTTGTTTGTCCCTCTTTGCTATGAGGTAGGAAGAGAACTTTTATCCATGCTTTTATTCATCCAATTTATTCGTTAGTTATTTCATGCCTGAGCAAAAACTTAACTCAGTTAAGTTACTATAAACTCAGAGTACACAGATAACTGAAATGTAAGCAAATAACATCTCAAAAATCCATCATTTTTGTCTTAAAATGTGCAGGATTTTTTTTACATAGCTGTAAACCATTACTTGGTTACATTTCAATTTTTCTTAAATCCCATTTTCCTTAAATCCTGAATTCATACCACTTCTGCAGTGAAGAGTAGAATGTTTTGCTGAATTTGGTAAATCCATGGACAGTTTTCCTAATTATACTGCATGTCTTTCAGCAATAACAAGGATTCATAGGTGTTATTTTTCTGTATTTGTATTTTGCTTTTATATGGATGATTAACTGCTTTAAAACGGATGTTTTCTGGGCACACATTTCCAGCATTAATCTAAATTTATGTCTTGTAGATAATGACATTTTTTTCTGGAGGCCCAGAGTGCATCTCACAGCATTGTTGGTGAAAAGATCAGATTCTTATAAATTCCTTTATGTACTAAATTCCATAGGTCCTCTAGGGCCTTCCAAATAAAAGCTTAATGTGCATTAATTCCCCTTTGATGAGAGAGACCACTGATTTCTTACAGATAAATAATTTCTGATATTAGCATGAATTCTTCAGTGTAATATCTAAACCAGCTTTTTCTGTCTAGAAGGCAAGTGTATCACAGGTTGCCAAAGGCAGCTGCAGCACCATGGAGTTTGCATTACTCTGCTATGTCCTGAATCAGTGCAAGGTGATGAAAGGGAAGAAAGCTCACAAGTTCTGCATGAGAGACTGCCTGAATGTGTTCCTGGTGAATGAAACAGCAAGACCCATAGGACTTCATGCAGTGTCTGCCTAGTTTTCTGCTGGAGGACACCACCATAACGAAATTCTGTCAGAGCTGTTGTTGGTTGTATAGCAGAAGGGTTGACCGAATATTTGAACAAAATCTTAGAGAGTGTCATGCAGACTGATCATCCAAATTTTTGCAGGTGGGCTGGGAAACATTTCAAGGTGAGTTAATCCTTTGTGCATGGTGAAAACACCACAATTCTGCACTGCAGAGCTGTGACGGATGTGACTTACAGAAAAAGCTGAGATCCCCTATTAGCACTGGTGTCATTGACAGACTGTCACTCCTTCTAGAAGCACACAGAAGAATCACTGCTATACCTGGAAGCGTTGTCTTGAGTGACTGTGTCAGTTCATGCACACACATACTGGAGGCACTTTGTAGGTATAAACTGGAGCAGGTAAAAACATGAGGTAATCCATACATAGGTAATGGCATGGTACAGTATTGTCTGCCTTGACACACCACTGGCTTCAGCCTTTGGGTGACAGGACAGGGTGCTGCACAGCTGCTGCCTGTGGACTGTTCCCATGCTATCCCCCACCAGGTCCAAAGTCATGTGCTATTGTGACAGAACTTCTTAGAACAAAGTGTTGATTAGGTATTGAAATCCTCTGTTGATTTGGTATTTGCATAATTCTGTATTTTGAATCTATTAAACCATTACCAGTCTTAATTACACCATTACCATGCTTGATTTTCAATAAAATAATTAGTATTTGTTTACAGAAAAAAAGGATGATAAAAAAAATGTTGGCCCAGCTAAGGATGAGTACCGACTTTTTACTTTGACACAAAAGGTACTCAGGTTTTAATATAGTTCCAATTTACTTTCTTTTAAATCACAGTGTCCAGTTGCTCATTCTGTTTCTGCCGGTGGTAGTGATAACATTTCTAAGACAACCTCTTATTCAGAAGGCATATAAGCAGCAATTCATGGAACAAATCACAATTTTATTGCTGATTAGTATGACACAACTGGGAGAGACAAAGGTGTGAATTTAGAAATAATATTAGCTGTTTTTTAAATACCTCATGTGAATGCTCTTGTCTTAGAGGAATTGGCCCATGTTGCAAGCAGAAAGGATGTATCAAAACACATTATTTTTATGAATTTTATTAAAAAGACAAGCTAATCTAGAATTAAATATCTACAACACCGATTAAAGCTACTATTACTGTCTGAAATTAATTAATAATGGACTAATGGAAGAAATAAACCAAGGTAATAATTGAAATTGAATCAATAGATCAATGGTATCAGAATATCAAATCACTAAATTAATATATCTACTTGAATTTAATCATGAATTTGGTAGAAAAAATAAGCATTTGGGGTTTTTTTCTTTAGTTCTACCTTAGAAGCTGAAGGAGTTGTTTTCTTTTACTTGAGTCTTAAAGAATTATTAAAAATGAGCACTAATCTATTAGCAAACTCTTATGATGGAAAATTAACCAAGACAGGTTGTGAACTTAGTTTCACCAGTTTTACAGAAGCATAGAGACTAAAGTGATTCTTTTACCATTTATTGTTACTAGTTAGAACCCACAGCTGCTAAAGTAGTCATTTCACTTCAGTTCAGGTCTCTGTGCTTTGTCTGGTTATTTATTACAAATGTGATTATTTATTATGACTGATCTTTCATGCAGTGGTGGACTTAATATAGCAAATTACCCCTTCTTCCTTTGGAGATCTTGTCAAAATAATAAAAGAGTACCTCTCTACGATGTGGTCTTTACTGTTATAGAAAGTATATTTTACATTATTGAGGTATTTTCTATGTGACTTTGGGACTAAGGAGAAGGTTCATGAATTTTAGATACGGTCTGTCCCAAATCCTACACAGGGAGAAATCTTTGGGTTTTATTTCAATTTGTTAAATTCCACTCAAGAATTACAAGTGAAGTACAAAATCCATTATCAGAACATTATAATAAGAGGTATGAGACCTATAATGGAAAAACTGGAACCAATCTTCTATCTGGTCTATAAACCATGGAACCATTCTTGCCAGCTGTTGGAATTACTAGCAATTTTCAACATGTAGTTAAACGTGATTCAATTACTTAGTTACTTCCTTGCATCAGGTGATAAAATTATGGAAGCCATTATGTGGTTTCATTCAAGACAAAAATGTATGGATTGCTCTGATCACTTTTATCCTAACCACATACAGTGATGTCTGTGTCTCCGTATGGTGGTCCTCCTTTTACTGTAGAGCAAACTTGTCCTTTGCTGTGCTCAAATATGGACTTCTCTGACTGATGTAATGATACAACTCTGTCAAGCTACTGCCAACATGCTAGGCCTGACATGAACTATATAGTCCTAAGGTGAACTATATAATAGAGTTGACTATCATAAGGATGTAAATCAGCAACACATGTGGAAAGCCTACAAGTAAAACTTACAGTGATAAAACTTAGTAGTATACAAGTTTCCTCAGTTCTCTACTGTCAGTTCAGGCCTCCAGGGTTTAATAATTAGCTACATAAACCTTGTAAACAGGAAAGAAACATTGATTTGAATGAATTCAGGCATGCACTGAGGGCATAGAATTGTATGTCCACAGAGTGCTCATTCTTTTTTTGTCTCTGAATCACCATGATGCACACAGAATAAGATGAGCCTCTTACAATGCCCACCTCTACTGGCTAAATTCTGCACATTGCTCAGTCTGAAGTAGTGTGAGGTGGGCCGTGTAGGTGAGGATGAGCAACAGGCTGAGAGCTGTCGTGCAGTTGCTTCACTACCTTGCCTCTATGCATGGCATATCACTAGGCATGGCTGTGATCAGGGTAAGGAACATATGAAAAAAGACCCCAAACATTCCCAGATCATTTAATTGCATGGGCTGGTTTACGAGCTGCCAACTACCATGTTTGGCACATGAAAACAGCAATTTTGAGCTTACTGCAAAAGAACTGAAACTGTATGTGGTTGCTTTCAGAGATATTATAGAAAGCCTGGGTTACAAAATAGCTGAAATTCTCTGCATACGGTGCAATTCAAAACCAGATTTTCAAACATTTAAAACTGACAGCTATGGAAAAAAAGTTCAAGACATATCCTGCAGCACAAAGGGGAACTGATAAAGAAAAGAAGAGCATATAGACACACAATTATATTCATCCTCCTAGGAAACCATTCTCCTCATTAGAGAATTAACAACCACAGTTTTCCAGGAATTACTGAAGAAATTTCTTCTCAAGGCTTTAAACAATAGTGTTTAATAAATGGATTTAATGTATTATGTTGCATCTTGTCCCTGGTTTCCCTTGGCGTAGTGCTGTATAGAGTCCCTCTATACTTGCGCTGTGAATGATTTTGCTTTGGCCTGGAAAATCACCAAGGAATGAAAGTAATAGATCGACTCAAGAATACAGTGGCTTATTCTTACATTTGTGCACCGACACTCACAGGTGACCAAATCCTAATACACAGACACTTAAAAAAAAGAAGATGTGGATTTTTTTTAATCGCATAAAGTGTATGGAAGTGGCAATTAGACAGAAAATTAAACACTTAACATTTTTCAAAACAGTTATGTAAGTCTAAAATTATCAAATCTACACTACTGTCTGGAGTTTCTTATCTTTAATGAAGTACATTCAATTTTATTGAATTATCTTTTTCTGAGAAATTAACTCATCAACCTTCAAATTTCTAAGGTTTATTCATAGAAAACAGTAGACAGTAATTATTGGCAGGTTGAATTCTTACACTAAGCTGACATATGGTAATAAGGTTTCAAACATAGCTGGCAAACCAGAAAGAGCATTACCAAATAAACATCATATATAAGACTTATATGGTTGCCTCGTAACTACAGTGTGGGTCCTCCAGCCTTAGTAATACAGAACAAGATACATTTTGAAGGGCACTGCAGCTTCTACTTCCATTCAATGAATTTACTTCCCAGGCTGCCAATATTTCATGTATTTTTCTCTAAATGGATGAAACTGCTGAGTGTTTTATCTCATTGCCTCAACATGCTGTATAGACTTTTTATGCTGTCATTTTGAACACTAAATGAAATGCACTGTATTTGCCAAATTTCTAATGGTGGCTTTCCTTTCATGAGGAATTGACATATGTTTATGTTATTTTATTAGTGCTTAGAGAATATAGTTTGTTTGACTAGAAGTTCAAAAGCAAGACACAAAACAGACTATAATTCAGTCTGCAAAAAAAATCCCCTGACACCTCAATTTTGAGTTTGCTTAGGAATTGTGGAATTCAGGTCTTTTCCCTTCATATCAACAAAGCTGTAATGGTTTATTTCCACTTTGGATGTAACGGTTCACTTCTGACTTGTGTTTCTCTTTGATAGTCTACTTTTTAATCCCATGTGGTTAGGTTTTTTTATTTGTTTTGTTTTTAAAAAGTGCTTCCCGTTAGGATATACTTTATAAAAAACAGTTTTAATGTCTACAATTACTTCAATCGATGCTCAAAAAAATTGTTTTAAAGCAAAATATGCTAAAAATAAAATGAAAAAAACAAATTCAAATTTCTAAATCAGGACTTAGAAAAGTTATTACATTCCAGATGAAGCAGAAAGATGCCCAAGTAACAAGGAAGATTATAAATTACTTTAATCACTAAAAGGCTCAGTGAGGAAGTTGTTCATTATTGGTTAAATATATATGCTATTTTTCACTGGTCCAGGGTTTTGTTTTGCACATGTGGGTATGCAGACTGGAAAAATCAAAAAAGGATAACTGTGTCTTCACTACCACAGGGGAGACCCAAGCCCCAATTAATTCATATTAATTAAGTAGTTATTAATCATACTATTGGCTATAGTGTAGTTATTATTAGTGGTAACTTAATTATGTTAGTAGGAGAAGGCTATATATAGCTGGCAATTTTGGAGGAAACTTTGCAGTGAGGATGTCAGGCATAACAAATGATGTGGGGTCCTTTTGTAAAGGAAACCATGACCTTTCCTAGGAGCGATTTGATGTGCCGAGCCACAAGAGCAGGTGGAGTTTGAAGACACTTGGAACTTGGTCTGAATTTAAGCTATTTACAAGAACAGTCTGGACACTTGATACAGGATTTTGAAAAAAAATAAAGAAGAAGTACAATGTGATCATTGCTAAGGTAGAATTCCTGCCCACATCTCCTCCAGCAGTACAGTGGAACAGTGCATTCAGGCTTTCAGAGGATTTGGATACTATGACACAGTCCAGTACTAATACTAAATGACAGCGATTTTTGATCTTTTTCCTAGCTCTGTGTGTTCATGTTTCTTTTGAATTTCTATTTGTGTCAAAAACACATGCCTTTTGCTATTTTGGAGTTGTTGCTTCTGTTCACTTGTGAGCTACAGTCTGAGCCTGGGAGATAAATCCTTGGGAGAAGATAGTCTCCCCAGTCTATAATGGAAATTCTTAAAATGCCACAAAGTGATCTTCTGTAGGATGTACAGATACACACCCATCTATGAAATTATTGTTGCTTTTGTCAAAGAATCTCAGCTAATTCCAGGAAAATTTTCAAAATTTTTTACCTAAACAAAGCACACTACTACCCCAATAGACTAAGAGATCATTCATCAAATGCTGATTTCCTACAAAATATTTTCTTACTTTATATTTTAATTTACACTAAAGTGATTGATGCAGTTGTAAATTCTATAAATGCCTAAAATTATTAAAATTACAAAAATTATTAAAACACTGAAAATCAAACCCTTTGTTCTCAGGCTGCTGCTCCTGCTTGAAGAATCACATTATTAAAAATGAACAATTTGAGCCGCATGTCTTAGTACATGCCTGCTTGCTCATCTGCAATGTAATGAAGTTGTTTACTGTGAAGAAAACAAAAATACTGTAACTGGGAAGATCAGTAGCGCAAGTACAAGAGGTCTAACAATTAACTTCTTTCTTTAGCAAATCTTCATAAGAAGGATTCCAGTGAAACTGTAAAAGAAGACCGAGGTGAAAACAAAACAAATGTGTTCACAGAAGCAAAATTAAAAATGCCTGTAGCATGAAATTACTGGGTACCTCTGAAAGCCATATGTCTGCTGTTTCTTTTGGGATTAAAAAATGAAGAGGAAAATGAAACCATTGAAGACATCCTCACTGGATGACTTGTACCGTGTCTGGTGCATGTTTTGTCAGTAATGTAGCTGAGTAATAACTATTTCTCAGTTAAAAGGAGCAACACTAAATGATTCTGTTACAGATTTCCAAGGCTGCATTGATAAACCATTTGCGAGAAGTCAGCCTTGGTAGAAGTATGGTTGACCTCATCATAGAACTGAAGGACTTGGCTTATATGAAGGCAAAAGTCCAATTGGCTGATGCTGAAGATGCCAACATTTTCATACTGAAGCAACAGCAGTTTTGATGCTTTATTTTGTTTCCTGGCTGGATCACTGTATCAGCGAAAATGATCCGCATCTTGGAAATGGTTCTTATAGACATGGATCTGGTTGCAAAGTGGGATATCTTTGGCTGTGAACCTTGCATAAAGATTACCTCGTACAACAGTGCAACAGTTGGCACTGTTATCCATTGGAGGTGTTAATCAATCATACTTTGGAAAGAACAGGAGGGGAACTAGTTGTCACTTGATCCTAAGGCATCCATAAAGTGAATATAAGTATTTGGATAAGCTTTTTTACACAAATGAACAATCTTGAATTCAGTTTCCCATAGATTTTCTGCCTATAAGGATCTAACTAACTAAATCATCTGCAATTCTATGGGGAAGTGGTTATATCTACACCTTGCGTGACATGTTCAAGCACCAATATGTCAATGAAAAGCTGTGATCAGGGTAAGGAGCACACAACCCCTCCCCAAACATTCCCAGAATGTTGTTTGTGACTCAAGATGCAAACAACCACTGGATGCTCAGTCTATTTTGGGTACTAATAAAACGTGATGCACTCTTCCCCTTACATGGAAGTTCTTGTAGCTAAACTGGAGAGCACATTTAAAAAATGTGAGTTTTCACAAGAAACAAGGGAAATGAATCATCCTTAGCTCGACTATCCAAAAGCTGGAAAATCTGCACAACTTAGGCTCCTTTTTTTACTAGTGGAGAGAAAAAAAATTATGTCCTGTGAGCAGAGTTCAAAAAAGAGCACTTTAATCCTTATTTGATGGTGTCTGTTTTCCTCTCTTGATCACAAAGGATCCCACAGAGATTAGTTCAGGCTTAACGTCTCCCCTTCAAATATCTTAAGTTTGATAATATGGTCCCACTCTACAGATCCTCTTCTACAGGCTTTGTAGTATATGATTTGTGGAAGGAAAAACAAGAGATTTTATGCTTTAATTATATTGGTAGCCATATCTTGCACAGGTAGATAATTTTACTCTTTTTGAGGTTTTTCCTTCCTTAATTTTATTTTAAGTTGTATTACAGATGCACATTTTAACTGATTTAAGGCCTTATATATTGCTAATTTACTACTTTACTACAAAATGAAGTTTACATCTGTTCTTTATAAATATCAAATACAAATAAATGAAATAGTAAGAACAGCTATATACTATGACTTTATGCTCTGAAAAATAAAGTATGTATTTTATAGATAACATATACTATGAACACTATTTTCATTTTCCATTACCTCTATTAATGATAACCTGAGTGTGTCATCTTGAAAGTGTCTATCTAGTTTGTGTGCTAGAGAAATTCTTCTAGTCAATAACCAAATCCATCAAAGATAGTGCTGTGAAAAGAGATCTGGGGGTCCTGATCAATGGCAAGTTGAATATGAGTCAGTAGTGCCCTGGCAGCCAGGAGGGCCAACTGTGTCCTGGGGGGCAGTTGAGGAAGGGGATTGTCCTGCTTTGCTCTGCACTGCTGTGGCCTCACCTGGAATATTGTGTGCAGTTTTGGGCACCACAATATAAAAAAGATATTGAGCTCTTAGAGAGTGTCCAAAGGAGGGCAACGTAGATGGTGAACGGCCTTGATGGGAAGCCGTGTGAGGAACGGCTGAGGTCACTTGGTCTGTTCAGCCTGGAGAAGAGGAGACTGAGGGGAGATCTCATTACAGTCTACAACTTCCTCATGAGGGGAAGAGGAGGGGCAGGCACTGATCTCTTGTCTTTGGTGACCAGTGACAGGACCTGAGAGAATGGCCTGAAGTTGTTTCGGGGGAGATTTAGGCTGGATATTAGGCAAAGGTTCTCCAGCCATAGGGTGGTTGGGTGTTGGAACAGGCTCTCCAGGGAAGTTGCCAAAGCACCAAGACTGATAGAGTTCAAGAAACATTTGGACAATACTCTTGGGGACAATACTCATGTGACTCTTGGGGATGATTCTGTGCAGGGCCAGGAGTTGGATTCAATGATTCTTGTGGATCCCTTCCAACTTGGCATATCCTGTGATAGTAATATTTCCAATATTTTACTTGCTGTTTTATATTTCTCTAAGAAACTATGGGCATATGTCAAGTTCTTAGTCATGTATGCAGATGTAGAAATAATACAGCATCAATCAGACTTGGAAATTGAGTTAAAGTAGGCAATTTTACTTTTCTGTGAAGTCATTAAATATTTAATATTTCCTCTTGTCCTTCAGGGAATAAATTTAAAAAAAATTACTTCCCCTCTAAATGGTGTCACTTCTACCAAGTGCCCTAAGTAAGCCTTTCCTATGATAGATTACGCTTGGTTCCACACAGCTTCTGCTCTGTCTGGAGACAGTAATCAGGCTTGTCCAGATGTTTTTGCTTCCTTGCCTGCTTGATAAGGACTCTTTGTGATAAATTTCAAAATAGCTCATTTGCATACAAGGTCTTAGGTGTGTGTCAAAAAGCTGAGAGTGGTATACAATTTTAACAAAATATTTAAATTGAAGTACGTGCAATTATTTCCCTAAATTGTTTTAGGTGCAAGGAAAAACAAGGAATTGAAAATGAATGAGAAAAAAAATGTTTAGCATTATGGAGTGCTTCTCATCTATTAGGACACACATACTATTTACATTTCATTATGTATTTTACCTAGTGTAGACATACTGACTGTCCGTGAAAATATTCCTACTATACGCATTTTATAATTCATTTTTAGGCCTGGTTTTGAGTAAGATTAATCTATTTTTGCTAAACACTAGTATTCTGAAACACTGAATAGTGAAAGATGCAACATTTCAACACTTTCAAGTGTAATATAATTTTTATTATTATTATCATCTATTTTCATAGCTTTCTGTGACTGGAGAAGCAAATTTACATTATATTCATATGAAAGCTCACATAAAAAATCTGTTGTCAAGGTAAACTTAATTACAAATTAGAAAACATTTTGGAACTGTTCCTCCAGGTGAAAAAAATATATCATCCAATAATGCGAATGAAAAACTACAGAGAAATATAAACATACAGTATTAAAACTCAAAGTCTTAGAATTATATTCACAGTCTTCAAATATTCCATGAGACAAACTTCTTTTCATAAAAATTGAAAGAACTATAAATGACAATATCAATCCCTTTTGTTATGGAAACTTGTAGGTGTCCTTTAAACAAGTGGTGGTAAGCCCTGAAGCAGCCGCATGGTCTGGAGAAGAGGAAATTGGTGCCCAAGAACCAATCTTCACACCATCTATCAAGATGAAAGTGGTATTGAAAACTTTGTCTCAGTAGAAAACCCATTAGAGGGAGTCCTTCTTCTGAGTTAGGCATCTATACCATAGAAAGACCAGGAGGGAAACTACTACTCCACACCTTTTTTTTCTAGTCCTGGTTCAACGTTGTGCCAAGAATGAAATACAGAGAGCTCTAGGAAGATTCTCCTCTGTGTCTTGTGAACCTTACTTCCAGGTTAGGGACTATAATACAAGGCACAGAGCAATTTAGACAGAGGGAATTTAGGGTCCACGATATTAGAAAGCAATTCAGAAGAGGTT
This sequence comes from Lepidothrix coronata, assembly GCF_001604755.1. Lineage (NCBI taxonomy): Eukaryota > Metazoa > Chordata > Aves > Passeriformes > Pipridae > Lepidothrix > Lepidothrix coronata. The sequence goes on along the minus strand of NW_016690249.1, from coordinate 3,367,902 downwards.
CATAGAGTTCAGGGGTTCCAGGAGTATCAGATTCACAGATAATGTGTCCTGTTAGTTTGCAGGACTCCTGCCTCACTGAAATTGTTATTTCCATCTATTTGTTCCATAGGCAGAAGAGAGAACTCTTCCCAGACAACCACCACACAACAGGGACAGAACAATTACTGCAGATGCAAATGAAAAAGAAGAAAAATAAGTAAAGGTTTCATATGGGTTTTTTCCAGGGCACTCACTTTGAAAATTCCTCACTAAATATGTTCTTTTTAAAAGGTGTTTTTGTGCCAAAATAGAATGCATTATCCAGTGAGTCTCCATGGCAACTTTGTTTCTTCTTAAATGGAAGAGGAAAAAAGCCTAATTAACTCATATGACTTTTTATTTGTTAAAGTGTTCTGCTATACCTTTAGTGACTCTGTCTGCTGTATATTGAAAGACACCATTTCCCTTTGGCTGTTTTTCTTTCTAAAGAGTCACAGGTTTTTCATATTAAATTTAGATCAAGTGCAAACAGCAAATGGTATATCAAGGGAGAAAACAATGCCTCTCTGCCTCTTGAAGCTTCTCGTAACTTTCAGATGCAAAGCTACTTTACCTTCATGCTGCAGGAATACTCATTATGCTCCTCATTCTTTTCATAAAACCCTAAATGATAGGCTTCCAACAATCATATCTGGTGCCAGTCAAGTCCTGTCCTTTAGACAATTAGTTTAACCCCTTTACCCAGAGAAATAAACTAAAATAAATAGCTTTATCCAAACCATTCAAAAGTATTCTACAGCAAAAATGGTGAAAAGGAAAAATAAAATAAATAAAATAAAATAAGGAAGTTTCCAAAGGAAAAATGGCAAGAAAATCTGTGTGCCTGGTTGTAATTCACACTAGTGACATCTATACTTTTGTAATAGTCATAAGAATACAGTCATCCACTGTATTTGTACATTAACACAACACTGGGAAATACTGCGGCTGCAGAATACTGAAACCAATATTTTTTAGAAATCCAAATAATCTTCAAAGATTTTCTACTTCTACATATTTTAATAAATAAAAAGAAAAAAATAATTTGAGAATAAATGTTGAGTTTAGTTTTTTGACTTTCCCACTCACAAACTGAAAGTTTATAACCCTGTGCCCTGACTATCCTGGCACATTTTAAAGATTTTAACAGAAGGACTTCAGCAGAAAAGTTGAACTTGTGACCTCAAAGATCTTTCCCAACCTTATCGATTCTATGATTCTATGAAAGCTGATATATGGCCCTTAGGAATGCTCAACACAAGTCTTGACAGGGGAAAGCATCATTACCAGTGAGGAGGAGGGGAAGGAAGAGGAAGACATCCAGGCTGTCAAACTAAGAGTACCCCAAAGGAGTTATTCAAACTACAGGCATCTCGCCACAAGCATCTGGGAAACTACTTGGTATTTGCTAGAGACCCATTACTAAGCCAGCAATAACCAACAACAGTAGCAGAACGATGTTCATCCAGGGCATGATACTAAACAAACCTGACAGGCAGTTGCAGAAGAGTGCTTGTGCATCACCTGGAGTAGGGCTCCAGTGGTTCTCACCACAGTTCTCACCACAATCTCTGTCATGCTCCTCTATCCACTTTGGAGGTATTACATCAGTGCTGCTGTGTAAGTGGTTCTTGGACATGACAAGAAACTCTTGTTTTTCAGACAATATTATGTTCCCATTCTTTGCTTTTCTTTAAATAACCTCTGCAGCTGGTATTCAATCTGTGTGTTTTGTCCGAAGGGGCACTGAGGGATTCCCAGTGGCTGAAGCAAACAAAGATATTTGAAATGTCACTGCTCTGTGATAGTGCTTGGCCTAATTGAAGCTGGCTCAAGTAAAAAAAACAGACCTAGGAATAAAATATTTTAGATCCGTTGATTTTAAGTAATACACAGTGTTCCCAACACGAATGTAAGCCTCTCCATTATATCCCTTACATGCTATATGACAGAGGCCAAACACTGTCATTGGTTAAAAGGGCTTATTTTCAGTAAGCTTCACAATGTGAGAAACACTGTGACTATTAGAGCATTTACTTCCCTCCAGTGTTGTGTACAGCTCTTGGAAAATCTGGGCAACTACTTTGCCTTTCTGCCCTAATCCATTCTGTATCCATTTAAAATGGTGAATACAGAATGTGATTCAGATCAGGCAGGACTCTATGAAAGGGTGATGTTACAATAAATGTTCCTGTAACAGCATTTTATAATATTAAAATAGTTCTTACATTTTTTCTTATAAAAGAAATAGTATATATATATATATATTCTATGCAAAATGGTAAACAATTCCACCAACAGTAAATGGCCCTATATTTCAGAGCAATGTAGTGAAAAAGATAGATTAGTAAACAATTGTAGTCTGATGTCCAACAACCTCATCCTAGTAGATCTTGGTTTTTGATAATCATTGTTATTTCCTCCATGCCACTTTAGGTACCACAAGACTGGAAGGAACTCTTGGGACATCAGCTTCTGCCGGTTCATCTCCTGTTATGTATCAATTAACCTTTTTGTAGAACTGAGAAATCAAAAAACCTTGAAGGTATTCTCCCTCAAGCCTCCAAAAAACCCCTTCAGCACTTCACTGTGCTATTTGAAAGTAATCTAATCTGCTGTTAATGTATTCATGGTTCATTCATACCTATGCCAGACTGGATCTTTGGCATAAATACAGCTGAATCTTTCTCTGTTTTTGATATTTATAGACAGCAATGAGACCCCCACTTAGCTTTCTTCCTGCTTGTCTAAGCAAGCCACACATCTTGATCTCAGCTAACAAAAGTGAGAAATATACTATTCATGTTTCTCTGTATATGTGAAAAGGGATACATTCTAGATCTAAAATTGTATTTTCCAATCTCCTCATATTGGTGGACATATTTCCTGTGTGTCATTCTTTTCCCTGAAATTCACCTAAGTTTCCAAGGATAAATTCTAAGTTTGCAAATAATTTCTCAGAGCTATCTCTGCCTACACCTTGTACTATTAATCTACTACTCACTGGTTCCTCTTTAGTCTTCATGGCCATTCAGTTTTCCTGCATTATATTCTGATCTTGCTCTATACAACTAACTTCTAACTTCAAATCACCAGCATATTAGTATACCCCATGTTTTTACGCATCATTATTTTTCTTTTTTCCTTGAAAGTGTTTCTCAGAGCTAATAGTATTTTTTAGCCTCAACATTTTGTTTTTATCAGTGTTGATCAGATTCTCCATTACTTTTTTACAGGGGGTGTCATTTTACTATGCAAGGGGCTCTTACTGATTTAATAAAAAAAATTTGCAGAGTAAGTTATTGCTTACCAAGAATGGATCTGCATTTTACTTGGAATGTAAAAAATGCAATGTACATCTAGTTTACAGGCTAAGCAAGAAGTTACCAAGTACATTGGGGATTTTTTCCTCTGTTCTGCACTTCTGTTCATAAATCACTCTTTGATCAGAAGCAATTGATTCTTCTCTATAAATATATATGTAGAAAAAAAATAAAGTGTCTGAGACTGTGTTTCCCTATAAGCTGAATCTTTCAAGAAGCATTATCGAACAAGACACAGGAAAAAGACAGAGGATGACGTGTGTAAATGTGTTAGAAGCCGATGTGAATTCATTTAACCTGGGGCCTCTAACAATAATGTAGTTGAAATAATTTTAGTTAATACCATTCTCATTGGAGACAGTCAAATACTTTTTTCATTAAAGTCTGTGGCTTGTTAAATGAACTAAGCCAGGTATCTTAAAAAAATGGCATTAAAAATTAATATACCGTCCATTATAAGTAGATGCAACATAGACTATATTTACTTTTTTTTTACTTTGTGCTATATATCAGGGTCCAAACCTGATATACATCTCCTGATTATGTGTTTCAGGATTGGCAAAGTTTGCACAGTGTCTTTTGGTGTGATTGGGAGGAAGGTATGCAGTGCTTTTGTGTACACTTGAAAAGAAAGACTGTAGAACACACTATTTTCAGTGCAGCTGCTGCTCCTACATTTGGTTTACTTACCAGACTTTGCCATCAGAGTACTCATTTGTTCTGGCTGTTGTTTTAACTCGTGCTTTCCTGTACAATGCAGATGCCTAAAAGCTGGTTATTTCCTTTGGTGGTGGTTTTGTTGCCTTTTACTGAACTTTTAGCGTGGGTTGGCTGCTCCTTGGGGGCCAGGAGCACAAGGGCACCTTCAGGGTGCACCTAGGGGCAACAGGAGGACGCTGGTGGTAACCAGTTCAGTCAACTGTCCAGTATGTGCCAGGCAAGTCCCTAGCAGGAGGTACGTCTGGGGTCAAGTCCAGAGGTCAACCTGTGGGTCAGAGTCCAGATCTGGGTCATCAGGTGTGTGGCAAGGTGCAAGCATGGCTGTAAGTGTGGAGTGGCTCTGGCAGTGCCTTGGGATGAAAGCCTCATCTTAATCCAGCTCCTGGGAAAGGAAACAGATTCCTCTCTGGGGCATCTCAGCAGACCTGTTCAGGAGGAGCTTCACCGAGGGTTTTTTAGCAGGGCTTTTAACAACAGCTCTCTTCAAGGCCAAGCACCCACACCATTATCTAAGCTGGCCCTGAGTCCAAGCAGACAAATCCACAGGAGTGGGGCGATGTGCTCAGATGCCTGACATTCAGTAACACTGTACATATTGACTATCACAGAGAAAATGATATTGTTGAGCATGAAGAAGTGCCCCCAGATGGCAAAAAAACCAGTGGTAAAGCTATTTTATTCACCGAAATTAGTTGAATATGATTGCTGTATTCACTGAAATTAGTTGAATGTGATTGCTGTCTGTCACTGAGGCTAAGCAGATTAATTGGTTCCTGAACAGCTATTCTTCTCTTTGAGAGAGGCTCAAAGAAAAAACAATAGAAATGCTTCAATTTAGCTACCAAAATTTTTTGGATGTTTAATTACTTCCCTTGATTTTTGAGACATTGCTTATGTTTGTAATAATGTGAGCATCTTAATGCTACCTTAGGTCTTGTGGTTCTAGGATTTTTTCAAATGTCAGATAACAACAAAGGAGGGAAGGCAGACTGATGGGATAAATTGAAGAGAATTGCTGAAAGTGTCACAGTTCAACACAAATAAAACAACCAGAAGGCCAAGATAAAAAGAGAGAAGCACTCTTGCATTTTCTCAATTTTCTACTATGAAAGGAAGCTATTTATTAAATAGTGGTGAGCTAAGAAGGGAATTGGAACTACAAGCAAGGAAACTGCCTCTGGCTTTTTCATTCCTGCTGTTTTAAGAGTAAAAGAACTTATTCTCCACTGTTCACAAATAAACAGGTCAGCATCAAAAGTACCTGGTTCCACCCATTCCTCTTTCTAACAGAAATAAGCTGCAGGACCCTGAATTTTGAGTAAATGATGCAGTCAAAAGGGGCAGCAACTTTTATGCCTCCTGCCTTGGTATCTGCTTACATTACTGATAACTTTTTCCATGCACTGCACTTGAAAGAAATGTAACTATTTTAAGTCAAAGAATGTTTGATGATTCAACTTTCTCTTCATCACTGCTGCTTATGCTTAGGCTTGGGCTTGGACTTTTACAAGAAAAAACAATTTTTTTTAAAACGCTGCCCCAGTCTTTAAATATTTGCCTTCTCAGAAAGATGGAATATCTTGGTGAGGACTTATGTCAAAAGTATAAGTACGAGCTCAAGTATGTTTTACTTTTACAAATTAAAACTCCTCACAAACATTCAGGATGTAAAAGTCTTTAAATGACAGAATCATAAAGTTACATATTAATGTGTAACTAGAATTGGAAAAAAAAACTATTTTCCTCACTGATAGTCAGACAAAGAGCACAATATTGTAAAAAGCAATGGAATCACTCTACTACAAGTATGAAAAGGACTGACACAGACTCATATAAAAAAATTATGACAAATTTTATAAAAAATACAGGAAGATCTCTAAACAAGAGAACCTTTGGATGTTTCCTATCAGACAGATACTAATTTCCTGTTGATATTCCTATTGATATTCTTATTGATAGATAATTAACTAAATTAAATGCTATATGTAATACACTTTGCTATGAGAAATGTATTTTGACCATGCTATATCGTCACTATTATCTTTTGCTCACCTAACTTTAACAAGTGTTGTATTTCCCTTGTTAGTCAATTGGAGAGGAGTCAACATCTCTGCTCACTATCTTTCCTTTCTTACTTTCTTTTTTTTCCCCTAATTTTATTGAAGTATGGATTGTCTACCTGGGTGATAGTGACTCGAATTTTGAGTAACTATTTAGTCATGAGCCAAACAAATAAAATATAGGGAATTACGCTGCCAAATGAACGGCTGTGGTGAAATCTATCTTATTGTGGTATTACTACATATTTTGCTTACCACATATTTGGTAAGATCTTTTTCTTCACCTTCACCAATATTAATCTGAAGTTCATGCATTAAGAGGAAAAATCTTGTCTTATTCAAGCTTCAGTTTGGTGTAATTGAAAAGTACTTGGCCTTTAAATATAAAATTCCTGTTTCCGCAGCATTGTTATTCTTGTTTAGAGGAAGAAAAAGAACTTATGATGTCCTTGTTCTGTAATTGGACTTTTTTCTGGTATTTATTTCTGTGAGAGACTTTTGTTTTCCGTGACTTCTTGTTCTGCTCTCAAACACATATGATAATCTGCCTTGCCTCTCCTACTGCTACTGTTTTCAAGTGGCTGCAGTTATAAGTAGCTAACCCGCTGAGACATAGTTTATTTAATACCTGAAGCTGTCTTAGGGACCAGACATTCCTACAGAAAACAAACAATTGGCAATGAGCAAATGGATCTAGAAGAAATAAGGATCTAGTTAAACCTTTGCCAGGTGAGAAAGAGTGCCAGGGGATTTTTGTGTACAGTAAATAGTAATCACTGAAAGTGTGTTCAGACTTCATCTAAAATGGAAAGAATTTGAAAAATATATTTCTGGTTGCTCACTAGTTTTGTTAATTGTATTCCTCATAAATAGGGGAATAGACAAGCAAATTTTGAACATTTATATTCTTTGGGAATAGGCTTCTTGATAACATGTGAAGGAAAAATAAGATGGAATAAGCATCTTGTCTGACTTTTCAGTTTAAGTTGGTTGCCCAGAACTGTTAATATTTGAAATATTTTTTCCACTTTGAAATCCCCATTCTTGCTCACTTTGAATGCCAGAACCCACCTTCCTCAGGGTCCTTCTTATTAATTAGCTATTCTTTGAATATTGCTTCAACTAAGGAAGATTATGGGGAGAGATGAAATACTCTAGCTTTCTACCTGTGCCAAATTGTATTTCCAGTTAAAGTCATGGACAAAAGTACATAAGTTCTTGCAGTTAAAACATGCATTTGCTAATATGGCATTATTTGCAGTGTTTGATTCCAGTGAACATTTTGTCCCATTGCACTGTGGAATCAGAATTGCCTAATTTTAACATTTCAAAACCTCTAAATGAAACTCCAATTATCATCAAATCAATTTAAAAGTAATGATATTTCAAAGGTTTTAATTCCTTATTTCAATGGTTTTAATTCCTTTTTTTGTTGTTGTTGCCTGATTGTTAAACTGCCAAGATAAATTGGAACATGTGTTCAAACCTTTCTCTGTATCTATGAAGCATAGAAGCTTTCAATTTTTTTAAATGAAAGCCTGAATTCCAGAGCATTCAGATGATTCAGAAGTGTTGACTATAAGAAAAATATTGCAAACAAATAGAGAGGCACAGAGAAGTCAGTCTTCAATTCCACTCCCAAAGTCACTATCTGCCCTAGAGATGTCCAACTGAGTAAAAGAAAGCAAAAGAAAGTAAAAGAGTAGCTTTTCTTTCTAAATAAGAAACTGAGATAAAGAGAAGGAAAAGCTTCCATCCATTAGCACATTTAAGCCTATTTAATTTGAGAATTTTAACTCCATTAAACAAAACACATACAAGTTTGATTTTAATTGTGTTTTTAAAACCCACTGACTTTACTAATACTCCTCAGGAACTTGCATTTATGCCCATTACAACTTTTCTCTAAACTGGAATCTGTCTCTCGGGTTCAGGTCACCTAACTTTAGACACCTGACTGAGGTTCTGCTGTGAACTCTCACTGCTCAGTAGAAAGCGAACACAGGTGTTAGATGTGTCTGCGAAAAATACTTGCAGTACTGTATGATATATGCAGTCTATGGTCACATGTATTTTGTGATTGTTTGGAGATGTCATTCCAACTGCTTAACCAGAGGACTGTCCCTTTCTGCATGATTTCTAGACATGACCAATTCACTGGACTGAGGAGACAGCAGCTTGTTCAGTGCAGGTCATGGGAGGCACAAAGTGGTGAAAGGAGAAGTTGGGAAAGGCAACGCAAAATATACAGTCTGAGGCAGTGCAAACATAGGACTAAATTCTTTAAAGTAGAAGGTCCTAAGTGGCAATTCAATGACTTCTTCCAATTTGAAACAGAATCTTCATTCTGATTGAATTACATAAATCAATGTGAGGCACTGGCATGGTACAGGCAATGCAACATAACACTGCATATCTAGCCATGCATTCAGTAACACCATCCTTTTACTACAGAGGGATGTCATCTTGTCAGACAAAGTAGTCCTTTATTGCTGTAGGTACATTAAAGAAAGAGTACCCTGAAAGAGAACCAGTTTAGGAATACACTGAGAATTTCTGTGTGTATCTGAACTAGCTAGCAGGTGTTCATGCTCTGAAATATAGCAAGCCTGTATGTAGGTCTCTCAGGTCTGAGTGCCTAACAATGTCAGAATTTCCAGAAACCCTCTAATGGTTCTTGATTATAATCTGAATATTTTTTTATGGCTTATTATTATGCCCACCATGTAAACACATATTTTTAATAAAAAATTCTCATTTTTTTTAAATTTTACGTAAGTAACTGTTCAAAGGGAAAACACTGCCTGCTGAAGTGTGTGCAAAACTGTATGTAAGATTATACAAAATGCAGGAAAAAAGTTTTAAAGTGGAATAATTTATAACCTGACATTAAATTTCAAAATAAAATATTGGATAATACATGTTGTTTCAGATTTCTTAAAAAATGGATCTAGCAAGATTGTGTGAGATTTTCAAGTTTTAAAAGATGTATAACTTAACATTAGTACCAGTAGTTCTTAGACCATACTTCTGTCAGCTAGAAATATGTGTGAGGTCAGGATTTACACCGCTGTGGAATGTGCTAGCTTGGGGGTAAAAAAAGAAAAAGGAAGAATTCAAAATATTGTAAAGATGAGGCAGAAATATGATGGTTACAGAAAAAGCAGAATCTTCTTAAGTAAAAAATAGCTTTCAGGAAAATTGTGAAATATATTCAAAGGATTAGAGGTATTATGTGATATCCAAGAGACTGGATGGGAAGTGGAACAGAGATCTCTGAAATATTGCTAGAAAGAGATATTCTTTGGAATTGTGTAATGGTAGAAGATTTTAACTTCCCACATACAAACTGGAGAACAGAGAGAATAAAAGTGAATTATATGGTAAAGGTATTTATAGAAATGTTGGCTCAAAGACTAATTCACATAAGTACTACATGTGTAAGAAATTATGTTGGTTAAGATTAGGTTTTTAAAGCATATGAGAATATAAAGACCAATTTTAGAATATGATCTTAGACTGAATAATGCATTTTGGCCTTGCGCTGTGTAAATTTACATAGGCATAAAATTAGCTCTTTGTCTAAGATTTTCAGACTCAAAGGAACAAGCTTTAAATACTTAAAAGGTACAGTACAGGATCTGTAATATGCTGTTTGTTTGGACTTTCTTTATCATAATTGCAGAAATCTTCAGAGTTTGCACCTCAAATAAACTAGAAGGATGACGTTTCTAGTTCTAACAGGCTCAAGTGCCACCTCTCAAAAGGCACGAAGAATAATCAGCAGTAGAAAAAGAGACAGAATGAGACAGCAAACATCGTAAAGCTCAGGCAGGAGGCAATTCAGGCTTGCCCCAGGTCAAACTAGTTTAACATTTAAATTTGAAGTTAGAATAAACAGAATTATTTTTTCCAAGTTGTTTAAATGAAGAGATGAGCAAAATACCGGTTTCTGAAAGGTTGATAGTGGCATCTATATTTTCATGTTATTATTTTTATCAGGGCAGATGCTTAGGTTTTTCTTGTAAGGATGATATTGAGGGAGATGGACTTCTAGTTTGAGTTGGTATATTTTTTGCTATGTTTCTAAGAAGGAAAATGAGAGGGGAAATCCTGTACAATAACCATGATATTGAGGATAAAAAAATTTAGTTGTTCCTTCCTGCCATCTTCCCTAGATGCTTCAGTTGAATAAGTATCACAATATTGAATAAGGAAGGGAAGGCAGAGGAAATTCCGGGTATGTGTTTAAAAAAAAAAAAAAGAAATTACCTCAAGCAGAGTAGAAATCTCATTCATGAAACACAATATGCTCCCATCAAAAACTCGCCTTCCCAAAATCTGGAAAAATTATTGTCCAAAATCATGGAACTTGATATCAAGTTTGAAAATTACTCTGTCAGTCCTGGGTGCTGTTTTATGACTGGAAAATTACCTATTTCGAAACAGAAAAATACAGAGCAACATCAGCTGCAGTAGATTGATTTCAGTAGTAAGCAAAGCTTTAGAAGAAATTTGAAAAGATATTAAGCATTGAAATAAATTGTACAAGAACATAACATGTTTTCACCCACCCTAGATAAAACCAGAATAACACAATGTCTCTCCTAGAAAAGAAAAATTATTTTTCTAGACAAGGAACTAGTGTATCTGACATTCATTATAGTGCTATGGTGGCATTTGAAACACTTAGTAATCCTGGAAGAGAGAGAGATGGGAAAGTTTAAGGAAGGTAAACAGGATTGGTTTTGTCAAAACATTGGTTGTGTCAAAAGAGGAAGCACAAAACCCAGGAATTATTCCCAACAATGTCCCTAAAGGATGATTTCTGGCTTTTTTCTGTCAATTTGTTAATGATGTGGGCAGAAATTATAGAAGTTTATTGTTAAACATGAGAATGGAACAGTTAGGGCATTAAAACCCAGACAATCATAGATTTCTGATTGGTACATTCATTCTGAAAAGTCAAGAAAAGTTTGTAAATATGAGTGTAGTGATGTTCTGCACAGCTGTTTAGTAGAAAGAAGGAAGAAGATTACTTAAAATCAGAGATAGGTGAGTTTTCAAAGACCTACTACATAAAGTGATTGTCTGCAATAGCAAACTGTTGTTCTTTCACAACTGAGGATTTCCCTCCCCACCTCATGTTTCTAGACTAAAAGCTAAAAATCAATACAGATCTTAGGAGCTTCATGATGGTCAGATTCAGAAGCCCATTCAATGAATCTCTTTCAAATCAGTAGAAGTTCAGAACATGAAAAAACAACAACAGAGATCTTTTCAAAGATTGCAAATTGCCCTACTAATTTGTTGTAATTAATTGCCATCCCTTGGAGTGAAATCCCCCTGAGAGACTCTGGCTGCAGGCACCTGCCCTGCCTCTCACTCCAACACACAGACCAGAACCTTAGCCGAAATAAATCACCATCAAGTATCCTCAAAGTTCATGTATTAACCAATGCATTGGTGGCTGCTCTACCAGAGTAGCCATTGGTGTAAAAGTATATGTCTAAAATGAATTTTGTCTAAAAACATTGCACTTTATTTTTTGGTCTAGGCTAGCCATTTAGCTCCTTCCATGGCTGGTAAAAGATGTGTGCCTTAGCCTGAGACAATTATTAAAGATAGGTGGCATAAATTGCATTCTGTAAATGCTTGTTCTAGTCTGTCCACTATTTAGACTGCCTTAATGTCCAAGTTGCCTAACTTACAGATCACTAATACTAGATGGAATGAAAAACACATTTTGGGGGTTATTTACAAAGATTTACTGTAGGTGAAGAAGGGCAAGATTTATATGCTCCCTCCAGAGTCAGGGTATCAGTCAGTGTAGAGGACAAGGGAGTACAGGTTCCTAACTTTAGCCCCAGTTAGTTGCTCATTTCTAGTACATTAGTTTGTGGTTGCTTGACCACGTGGACTGAATCCCATCCCACTTGATACGAGTGGAAAGTGGCAGCTAGACTAGAGCTGTCGGCTTTTCTTTCTTTTCAAAATACTTTTGCTCCACATATTTAACTTGGAAAAAAAAACAGTTTGTCAGGAGGCAGGGAGGACAGAGTCCTTTTTGAGGGGAGCTGTGAGCCAAGACTCACAGGCATGCAGGGCAGAGCCTCAGCAGTCGGGCCATCCCACTGCCCACAGACTTGAGCTAGGGGGTAACCAAGGGCAGCCCCAGCCCAGGGCATTAGGCACCTCTCTGGGAATGAGGATAAGCCAAGGCTGGGCCAAGGTGTCAGCCCATGGGTTAGGTTCTGGATCCATGGGACCTCTGGCCAGGCAGACAGCTGTGATGCAGTGCAGCTCTGGAAAGGATGAAGAGCAAGTATCTCCCAGTAAGAGCTCCAAGGCAGAGGAGCTCAGGTTGGTGGTAGTGTCCCACAAAGATATCCCTATCAGTGAGCTGGCCTTGCTGGGCACTCAGATGTGATCTTCAATTCCCTGATTACAGTGAGAAAAAGTCTAATTTGAAGTTCCTAAGAATTAAAAAATAATTTGGTAATTTGATAAATTGCTTATTTCTTTTTCATTTTGGGGGGCAGATGGGAATCCTTTTGTGCACCTTGGGTAAAGGTTCATCAAATATATATCATTGAACTTGTGTATTTTGACTCTTTGCTCTGCAAGAAAGGGAGCTGTGTTTCTTCAGATGCAATTGTGGGATATCATTCATGGTCTGATAACAGTGTTGACATTAGAGCTTTTACAAAATTAGGAAAGGCTATCATTATTTGCCATGGGGATAGTATCTCTCTACTTTTCCAGTTTTCAAAAGTAATTAGATTATTTAGCTTTAAACTTTAAAAAACCAAATTACTGTGGAACAGTAAAGCTACCTGAAAAACCAAATGACACTCCTGAAAGTTGTTATTGATGAAAATTAGACAGTTTGGAAGGAAACTTACACAGCATCAACTGGGGTTTTCAGACCCACTTGTTCTAAAACCGTAATACTATTCTCCAGATGATTTAGCAGTGCACTTACAAAAATCATAGGCATACCCATGTATTAGCATATTCTTTTTCTGTCTAATCAATACACTGTTTTCCTGCTGTGTGCAATGTTTGTTCCCTATCAGAAGTGTCAGGAGACAGCTCCCTTTCCTGGAACATGCTAACTGTTTTGTAGGATGAAATAAGGACAAAGTTCTGCCTGGAAACTGTCCGAGTTTTGTGGAGATCCCAAATATCTTGCTAAGCTGCTTTCCATAATACAACTAAATATTTGTCCGAGTATAATTAACCTCTCTGTAAACACCATCCTTCGCATTTTTTATAAAAAGAAACATTACAGGCTTTCTGTACCTGTCATAAAGAAGCAGAAGTAGAACATTCCCAACATTTTTCCTTAGCAGATCTCCTTGGAGATTACCACACACTGCCTCAGAGCAGTTTAAGTGAACTGAACCTCATAATCCATATTTTCATGTGCATTATACTTTCTTAGATAACAGTAGATTGGGTTCAGAGAACTCAGTGATCAAGAACCATGTTTGGGGTACTGTGTGCTGAACTGGACATTAGGATTTTTTAAGCTTGCATTAATGTGTTGAGTTGTGATTTAAATTTTCTTGCTCTGGAGGGGCCACATGAGGTAATTGAATAGGTAGCAGTGTAAGGATTCAGCCATGAGCTTAACCTGGGGTAGCTGTTTGAAAAACAGTGATTTAGCTATAGCTAAAGAGACTTCTTTGAAGGCTTTCATTGGTATCCTACAAAGCTTCTTCATCTCTTTAACCCTTGTGGTAGACCTTTAATGGGTAGAGACTCATCAGCCTTAGTCTTGCTCTTTTTTTTTCAATGATAAGAAGAGATATCACAGCTAAGTTAGAAATTTGATAAAGAAACTGAGATTTAAGATAAAATATATTTTCCAAATATTCCAATTTTTTGTGTAATGTAAGCTGTAAAAGCAAGAGAATATTTTCATATCCTGTTTTGAGAGACAGAGGAAATTGAAAACTTGATGAATGGAAATGAATTAGATTGACTCCTGGTTTCCCTTTCTTAATATAGCTATTCAATTAACAAGTTCCTCGTTATAGTTTTTCTTTTACTAAATGCTATTTTATATTCATGTGAGCTGCTACAAATATTTAATTAGCTTGATTAAAGGAAATATATGTCTGCTGTCACACTGGTCAGCACTATTTTTTATTTTCCTCATGCAATTCTTTGGATTTGGATTTTTCTCTTGACAAAGAAATGAGGCTTGGAGCTAAAGACTTCTGGCAAGGCTTCCTCAATGATTTAAAACACTGAATTGGATTTCTAGTTCTGGCTCACGCTGGGGCTAAGTCTGTTTTGCAATGGTTTGCAGGTACCTGGCATTGTAACAGGAATGAGAAAATGGTGGTAATCCCAAAGAACCTGGGTTTCTCAATTTGTCACCAGCTCTGAGGGCCTCAAAAAGGTGTCAAATAGAAAACAGGAGGAGCAACACATTCCTCCTAACCCTCTCCACAGCTGAGTCTCTGTTTCTCTTGTTCATTTACATTTTTGACATTTTGTTATTACTTAGTGTTGCAATGTCATAAGTTAACTCTTGTTAACTTGTCAAGGGTTCCAGGCTCCAGTGAGGGAATAAAATAATGAAGAGCTTTTATGTAGTTGGTCAAAGATGGTTAAGTTAAAAAGAGTTTAAAAGTAACAAAGTGATTTAAGTTTGCAATTATTACAGAACCCAAGTGGTTAGTTAGCAGAGTGCAGCTAATGAATGTGACATAAAAGCAGTTCATAATCTATAGCACTGTAAAATTAAGAAAAAAAAAAAACCAGGTTCCTGACTAGAAATTGTTTCAAGCATCACTGCTGTTCATTTCAACATGCAGCACTATACTGGAACTAATCCAATAAAAACTCTGAGAGTTCACCTTCATACTCCTTTACCCTCAAGGATTTCTCTCTTGGCAGAATCTACTGTGTTCACACTCTGTTTTGCCACAGTTGTTCCCTTCATTCAGATCCTTTCCTAAACTGGAAAGTGTTTCTCCTTCAGAACTGCAAAAATATTTGTAGCTAAAATTCCACCCAGACCTACTGTTTGAAAGCACCTTGTTTCACTGATGTTTACCACGCAGTGCCCAACCTTCAGTTTTTCACTTACCTTAGAGAACTACTCTGGGTTTATTCCACCTTCTAATTGTATGTACTTTGGGAAGCCCTGCTTTGCAGAAGCTAACTGTCTTGGTAGCGCATTCAACACTCTTCATGTATCACGGGAAAGTCCCTTTGCACTCTAGGCACAAACTTATTTAAAGGACTGAGAAACTTGCTCTTCTCCCCAGGATTATTCTGTGTCATCAAGTTTTCACAGCCTAAGGCTGTATAAGCTTTATCTGGTTTTCTCTTGTCACATTACTGTAATTCCCACTGAAAAAGTCTTCTGGGAAGGTTATGCAGTCCAGAGTTAGGTCCTCCAGGGAGAAAGAGAGTTTATTCCTCAGTATCTCTAGAGACACTGCTGAGAAATACCAAGTTCAGCTAGTAACCTTCACAGTGCTGAAAAGCAGTAAGGGAAAGAGGGACGCTGCTGAGACTTGCAGGATACACATTGGAGAAGGCT
Source organism: Lepidothrix coronata (assembly GCF_001604755.1). NCBI lineage: Eukaryota > Metazoa > Chordata > Aves > Passeriformes > Pipridae > Lepidothrix > Lepidothrix coronata. The sequence continues at coordinate 3,352,216 of NW_016690249.1, read as the reverse complement.
TTTAGATTTTTAGATTCTTGAGAAATTATGAAAACTTCTGAAACAGAAGTACTATTTCCAGAATAGATAGGTTCATTCTTTTCTCTCTTTCTCTCCTTTCTCTCTTCCTTCCTTCCCTCCTTCCCTCTTTTTCTCTCTCTCTTAGAACAACAAAAACCACCATAAAAATTAAACAAACGGTCTTGGTGAAAGGTCAAGGAGCCAGTAGATGCAGATGAACAATATAGTTCAAGTTGATGAAGTGTGTATCCTAAAATAAAGGAGACAACAGGAAATTATGAGCAACAATCACAATAAATGAATTCCCATTTAAATAGGGTACTGAAGAAATAAAAATTTAGTGCAGAAAGTATAAAAAACTAATAAATAAAAAGAGGAAGATTGCATGTTTTAATCTACCATATTCTGCTATAAACATGAAAATGGGAGGAAGATAATTAGGGGCACAGTAAGAGAAATGCATGAACTATATAGGAAATACAGCACAAATTGTAATGTATTTTATACTATATCTTATGGTAATAGTCAAATCAAATAAGTAAGTTCAGTGTTTCAGGAAACTTTGAAATCCTGCTGGATGTCTGAATATTTAGTTCTAAATAGGAAACATTTAGTAATTTACAACTAAAGTGATAATGATTTTTGTGACCTGCTCAGAGCAAATCATCAAACCAAAAGGCCAAGAAACAGAAGAATAGCAGAGAAGGGTTCACTATGCTCTCGTTTAAAGAACACATCACAGCAGGGGATGATGCCAAGACTAAATTTTTAAATGTGATTGGCTGACCTGTAGAGCAACTGGTAGGGGAGCATGTAGGAAGAGATGCAACTTGTGGCTTGCTCCTGTGCTGCGCATACATTTTTTACTTAAAAGCTCTTTATAAAGTATTAGATCCAGGATTTTTGCAGGGTTAGCAAGCTCTGTGGCACCCAGTCTGCTGCCCTACTATTTAATGTCAAAAAGAAGACTACATAAGCATGACAGAATGGTGATTCTTGTTTAAAAAGAAGATATAGAGGAGAACCACAGGGTAAAATAAATTTACGTGACATATAAAATGCATTAAATAAACAACATATAGGATGTTCACAGGAAATTCATATTACTTGAGATGTTAGAAAGACTCAGAAAGCACTCAAGACAAAAATGACATCCTAAAAGAGTTCTGATAACAAAAAGGATAGCAGACTACACAATTTCCTTTGTCAAGCACTCACCAAGCACTGTTACAGAAATAACTCACATTAATTAAAAGGGAAAGTTCTAACATGGTAAAATATAGGAAACCAGAGCAGTAAAAAACGCTCTTCCCGGAACAGGGAGGTACTGAGCTACCGTTTCCCACTGTAAATGGAGATCCCCACTGCAACTGTTCAATATATTCACAGATAATCTGTAAACAAGAGAAAATAATTAGGTGACAGTTTGCTAATATAAATAAATTTTAAAAAGACATATCAAAAGGAGAACTGATTAACAAAGTTTGCAGAAAAGGCTGGGGATAGTGAATCACAGTGTAATAAAATGATGAATAAAATCCAATATAAACGAAGAAGAAATTGATATTCCTATCTAAATGCTTGGCAACACTGAAAAAAATAGAATATCTGGGGGAAAAAAGAAAATGAAAACAAAACCAGAACAATCCTTCTCTGTAGGCTTATTGTATTCAGTGGTTTCCATTCCATTTGTAATTCTTCTACTCACTGCTGAGAGATGATGTGGTAGAATTAGAAAATATGTCAGTTACAAGTTGTGTCCCTGGAAGTGTTCAAGGCCAGTGCTTTGAGCAACCTGGTCCAGTGGAAAGTGTCCCTATCTATGGCAGTGGGTGTTGAGCTTAGTCATCTTTAAAGTTATCTTCCAATTCAAATAATTCTGCAATTCTATGATTCTATGAAACATGCTTTGTAGCTAACTGTATTAAGAAAGGAAAATGATGAGTTGACCTAATGAATTTCCATTCATCAGCTGTTCAATTTCCTCTCTCAAAACTGGATATGAAAATATTCTCTTATTTTTACAGCTTGCATCACATCACTTGATGTCAGATATAGGAAACAGGCCGAGGCTTGTTTTGTTTACCAGTACAAATGTGGTCTAGATTGGCTCTGGGAAGTATTGGGCTGTCTGACCTTGCCTTACACAATATAGTCTTGGTAATACCAAAGGCTTATAAAATAAGATGACAAAGAACTTGTTGTATTGAATTTTCATTTTGGAGACATCATAAAAAATATTGGTTTACATTTACTTTATTCTGACATTTTCCTGGAGGTTTTTAGTGGAAAGGAACGGTAGGGTGGAGGAGAGAGGGGAAAGACATCCTGAAACTTCTGTCCTGATGGAAAATGGGGAAAGAGCTCCATGGAAATTAATTCCTTCACATAGAGGCATTACTGTCACACAAAAGAAGAAATCGGTTCAGCTGTGAACATGTTCTTGTTCTGGTTAAGTTCCAGTCCTTGCAAGAAACTCAGGATTTACCTATAAGTCTTGGATATAATTAAATTCAAAAGTCAATATGGGTTAATCCACTGTGTCTAAGTTTTCAAGCTATGTGCTCTAAATGTTAAAGTAATTTTCTCCATTTTTAATAGTGCTAGTTTCTCTGAAACATCTTTCATCTGACACCAATTGTCCTGTCCCAATTAGACTTTTTACTTTATCTTTTAAAATTTTAAGAGTAACTCTGACCTAACCTATTTCTGAGATCTGGGCAGAGTAAAGAGTATTTTTCTGGAGCCATTGTCTGAATTTTGTATGAATTCACATTTTCTATGCCTTGTCATCTACACCTTTAAAATTTTGAAGTAATTCTAAGCGCATGCAGGTTCATCCATTTTTTAGAATAGGTGTGAAATTGACATTATGTTCACTGTGATAAAATCTCTTTAGTATTTTTGAAAGTAAAACTCATGCAGTTACTGGTCTGGTATTTATAAATTTGGATATTTGTTTAGTTGTAAACGTGCAGTAATTGAGCATTTATGCAGAAAAGAGAATCACAGTGACTACTTGCACAAAGTAATAGAGAAGAAATTTGCATCAGAGATGTTCTTGAAGACATTTTGGAACTATATTTTTTTTATATATAACTTTAAATATTGTTTCTTACAGCACTTAAATAATTGAAATGAGATATAAGAACTATAACATGAACTTCACCACAGAAATATAGAAAGTATGAACACATAGTATGAACTATTTGCAAAAAGTGTAGAATATATATCTCACCTCAGAAACTACTGTAGAATCTACAAAAAGTGTCAATTACAAAAAAAAATCAGTTATTTTGTGAGCACATGAACACCGCAACTATATTAATTATTTGAAGAAATTTATCAATGCTATTTTTCACAATGTCTCATACATTTATGTCAGCTTTATTTTCTAAGACCAAACTGATATTTTATAGTAAATATTCTTGATTTTGTTGAGAAAACAATTCGATAAGAGATGTATTAACTAAGCTCTTAAATTTATACCTAGACCCTTCTCCTTTTCTTTCCTTGACACTAATACCAGACGACAGTGATTTGCTGTAAGATGGCAGTGGCTAAATTCTTCTTCCAGTTGTTGATCCAGAATTATTCCTCCTCTGGCCTGCAAAGGCTAAGGTAAATAAAACCGCGTGATCCCATTTAATAACCTAAGCCCTTCATACATGCTGGCAAGACTTCGGTGGAGTGCTGTCTGTGTAACTGGCACTAGACACTGGCTTGCAGTACTTTTGTTCTGTCTGCCATTTTGGATGAGTGAACACACACAAATGTCAAAAGAAATAAAACTGTGGTCTCTTTTAACAGTGATTATTTTGTCTCATGCCCTTTACATTGCACAGCTTAAAGTATCTCTCATGACTTATCTTCCTCAGAAGAAAATTTTTCTCATTTAATATATGCATTTAAAGAGCACACGGCCCCTTAACACAGTCCTCCATCCTCAGTGTGTCATGTCTGTGACTGAAGTTCACATATCCCACAGTTACTCTTGTTGCAGCAAAAAACCCAACTGATCAGTAAAAGACAAGGTAAACCCCTATAACCTGTGAGCTATAGCCTATATATATGAGCGATATAACCCATGAGCTATACCAGAGAACAGCAGTGACTCGTGTTTCCTGTGTCAGGTGTCTGTGCCACCCTGCTGAGACAGTCTGGGGACTTAGTAGAGCAAGCTTGTAAATCCTGACTAAAAACACCAAGCTCTCATATTTGGTTAGAAGCTTACTTGCCTCTGATATCTGTTTGGACATCTTACATGCCACAATTCCTTTTATGAAAAATAAACCAGCTTTTATTGCTGTGGGGAAAGCCTCTTGTCCAGGTAGAGTTTAGTGTCAACAGCCTCCACGTCTGTCCCCATCACCAGATCTTAGGATCTCCCATCCCAGAAGTGTCCACCACTGCTGAACCTAGATGTCATTTTGTAGTTCAGTTGCAAGAGGTGATGTACTTCCCTATGGACAGACATGACTGAAGCACTAGTATATATATGCAGGTTAAAGCCCAATGTAATTTAGTTAGACTCTCTAGCCTATAAGAACACAAATGATGATTCAAAGTGCCATGTGATCAATGGATACCAGGTTGTGTTCATGTTAATTTGTTAATTATTTTAAAGTTGCTGCTTATATAATACAATGCTGCTGAGTTTGCAATGTAGTGAATCCTGTACTGTTAGAAGATATAATTAAGCAGTGTACGTATGAGAATGGCTACATCATGGTTATTTTGAAGAGACCTCCATTAAACTTTAATGCTCTAGATAGCCTAATAAACATATTATTTACTGTCATAGCTATTATTGGGAGATTCTTAGCATTTAATTTCATCTGATGGAAGTCACTCTTTTATATCCTATTGGCTTTTGGTTTATGCCAATACCTTTTTTAGTTTGTGCATCTACTAAGGGATCCAGTTACTGATCCAGTGTTCACTGAAGTAATTGAAAATGTTTTCATCAATTTCAATAGGAGATAAATCAGATCAGAAATGAAGACCAGTAATAAACAAGGACAACATTTCATTCTTAAATTCATATTCTTTTGTTAGATGTGTTATTACTGTGAATCTTTTTTCTCGCCCGTAGGCTACTACTCTTTATTACAAGATCTGATGTATAGTTTAATAAATTAGTTGTTGTTTGAGGGAATTTGAAGATTTTGGTTTTGAGACACAGTTAGATCTTTTATTTTTCAGTATTTATATTCTAATTCCAATAAGAGAGCATCATGACATCTTTATAGTTCTTATCACTAGTATAACCCTAAAAATATTTCAGAAGTTAAGCATACAGTATGTAAAGTAAATGAACTATTAAAATATCTGCTATTAAAAAAGGATGACTTTAAAAAAGTGAATAGTTATATGTTTTTCAAATTTTGTTATCTCATTTCTTTAAGTTGTTCACTGTAGAATAACTAGTGTGCTTCTTGTTCTTAAAACATTTTGGTGTACTAAAACGTTGGCTCAGTTGTGCTGTAAAAGTCAATAAATTGTGTGTGTATAATATTTATATTGTTATCAATTATCATGGTTTTATCATGATTGATGATATTGCAAAAAGTACATGAACCCCTGAATCTTCATTTTAATTAATTACTGGAATTTTTGTGAATTAAAACTTCTTAATCTTGGTTCTAAAATACAGTTTTCTGACTAGATCAATATCACATCCTTGTGGAAATTAACCATGTGCAGAATGTATCCCTTAAAGGAGAAATATAATCCTTTTATATCCACTGGAAAATACACTCTGTGGGACAGGACTTGGAGTCTGGCCAAGCTGCAATGGTGCAGGGGAAATTGTTTGCTAGGGATGATAAAACACTCTTCTTAGATCTTCTTAAAACATACATGCAGGGCAGAGTTTAGAATGCCTGGATATCCTAATGCAAATCTGTTTATTCAAATGTCCATCTCAACAAATAATTACTTAGAAATAAGTATTTTTTGCTAAAATGTAAAAATTTATCTGTAATCTTCTGCCTTTTTTTTTTTTTTTTTTACTTTGTAGTACATATATACATATTTGCTTAACCTTGACTTTAACCTGCAGCTTTAAAAGGTTTTTTTTTCCATCAGCAACATACTGAGTTTGAAAAGGTCCATAGGGTAATAGAAAATGTATAGTGGGGATAAGCAGTAATTTCACAGTTAACTGATCATGATGTTACAAGATGCAGTGCACCCTCCTAATCTTTCCTTACTCTTACTCTTTCTCTTTCCTTTTTTTTTTTCATGGTAGCCTAATTAGTATTGCTTGGTGGTTTTATACAAACTAATGAACCGAAGAAATAAAAGACGTGGCAGTGAAAGTGCCTGGCCCAGATTTCCAGCTGTGGTCAGGTACTCACTATACTCAGAAAGACAAGAGGATGTGTCCTTCTGAACTGAATCTAACACATCTCCAATACCTTACATGGCAGGTCTTGAGATGCAGGGTTATCACCTTATATACTCTCAGGGAAGCTTAAAGTAAAAATGTTTTATTCTACTGTTGTAATTGCCTAGGACTATGTATGCTGACAGATACCACTGCAGAGCTGATGAGAGGTTACTTGTTGCGCTGTTGTAACATTACCCTTTGTATTCATCTATATATACCTCAAATCTCAGAACAAGCTGAACTAAATCTTCATATGTCTGGATTTCTTGAAAGGAGAAAAAAAAAGTGTAGTTTTTTAGAGAGCAAATTGCTCAGTACTAGGTGAAATTTCTGAATGTGTTGGTTTCTTTTTGAACCTCAGACCAGCAAGATGGCATCTTTGAAAGTAAGACTTGGAGAAGGATGCCTCAGGAAAAGCCCAGTAAAAAATTGACTGTAAATGACTGAAATGAGTATGAGTATCTCAAATTCATTTATTAAGCTTTAGATCATGCCCTGATTCAAAAGGCTGGGGAAATATTACATGACTTTTCTTTAAATGAGTGAAAATATGATCAAGAAAGCATAGAGCAGATCAAAACCTATTGACCTTCCTTTTTAGTCTATGTATAGCTGCACTTTATACAGACTATCACTTCCTTGACTTTTAAAATGAGGCTTGCACAGACCTTAATAGGGCATTCAACGCAAAATGCAAACCCAATCAAAACTACCTGAGTAGTTTTATAGCATCAGGATTTCCTTGATAGAGCTGATTCTTGATACTTTGATTCAAATGATCAGTATTTTTTCTTCTGGTAGGTTTTTTGTTAGTTTCATTGTTTTTAATCTCAAAAGTGTACCATTCTTTTCAGTATCTGCTTTAGGTAGACAAGCCATTTATAAAGATCCCTTTGTGACAAGCACCTTGCGTTTTAATACAAAAACGGCCCAATCTTAACTACACACTTCCAGTAATATTTTCTCTGTGCCTCTAATATGGTGAATGAAGTGGAACTAATTCATTATAGCAAAGTGGATGGGGCTTAAAGCTCAAGAAGAAATAAGTCAGAGACACCAGCACTGCCTCAAATGAGTTTTGCCTTATCTGTGGTGGCTTTGGAATGGAAAGCCCCTTCTCTGGCTCAGGGCACAACTTGGATTCTCACCTGATCCACTCAGTGAGTTGTCTACTAAAATGCTCATACTCTCCATATATTAAACAAAGAAGAAGATCTGTTTTCCATGCCCAAAGTGATTTTTTAAACAATTTTATTCTTTAGTAGATTATTGAAAATTGTTTGATTTCGCATCCATTCAGTAAGAAGCCATGAAACAGCTGGACTGTTCTGCAAAGAACTCTGTATATTGCATTGTGCAGGTTGCATTAGTCAGGAATTCAAACATTTTTTGAGACTTAAAATGTTCTCACTGATTATATTTCTATTTGAACCAGTGCATGTAACAGCAGAATCTGCCTAGAACTTTCAGGATAAGATGCATTGTCCAGTTCTAACAGTCAGGTAATCCAGGTGTTATTTTTTCTGTTGCATTACACACAAACAAGGTTTTAACTCAATTAGGAATGGTACTGACTTAAGATTTGAGGAATGGGATTCGTTTGTCCTAAGACACCTAGAAGTTATACAGAAGGCCTGACTTATCTGCCTTAGGTTCCATTTCCACTCAGTGGAAAGAAGCAGAGACCCACTATGAGAGGCTCATTTTCCCTTAGAAATGTGCCTAGAGCAAATTGACTGTTTGGCCTATTGGGGCTGTTTATCTGCCTCTACTTGTTATGAAGGGTAACTATCTCAGACAACCAACTTGGACATGTAGTAAGCAATCATGATAACTGAATATACATATCTCATGACATTTTAGGTGCTGCAGGATAACCAAGGTGTTTAGGTGGATATGACAGATATGGCACAACATTTTTGCATATTGACCTTTTTAAGTTCCTTTCATTTAAAAAGTATACTTTTATGTTGCAATGAGTTTTTAAGAGAATCTGAAACAAGGTTAAGAAGCCAGACTGATATACAGATTTTGGAGACCTGTTCAAACTTAACAACCTAATATGCTGCATATGAGGAATCAGCTTGGCTAAACTTGATTTAGGGAAGTAAGCAGACACCATGACTGCAGAGTTACCACTCATACCATCTTATCCTCAATTTGTTATCTTCTGTGGAAGTACAGAAAAGATTGCTAAATTTACCTTACTGGCATTTCTAGAAGAGGGAGATGGAGAATGCATCAGGACAGAGAAAGTTTTGGCATCCCTGATGCTGATGAACCAGTTAGAAGGAAAATTACATGTAATATGATTTCTTTTGAAGTTAAAAATTTCTCAAAACCAAAAAAAAATTGAAGTTGGAGGGTGATAAAATACATTTAAGTGACCAGGAATAATATGAACTGCTTTAAGTTATATTTCTGAGAAATTTTTGTTTTTCCCCATTCTTACCATTTTTAGTCATTGCACAGCTTCATGGTATTATTCTCAGAATTCATGTAGAATAGAAAAGTCGTATTTCCTGGAAACTAATCCTGGCTATCACAAATCAATCTAGTAGAGTAAAAGCTGTTATTCGGAAGCAAGTAAAAATGCAGTAAGGCTTAATGACCAGTGCTTGAGCCTTCATCTCCTGTGTTTATCAGACTAAAATTAATGCAAAAGTTCACCAAATAAGAATAAAATTGAACATTCATGCTGTACAGTTATTAATGGAAACAGAATGTAATTAATACCACTATTTAGCAAACATGAACTGACAGCTGAGACTAAACCTAGAAGAGGACTGAGTTGCACACAGGTTACACATTGCAGTGCTTTACAATGGTAGGGCTTGCTCCTGGAGCAGTCAGGTCTGTGCTAGATGTCTATTTGCCACATGGGGAGAATTTTCTACCTAGAGGTGGGAAACCAAAATCAACTCTCACTGTATTCTGGCATAGAGTAAGGCCTGGATATCAAAGATCAGTACAGTGCATTTCTGACATTTAGGAAGTGCTCAGTAAGTTAAATTTTTCTATGTAGCCTCATACTTATTGCACATGGCCAGAATATCTATGATGCATGAGCTATAAACCTAATGCCTCCAAAAAATCATTGGATCTGATGTGTTGCACACCATCCCAGAGCACTCCAACATTTTCTGCTGTTACATAGGTCCAGCACTCCCCACTGAGCACGTGCACTGTTGTTGCTGCAGGGCTGTACTGTTCCTGGAGACAAGGAGCAGCACGCTGCTGGACATCTGGAACAAGTATCAGTTTCTTGAACCACTCCAGGATGAGATTTCTGGGTTGCAAAAGAGAAAATGCTAATACATATTTTAGCCTCCTCCTAGAGTTATTTAGGGACTACTGAGCTGCTAAGGGTTCATTTCAGAAATTCAAGGCTCAGAAAGAAAAGGCAGAAGAAAACTCTTGATTCCACAGCTAGTAACGAGGGTGTTCACCCAGGCAGGAAGCATATGAGACAGATACAAACTGTTTCAAGATATTGCAAATAGGGAGGTTTTTTTTTCTCTGCAAAAAGAGCTCAAAGTTCCAAGGCGGATAACTCTCCTTTTTCATCTGACTTTATTTGTTCTCTTTGTTTCTAATTGTAGAAATATTGATTTATTTTTTCCCCAGGCGACGTTGGAACTTCAAGAGGAGGGGAAGAAGATTCATGCACTTAATCTAAGCCGTAAGTGTCTTCTTAGGGCAATGGTGGTGAGAGACCAAGATCTAAACTCCTCAAGCTGACAAGGGACCAGAAATGGGTTCCCACTCCCTGCCAATCAAGAGTTCAGGAGAGGTTGGAAGAAACAGATGGTACTTGAACGTACCTTAAAATAAGTGAGCAATGTTAACTGCACAGTCAGTAGAGACGATCTCTTGGAGGAAGCCCCAGGGCCAGGCATGCTGTCCTCATTGGGAATCCCTCACTGTGAGGACCAGAGAGCTGAAGAGGAGGTGGCTAGACCAAGGCAGTTGCAGGGTTGTCTTCCACTTCTGAGCCCATTTTTACACTTCCTCCCAGCGTGATCTTATGATCAGAAGTCTCAGAGTGAACATTTTGCTGTCTCCTGTGTCCTGTCTCTGGCCTCCTTGACCATTATCTTATTCAATCACACACCTTCCTACTCCCAAACTCATGTCCTTTCCTAGTGGATAGTTAAGTGTGTCTCCTTACTGAATTGATGCCTCTTAAGCTTGCATCTCTCAGCCTTTGATACCAGGCTGGTGTCCAGATACTTGAAAGTTAGTCATTGGAGCACCTAATTAGCAAGTGGTCAGACAGCTTCATGGCATGTATTTATAAGTATCTCCTGGTAATGAATTATGCACCTGATGTTTCAGATGGGAGTAATTCTGCAGAGTAATACCTGCAGAGCAAGCTGTTGGAAATCAAACACAAAATATGTCCACAGTTGGGTGGAGGTTTAAAGATTGCAAAGTAAGATTGTGTGGTACCAAAATCCTAGTTTAAATGCTTCAGCTTTTCTATGGCTATAGCCCACACCAAAGGACTCACCAGTCTTACAGGATACACCCACCATGGATAATAATGTAAATGTTAATGTTTGCATGTAATATGCTTCTTCCACATAACAGCTGGTTAATTTTGTGTATATGGGCATTCAGGTACTTTAAAACACTTAGGATCATTTGGTTAAAAATTAGTAGAGCTAGAGAAAAAACTTAATAGTCTTACTCTGTGAAAAAGCCTTTCAGATATTTTATACCTTAGAGTTCAATAAGATATCTAAGAGAAAACAAAAAAATCTGACCTATTTACGATTGTTTGTCTTTAGGACAGTGGTATGCTCTCCTCTGCTCACTGGTATTCCCTGTATTTCCTTTAAACTCAGTGGAGAGATACAGATGCCCCAAAGAGTGACTCATTCATTCCTAAAATAATTTTCCAAGATTTGTGAAATTAATATCTCCGTGGAGTTGTCACTTTCTCTTCATGACTATGGAGATAATCCAAGCAGTTAACACAGCCTACATATCTAGCTTTTATGTGTCCCAACTTAGGTGAAACTAAATTTGCCCTATGTCTTTATTCATTCTTCCCTTTTTTAATCCTTTCCTTTTCAATTTCACACCCGATGTTCTTCCAGGGTCTATTCTGCCTTCATCTTATAGCTCATTAGATATAGGAGTATCCCATATATTTTAAAACTATTTTAAATCAATAAGAACTAATGGCATTCAGCAAAGTTAGCTCGAAGTCAATGAAATTGACTGTATGAGTCAATCTGAGCACAAGCAACAGTGCTTGTCAGAGAAGGTTCCTTATTTATTTGTCCAGCTCAAACAAGCTAGCAACTGCAGATCAGCATCTTTTCAGGATTGATTTTATGCCTCAAACTGGTAATATTTACATGCCTCAATTCTCTGATGAAAATGCTTTCTTGTACCAGAAGATTGTCTTTCACCGTTCCTTGAATGTAGAATAAAAAAAATGCAAACAAAAAGAAAATCAAAACTATTAAAAAACCCCAAGAGTTGCAGACTTCAGACCAAGTGTATTATCTGACAGCCAATAGACTTACATTAATCGGCCTTTTTCTGCTTTTTCGGCAGAAGAGAAGAAAAAGACACAGGGCAGAACCAATTTCCTGTATTTAGTCCATTTGTATGTGTAGGTTCTTTTCCCCTCATTCTTCTTGGTCTTGGAAAGAGTTGTTGATGCTAAACATATCTTAGAAAAACCTTTTTGCTGTTGGCTTTGTTTAGCACAGTCACTAGATTCCCTGCCATGGTCAGTTCAGTCCAGACTGCACTGTCTTCACCTCTATTCACAATACGACAATCAGTCACTGAAGTTGAATACATGTCATCACAACTTACGAGTTATCCCAGCAGAGCTTTGCTTTTTGCAGCTGATAAAGATTTTTTTTGTTATATCATGTACTTGTAGTTCATCACTTGAAGTGTGTGATGTAAGGGAATACCCATGGATCTCAGCCTTACCATTAAACAAACTGACAGAAAACTGACAGCAGTATCTGTGGGATGTCCTGGAGTGGCTGGCTGGCGAGGAGGTGCTATGATCTTACGTGTTAATTTTACTGAGAAGAGTCTGCCATTTTTTATGTTTGCATTAAACAGTATGTCAGTCCTCAAGGCCTGGATGGTGTCAGATATTGAAAAAAGAACAGCTGTCTTGGATGTAGTCAGGAAATGCTCAGAAGTACCCAACCTTTAAAGAGGTAATTAATACCTTTCCATTACCATTAGAATGCCAGCTATTCAACAGTCACTAAAACTACTCTGGCCTAGAGTAGATAAACAAGGAGAAAACTTCTTTGCCTTTTCCCTATCCAGAAAAAGAGTCAAAATGTCAGGCAGTCAAGGAACCCAGCCATTTATCAGTAACCTGCCCTCACTGTAATAGAATTCAGACTGACCATGGATGCAGAAGAAACTTCAGGTGGTGTTGAGGGAAATAGAATATTTGCTAACAAAAATGTGATGGGAAAAGCATTTTTTCAGTATTGGCTCCTAGTTAAACTGCATACTAACACTCACTTTTTGCATTTTAAAACCTTTGAGAGGATCAGGCTTGACAATCTCAGATGAAGTTTTACCATGAGCTCAATTCTTGAAGAGCAGGGCACAGTATGGAACGAGCCCATCAAGAGAGGCTTGCAAAAAAGCTTCCCAGATAATTCAAAAAGGCCTTTCAAATTCTGTAATAAATAGGCATATAAACTTCATAGATGAACAGTTATGCTGAAAAAAATTTAAACCTGACTTTTTTTGCAGCATGGTTTTCAATACAAGCAGGTTTATCAAAAGGAAAAATAAATCTCCTTTTTAATTCATGCTACGTTATATAGATCACAATGAAGTTTGGCCTTACTTGTCAAAACAATCAAGGCAGACAGTGAAAAGCTTAAGCAAAATTTGGGGTAACTCCACAAATCTGCAAACCGAGTAACATGAAAAGAGAAAAAGAGACACTGCCATAACAGCTGTCATGGGGAAACAGTGATTGATGTTTTGTGTAATGGAACACAAACCTCATACTAAGTAATAAGTACTCAGTCATCATCCCACTAATTACTCAAATCTCATTATAAAGAACACCAGGACCACAATTAAATATTGTTTATTACCCCTTATTCTAATTACATAGCCCTTTTACTTGCATTGTAAAAGCAATATATTATTTAATTATTTTCATTTAATGCATTTTAAAACAATATTTAAAACCTCATTCAACACCCTAGGGATTTCTACTAATCATTAAAATCCCTACTCATGTGTACAGTAGCAGTTTTGTAGCCACATAAAGCTAGCATCTATTTCAACTTTATTTATAAAAATCGAACTTTGAAACCCACTGGCTTAAAAGGTCCTGACTCTGCCTGCCAGAGCTTTAATGGGATTTCACAGATGTAAGCCAACCTTAATTATATCTCCTAAGTGTAAAAATATATCAGGAGCAAATCCTGGCCTCTTCTCTCAAGGGTTTTCAGAAAAAGCATCTTGTTCAAAGAGTTCCACAGGGACACCTTGTAGATGCTGTACTGGTTGCTAAGACTTTCCCTGGGAAAGGTGGAGACTGTGGGCCTGAAAGGTCTCATTGTTACAGATATAAGCCTAGGGATATTTTATTGACTACTAAATGCAAAGGATGCTGATGAGACAGAAAACTGAGAGGCAGATGCAGCTGATTTTGTGTTGCTCATTCATCTAAAATGCTCAGAAACACAGCAGTGTTTGTGGTGCCTGAGAACACACCACGGAATTCCCACGCTGTTGTTCCCACCAAAATGAGTGAGTTCATAAATGAGATCACAGAGTCAGAGGTAAGCTGTATGGATTGAGGGGTCCAAGCATTTAAGACTAGAAGACAAAAAATGTAAAGGCCTATCAGCTTTCTCTTTCTTTCTGATGGAGCTGGAGATTCAGGAAAAGCTGCTAATATGTATGTGCCTTATCTGAGTGAAAAGACACAGCAGAACTTTAATTTTGGAGAGTTTTAGGAAATTTCAGTGGAGTTTTAACTTGACAGCCAATATTTTTTTCAGCTATCCCAAACTGTGTGGTCTACAGAAAATACAAGAACATTATCTGTCTTGACATTTAGTGATGGCAAGTATAGTCTAAAAGAAGTAGACTGTGTATTTAATCAGAAAAGGTTATTTAATGGTGTCATCTTTTTTAGACTACTTACTTTCATTAGGTATGACCATATGGAGCTCACAGATGGCAAATAAAACAGTGACGTCCTGTTCAAATAAGAAGGAGGTAAGAACAGTAAATAAATTGCTGGCAAAATCAGGATGAATGATGCATGTGATATATATGTCATAGAGTACCCAAAATGTCATCTAACAGTTGAGATTGGAATGATTTTCAGTTTGAACATCAGGAGCTGTTAGATTGACATGGGAGAATAACCTTAGAGATTAATCTTAGGGAAGGGAGAATAACTATTTAGATCCTTGAAAATGTGAGAATGAAGGCTACTTTCCACTCATCAGCTCTATTTCCACTTTGGTTCTTCCATGCTGGGTTTCCTCTTTTCTTCCTTCCCTGAGGGTACTGTCAGGGTAATTTTCTCTTTCTTTGACTCTTTCTCTTTCATCTTTTGTAAGGAAGAATTTTTCTCCGCATTTCGTATTGCACCTAGGTTAACAAGGAGACTTTCTGTGATCAGCATAACCCATTGTTTCTGTCTACACCCAAAGGTACAGTGAAGAATTGGCTGTACACTATGCATTGAACCAATCTTGCATGAGTTAGTCAGAGGGAGCACAACCTGAGGACCATGAAGTCAAGTACAATTCTTGCTCACTAAACTTGGATAGCTATTTGCCCTTGTCTCCAAAGCTTTACCAAAACCTGCTTATTAAGTTATACATGAAGTTGCTGAACAGAGTTGTGGCAAAGCAACATAACAAGTTAGGATGCTCTGGTGATGGGCTGAAGTGCCACAGGCAGAACAGTTTCAGCACACAGCTTCCACAAGATGAAAGGTATTTCTCCTGTTCACCATCTCTGCATTGAGACTACTGATCTTCATTTCTTCTAATGCAAAGGCAAGCAGGGGAGCTTAAGGCATAATTACTTGTAGGCACAGGTGGTTCCAATTAATTCCTTTAGTTTGGACAGGAGTAGAGCATAAGTGACTCCACAGCACAGGTACCAGTTCCGCTGGCGACAAACAGCACTTCTTCTCCAAGAATCCAGCTCCTACTGCCTTGTACCTAAAACATGTCTGAATATCCAAACCAGCTGACAATGGAAGGCTCACTACACAAGCCTCTGAAATGAAAAAGCAAACATTCCCTAAGTCAGGTAAACCTCTGTCTGCTTGAGGGTGATGCTTTATTCAGAAGAAGAGTTTACACACAGGTCTTATACAAAGAACATGGAACATTTTGTAGTGTATGTCTTATGAGGAGTGGCTGAGGGAGCTGAGGTTTTTTAGCCTGGAATAAAGGAGGCTCAGGGAGACCTTATTGCTCTCTACAACCACCTAAAAGAAGGTTGCAGTGAAATGGAGGTTGGCCTCTTCTCCCCAGCAACAAGTGTTAGGACAAGGGGAAATGCTGTCAAGTTGCACCGGGGAGGTTCAGGTTGGATATTAGGAAAAATTTCTTCACTGAAAAAGTAGACATGGCACTTAGTGATAGGGTTTAGTGGGTATGGTGATATTCAGTTGAAGATTGGATTTGATGATCTTGGAGGTCTTTTCCAACCTTAATGGTTCTAGTCTATGATTCTGTGATTGAGGTGCTGACTCAGACCCCATGAGGAGATGACAGATATTCTAGGAAGCTAACAGAGATGAAGTTATTCTTGTTCAGAGAAACTCAGTAGCATCTATTTTCCTCTTTTGACTCAGACATCTCCAGCTTAGCCTAACACGAAGCAAACTAGGCAGACCTAGATGTAAGTGTATTGTGTTCTTTCAATTTAATACAAAATTTTGAAATATGGAAAAAATAGAATTCGAGAATGCTGTTCATCTCAATTTTACACTTGTATGACAGTAATACTTGGCCACCACTTGGCTGCTTTTTTCTGGGGTCAGAATAGTAGAATGAAAATCTTCACTGCAGGCAGGTAAGGATACTGAGTTCTAACATTTTAAACTATGCAGTCGAAAAGACAGAAGAAAGACTAGGGAACTATTTTGCAACTTCAGAAATATGAAAGAAAAGTTACTAACTGTTTTTGTGCTGACTTGTTTGTATTAATCTACTGTAAGGTTTGGGTTTTTCTGTTTTACTTAGCTGGATGTATTTTTGAAATGGGGATTGTATTCCTGTTTTCTCTTTGTGCAGCACTGTGCACTCCAAAAATGCTGGGCTGCTATGTCCATAGGCACTCTAGTAATATATACAATAACAGGAATGATACTTTCAACTTTAGGATTCATTCTGATAGGAATATCGGGTGGACAAAATTAGTAAAATAAATATGAATATTGTAGGGACACAGATGTGCTATATTTAACAAAAGGTTACTAGTAATTTCTGCAGATTTTGTCAGACAAGTGGAAGATTTACATTTTCTAAGAAATTATTAAAAGCAAAGAGGGCTTAGCCAAGGGGATCAGAACTGTGAGATGCCAAGAATGTTTCTTCTCACCATAGCCGACTAATTCTGGCATTATGCAAGACTTTGAAACTGGCATTATGCAAGACTTCCTTGGCATTCTTTAAGATATTCAGTGTTCAAATTAATTCTCCATTCAAAAGCATGAGCATGCACAATGGTGGGATACATTAACACAGTGCCATTTGATACTCACTCAAAAACTGGATATGGTTTGAGTTAAGAAAGATCAACTAGAGAAAGAACATACCCAGAGAGATGTGGTACTTAGCAATTACAGGCCAAATCCAGAGAAGGATTTAGATGGACTTTATATCCAAAGTCCAAAACTGAAACCTCAAATCCTCTCACGCATTAACTGCTTTACACCAAAGGTCTCTAAATACCAGCAATTCTTCACTGCAAATCCGAAAATTGCCTGAGGTGTCCCTTCTTCATGTATGTACACATCTACCTGGTCCTAACAGATTCTTCATTCCTTGTAATCTCTTTTGGAGTCTAGAAACTTTTCAGAGGCATAAAGTGTAGCTGTAGCAGTGGATGTACTGGCAGACTGTATAGCATTCTGACAAAAATATAATAATCATTCAATAATTTAAGTTGGAAAAAGATCTTCAAGATCATCAAACCCAATCATTAACCCAACACTGCCAAGTCCACCACTAAACCATGTCCCTAAACATCACACTTAGACATCTTTTAGATGCCTTGCCAAGGCATATAAAGACTTCACCACCTCCCTGGGCATCCTGTTCCAATGCTTGACTCTTTCAGCGAAGAAATTTTTCCTAATAGCCAATCTAACCCACTGCTGGAGTAACATGAACTCATTTCCTCTTTTCCTATCACTTGTTACCTGGGAAAAGCTTATTTCCTGTTATTGTATGAGTTTTCTAGTACCCTAGCTAGATTAGTTCTTAAATGCTAAAGTTTGTCTTCTAACTGCTTTAGAATTTAAATACTCCTTTAAAAAATAAAAGGCAACTTTTAAAAATTGAAAGACTTGCATATTGTTGAAGAGGATGGATCTACACACCAGAATTAAACTAGCTAGGTGTAAACTCAGTGTAAACTCAGGTCCATTAAATGGTATAAGTTAAAATTAACTAGCTTTCAAATATTCTTACAGGAGTTAACAAGGTTTTTGTGGATATTTACTGTGATAGTTCTCTAGTAGTACTTCATTTCACCAGTGCTTGTAGAAAAAAAACCAAAACCAAATCCAAATCAAAACAAACCCAAAAAAACCAAACAACCAACCAAAACTTTACTAGCCCACATCATTTATTTATTTAAATACACTCTCAAAAATAAATAACAGCCAACCTTCTGATTATTTTGTGGATGCTTATGTGTACGCCTATGATTCACAGTAAAGTACAGACTTAAATAAAGTGGATCTTATGCATAAATTATTAAAATATCTCCTGATCTCTGCCTCTTTGCAAATATCCTTCCTCAGAAATCTCTCAGACAATGTCTTGTCTCAGGGTCCTCCTTCTCCTATTTGAACTAGTAATTTACCTCAAGGAAAACAGAGTGTTCTGGGAAAACTTTCATATATGAAAGAACATCCTCTCTGCAGGCTTAATCAACAACCATCGAAGTTGGTGGAGAAAGTTCCCTTTGATTTAAGTGGGAATTGGTTTGAAACCTTTAATTGGGTATAAATCTTAATCAGAACAAAAAGCTGTTCTGTGAGGTCTCTTGATTGAGCAGATATTATTGTCCATAAATGAATAACCCTTCACTAGTTTGCTCAAATACTGCTTCTTTTTCCTAGATTAATCACACCACAAAGAAATAGAAATCAATCTTGATCAAGAGAGTTCAGTAATATCTGTATTTTAATGAGACCCTTTTGGTGTCAAAAGGCCACTGCATCTTTTCTAACAAGGCAAGAAAACCAGCTTCCAACAGTCCCCAGAAAAGTCTCTTTGTTCTAAGACTAGTTAGAAAGATTTATGCCTCTTATTTTTTCATCAGTCCTACATGACTGCTGCCAATGTACTAATCAGAAATTAGGTTAATAAAGACAATAGGGTGAAATTCAGCTTCTGAAAAATATTTGAAGTCACTGACAGGTGTGATGACTGGACAGAAATCAGCGAACTAAAGCAAAATCAGTAATTGAGTAGAAACATTGACAAATAATAATAGTAGTAATAATAATAATAATGCTCACACTCAGAAGTTAATCCATTACTGTAAACAGGATGGTGGGTCGAAGAGTTTATCACAGGCTTCTTGAACAAAAATATGTGACTTTAACTTTTGACTTCTTTCTAGCCTGTAACATGATTTTTGGCTCATAGACTTTACCACATACCTGGGAAAAAAGTAGAAAAACTTATTCTGGATGGGTAACCATATTTTAATTTTATATATTAACTTTGGAAAGATTTTATGCAAGTGTGCTCCAAGATAGCTTTTTTACCAGTGCTAAAACGGTGGCTAAGTTTATTCCCAGCAGGCAGAGGACAGGCCTCTTGAAGTTCCTGAGTCTGACATCCATCCATTGTTGGAGTGAACAGCCATCATTAAGACATTGTATAGCATAGGGATGTCAGTGACAGCACCCCTTTTTCATGTGTCTCTGCAGTTTTTTTAATGAGTGAACCACCAGCACTCACAAGGTGTGTGGGTTGAGCAGAAAGATTTGGACAGTGAGTATCACATGTCACACACCATGTAAGTGCCTACCTCAGTGTGGCGAGAAACACGCCATAAGGTCCTGACCTTCACAGGTTCCCACCTAATGTGCCTGTCTCTGAGCTGCAAGCAGATGCTGGGGTCCAGTTCCCTCAGGATGGGTAAAAATAGGAATGGGGAAGGATGGATGAAAAAGTAATGCACTCTCAGGTTAGAAGGTCTAGTACCCGTTCATCCTCATGGACACCTTGGGCATAAGAGCTTTTCTTTACACCTTCCAAGATCTGTGACCTTAATTGTAGCAAGGGTTCCTGCTCCCCAGAAGTTAGTTAAGGAAAATGTCATTAAAGGTGTTTTGGTTTATCTTTTCAATGGTGCATAGGATTCTACACAGGAGAAAACCTATTGTAAGAGTCTTAAAACCAGGGAAGTCAAGAAAAGTCACCTGGGGTAGTGTCCTTGGGCTGAGGCAGAGCTTGCAGGTAGATAGACCAGCCAGCTGCAATGAAAAAAGGCCATGCTGCTTGGGAAGACTTTACCAGAAATGCACCAGAAATCAGTGGAGCAGTAATCTTATCCTCAGAAGCTGCTTGCTTTGGCCTACATTAAGAGCCCTTATTACCATGCTCCTCAATAAACAATTACACCAAGAAAAATCATGAACATTGGGGGATTTTTACTGTCTTATTTTCTGCCAGGCCTCCATTATCACACTCATCAGAATGAAGCATTTTAGTACAAAGTTTCAGATATTCTTAGTTGACATGTACTGGCAATTGTATTAGACAGACCCAATCTGTATGTTATTTTACTATTAATTATTTACAACAGTGCTTCTTCAACTTTGCTGTCAGTTTTGCTCTATGGTTCAATGGAGACATTTTACTGATTTCTCAGGTTGTATGTATGTATACGCTGTATATGTGAAATCCTTAGTGGGTTATTATATGCATAGAGCTACTGTGTTTATTGAAGAGTGAGTTTAACACCTGCAATCCTCTTATCCAAATAGTTTTTTGTTTGGTCCCTGTTATATCCGAACAGTTACACTCAGGTTTTGCGCAGGTGTTGTGCCTTGCACAACGAGTTGCACTTGCACAAAACCCGCAGGTGACACTGCACTGTGTTAAAGCCATGCTACTGATCTCCAGAGTTGGGGAGACGACGATGAGCATCCATCTGCATATACATGTATGTCTATGTAAACACAGTGGGCAGTTGCCAAGTGTGAAAGGGAAAATGGATTTAATGCTGTGGGTATCAGTGCTGTGCTGCATTTCCCATACAGTTTTTTGGGGCAGCAGGAGTGAAGATGATAGGGAATGTTCAGTTGTTTCTTTCAGCTGGAGGCTCCACGGCCTCGTCATATTGGAAAGCCCCAGTAAGTCAAGCACATGTTTTTTGCTGAAGGCCAGACCCTGGCTTTGCCTGGAGCCATTGCTTAGATGTGGAAGGTGTTATAGTATATGAGCAAATAGGGAAGAAAAAAGGCAAATTAATAATGAAGTAGACTGAACTTTAACAGCCCTTCTGCTCTATTCCTTTCTCAAAGGATTAAAAAGATGGTACTGAGATGGTTTGTTAAACAAATCTATTCAGCTTCTGACCTTCACCACTGCTGAACAATTTTCTTCTGTTATAACCTTCTCTCTCACTTGCAGAGAGAGCAATTAAAAAATGTATGCAGTTTATAAAACAGGGTGTATTGTTTGAGTGAGACACGTGCTCTTTGTGACATGGGTGACCTTGAAGCATACAATACAGGACAAATGTAGCTGCAGGGAAGCTCACAGCCAGTCCTGCCTTAGTCACTGTCAACACGAGAAATGCTGGAATGCCTTCCAAGGCACTCTTTCAGTTGAAATAGCTTCACATTTCAGAGTCACTTTGAATTTTCCTTTTTTCATTTAAGGCTTTGGTTGATATTCCAAAATGTAGCACTGTACTAAAAGAATGTTTCTGCCTGCTTTCTTACTTTCTCTTTTCCCCCTCCCCTCCCCACCAGCTATTCTATTTTCCTCTTCCATTCCCAGCTCTAGTATATGCACTTTAAAAAAGCTGTAAGCTGGCTCCTAGCTCTGATCTCTTCCATTATTGGAATGTTTAAAGTCATTGTCAACTGCAACAGAAGGATAAGGAAGGAGGTTATCTTATGGCCCTTTTGTGCAGCCTAAGATATTAGATTCAAAACCTCTAGATAGTAGCTCCCCTACAGGATTACACAAATAATAAAAAAGCCTTAGAATTCTAAATGAATAGTCAAACAGGACAAAACATAAATGTGAAGGAAAAATATCTGATGAAAACCCAGCCTTGGCCACATTTCTGTAGGAATAACAATTTTTTCTGAATTGACTTTAAAGCCAATTCACTATAAACATTGAGAGTAAACACAAGATTTTCAGGAACCACAAATCAAAATGCTTTAAATATAAATTTTGCAATCATTTCCAGATCACAATAAGGAGAAAAATTGTTTTATTTGACATACAAAAGGACATATCCATCCCTGAACCTCCATTGAAACAACCAGATAGTTTGTGTGTCTATTTGCAGCCATGAGTCAGAAACACCCAAGTCCCCTTTTTGGGATGACTACCTCTTCTTCTCCAAGCTCCTTCTGTTACAGTGAATCCATATGTGTCCTAGACAATGGCAATTCATTAACACATATAAACCCACCTACATGTAGTTTTTGCTAAATTCAAAATATTGAATCTTTATATCTTTTCCATCACTTGTTTCCATCACCCTTCAAAATATCCTCGTTACTTGCTAGTGAAATATAGAAGTCCTGGTCCTGCAAAACTGATGGTTATATGCTTAAATTCACACCTGGACCTCTCTTCAAATGGGAAGTCTCAGATATGTGTGGTTATGGTACAGGGACTTTCAAGGATGTCTACTCAGTGTCAGAGTGCATTTCAGAACAAAAAGATCCCCAAGGTATATGTGTACAGAATATCTCTCTTCTTTTATAGAATGACTTTTATTTGGAATGTCCTCAGTGTTAGCCTGTACTTTATTCAGGTGTAAAAAGCCTGGTTTCATTCCCAGCATCAGACTGTGTTTCAGCGGACATTGAGACTTTCAACAGTAAATTCAATTTTAGGGTAAGAAATACCAGGTCTGAGATACCACCTTCACATGATGTAAAGAATTGACTTGGTGCAAGTTAACTCAGCCAGTTGAAACTCCAAGAAAATTTTTGAAGGGGTAACTTGGTCCCATCATACCTTTTGCTGGATCAGGTACCCGTCTTCATGCAGCTGACACAGAGCCAGCTGAACACTTCACAGTGTGTTCTGGCTAATCAAAAGGAAATGCAGTTTTCCTTTGTTCTCACACATGGTTGTCACATTTGTATGGTGAGTTGTCTAGAGCAAGCTGATCTGTTATTAACAGACAAGAAACCAACAATGTAATTAGAAGTGATATTAAAAAATGGGACATTTTTCTCAGAAACCTGGAGAAATTTTCTCTGAAGCCTCAGACCCTCCAAAATGTGCATCTATTTTAGAAGCTGAGGAAGAAACCTCTTTTCTTGTCCTGAGGACTGAGTGCCATATGTTCATATTTCAGCACTCCTGGTAGAGTTCCCAGCCATTCCCCCAGTCTGCCGCTGAAGCCACAGCTCTGGGAGCACTGCAAGAGAATGGGGAGCCCAAAAAGTGGACTACAAAAAGCTTTCTAATGAATAAAATGAAAGGACAACTGGATAAAAATAAGAAGATACTTTTGTAATTAAAAATTATGCTAAAAACAAGGATTAAAAGGAGACTGTTAAAAGGTTGGTCTTCAGAGAGTTAAATATTTTAATCTAGACATAAATAGCATAACAAATCTTTTCAAAGTGAATGCTTTTGCCACTTCTGTAGATGTTTTGAAATTAGTTCTTTTGTTATATCTCTAAGCACCTTTCTAGCAAATATATCCTACATCAGACTAACTTTGATGATCTTCTCTATTATCTAAATAAAATGAACACCTGATTGAACCCTGAAGTGGCAACATTGATGGATCTTTCATTAGTTCACAAAGATGTATGTTGCTTGTCCCTGCTGTGGGAACAGTGTGGGAAGGATGCCAGTGGAGGAGGATGTTGATATTAATACAAATTTGACCAATCATGTTGGTAACTAAAGGCTGAATTCAAGCAATCTCAAAGTGAATCAAACGTATCAGAATAAATCAGTGAAATTCTGATGTCTGAGATACCTTTGAAATGGAGGTGGATTTATTCATTTTAGCATTAGCACATGGTTTATTTTACTGAATGTACAGATGATTTATATATACATCTGGATTTGGACTTGATGATCTTTATGGCTCTCTTCTAATATGAGATATTTTATCATTCTATGATATGCATTTTCCCTTCAATGAACAAGGTGCTCTATTGTATGGTATGACAGGTATGTTTTCTAGAGTTTTCGCTGAAATTTCCTTTGTACTTTAATAGCAATATGATTTATTAAGATTTTGCAGTGAGTTTAGTTCATATTAGTCAATTAATAGTGTTAGAGAGCAGAGCACCAATAATGGTTTTGAAGTTTAATTTACGTTAAGTGTGTTTAAAAGGTTTTGCAAAAGGCTTGGAACTATTTGAATTACATTCATAATGTTTCAGATATGGCAGTTTTAATGGACTTGCACTTCACTGAATTGTTTAATAAAGTCCAAGAATGCTTTTGTTTATTCCCTTTTCTTTTCACTGAAAAATTCATAAAACTTAAAATTTGTGAGAGATGTGGCAATGACAGTGATGTGCCACCATGTGCAAGTTCCGAGCTGGCTTCCCGCCAAGCCCCCGAAACCCGACAACAAGGTCCCGTTCCCCAGAAGGGGAAGAGAAAAGAAAGAACCAAAACAGCCAAAGCTTTAGCAAAATATATATATATATATATATATATTTTTACATATGAGACAGATACACAAAAGGGGAAATACCACACACCGGGGGGGGGGGGGGGGGGGGGGGGGGGGGAAGGGAGAAGGACAAAAGGGGCAAGGACCGAACAAGTCAACCAGCCAACCGAAGGCAAGCTAGCAAAAATCTCACCACTTCCCTTCGAACAGGCAGGATGGCTAGACACGGCCCAAGGCTCTCCTCTCACGTGTGGCAGATTACGGCAGTCACTGTAGGCCTCGGCTCCAGATAAGCCAGACTGAAACAGGGACCCGCCGTTCTCGAACCTCGCCGGAAAGGAAGAGAGCGAACTATCCTATCAATGCCTTATTTATACCCTAGGTTACGTAATGGAATAGCATGGAATACTTCCTTGGTCACCTTCCTAGTTCCTTCCTGGTTACAAACTGGTTTCCAGGAAGGCCTAGACTGAAACCATCACACACCATATCTTGTTTTCACACTGCATCTGACTGTCCTATTGAGAGTGAAACATAATTTCTCTCTGTCTTTTACCTCCTTCTGCCTGCCCCAGAGTGCCTTTACTTACATATTTCAAATCCTTCACTTTTGACTTGGGGAGAAAAAAGTGTCCCTACAGGAAACCTTCTCCACTTCCTTTCATGATATTTTCTTCACTTACTTTATACAGTGGCTTTTGTCACAAAGAAATTAGTAAATATATATTTGTCAAAGAAGAAAAAGGAGCTAACCTCTGATCAACATAAGTCAATATTCTTAAATGTCTTCCATGACATCATGGAACATGGAAAGTGTGACTGCAGAGATACATCTCTGATAGAAACAGCTTCATCATCAATGAAATCCCATCAGCTTTCTTTGTCTTGGGTCTGGTCTTGTAGTCTCAGAATGATATCCCAATTTTTAATGAAAAAGAAATGTGATATATCCTTGAGTCTTATTCTAAAGGCCTCTGAAGATTGGAAAAATATCTTTAGCTTCCATGGATTGTGAATTCTCTTAGTGCTCGGCTTTTCTTACCCAATACCACCACGAATGTCAGTGAAAGTCTGCCACAGATTTGCCAGTGGCCTTGATCTGCATAAAAGGGTGGAATGAGAGAACCTGAAATTAAGAATTGGAACAAATTGATGTACTAATAGTGAAAAATAACTTTGAATTACACTTTGTCTAGAGAGCTTCAACACTGAAATATTATTTAAGTTTTCTGCAAGACAGCTTCTAAGTGGACATGCATTTTTTAAAAGGTGGAACTTGAAGCAAAAATGTTAGGGAACAACAATCTCAAGATGTAGGAATATTCACTAAAATTAAATCCTGTGAAGAAAAGCAATTCTTGATCGTTACTAAAAGCAAGTTTTTTATTGTCATTTGCACATTAAAGACACCATATGGAAAGTCTATACTAGCTAGCTACTTCCAAACTGAATTCTGAAGTACGGACTCTGGAACATTTTCTAAGGTCGCTAACTTTCTTTTTTAGATAATAGCCTCTGTTTCTCTGGGCTGAGAAAAAAGAGTGGCTAATTACCAAATGTCAAGCTAAAGGTTACAGGGAAAAACGATGTCTTTAAGCCCATAGTAATGTGCGGTTTTAGAAGTAACACATACTCCATGGCTTACAATGCAAAACTTTCTTCTTGGACTTTTCTGTGACATGAGACTGTTAGGTTCAGGCAATTTGTTTCCTCTAAGTCTTTCAGTGTAGGCTAAAATACCCCCAAACAATTCAAACCCCAAAAATCCAAACTTAGTTCTCTTTCAAGATCTTTAAAGGATCTTAAAGTAAAAAAAAAAAAAAATAGTCTGACTGAGAAAAGATCCATTTCTTATGGCATTTATTTAGTTTCTCATAAATAAGGTTCTGCAAGCAACATGTTAAATATTTCATGATAGCTATTCAGCTAGTTTTATCCTCTGTAATCAGAGGGAAAAAAGGTCCACTCTGTGTTCACCTAGGGCAGAGACAGAACATGCATTGGTTCTGATGCTTACAGGGCTTCCTATCTTGCATTACAACTTAACTTAAATGAAATTTCCTTCTGTTTTGTCTATTAAAATTCAAATTCATTTAGCTGCAGCATCATGGACTTAAAAAAAAAAGGCAAGAAACAGCCCCTGATTTGAGATCTTCTCATGCATTTAGAAGACCTTGGGTAATATCTGTTTCTACTGAAGCCAGTAACTCTGTTAATTGTGAAACATGGCACAGTTTTACCTTCAGTGTCTTCACCTCTGTATAATAACGACTCATCCAACCTGTAAGTTAAAGAAGAAAAATATATCAAAATCAGAAAAAGTGAAGAAACTTGGTCCTCTCTCTCCTACTGACAATATCATACTGCTCTCTCTTCTCTTAACTGAATGTAGACTTTCCCTCTATAGCAGCTTCTTTCTATTTATTGACATATATATGAACATTTTTAGCATTTAACACCTCATTTTCCACTTTTTAATTCCATAAACTAGGACATTGTCATGCTGTCACTACCTTCATTCCAGATACTGAAACTGATTTCCTGTTCTTCGTTTCTGACTAGAGTCTAAATCCTTTTCTTCCATCTTTAGGATAACTAGAGCAACCACTGTTGTCTTTATCACTGTACTACCCATGGCTCCCTCGTAGACTCATTTCTGTAGGTAGTGGAAGGGAGGGGGATTATTTCCCATAATGACTGTACTCAACTCCAATCATCATCATATATATAAGGTAATATATATCCTCTTACAAGGTATAGTACATGTCTGATAGGTGGATGATAAGGCTGTTACTCCATTAAGGACTTCTGATAGTGAGATGCAAGTTTTTAGCCACATAAGGCAATTGGAATATTTCACTTAGTTTGAGCTGCTATATATTTTTCACCGACTTCCAGAAGCTTAGCACTTTTATTTTGAGAGTGATTTATAGTCCCCAAAGTGTAAAAGAGAGTATTTTATTGTATACTTTTATATAATTTTCTTATTAAGTACCCTCTGAAATTACTTTTCTGTTATGACATCCTGAAGACTAATAAGCATGCAAGTAGTGTTTTATAGTAAATTTTTCTGTTGATTTTGGTATAAATAATTTGTGATGACATAAATATTGGATTAATAATAATAAGGTTATGATGCTTCACAGTGTTGTTCTGTATATAAAAAGACCCTATACTATCCCATTTTAAAATAATTCAGGATCTCTGGCCTCTGTTGACAAGTAATTCTCAAAAATTTATCAGATAACATCGCAGTTCTGTCTTAAATCTTTTCCATTCTCTGCTTTTACCATTTCTGTATAATTTAAAAATTATATATTTAAGACTATTATCTCATATTGATAGTCATTTTATACTGATATTATTATTTTATGTTGATAGTTTCCTTTAGCATTTTTAATATTATATCCTACCTCAGTCTTCCTTTTCTGCTTTACACAGTCCTAGTCTATTTTGTTTTACATCAATTCCAGCCATGTGGTCATCCAGTTTTCCTTTACTTAAAATTTATTCATGTCTGTTTCAAACAGCAATTATCAATGACTCTATAATCATTAGAGTAACTGATGATAACTAGCATCTAGTTAGTCTAAAAATGTCTGAATAAAGCTACTTTTCTCCTGTGTTTGTTATTTTTCACTAATGCTGTCAAAGTCAGGACACCTGTGTGGCAGGACAGCAGCTGTGAGTCTGGGTAACAACTTCAGACTTTACAAAGTTTGGCTTTCCATAGCAGAGGTAAAGATTCAGGGACTGGAAGATCAGCAACACAGAAGACCACATTTCTTTAGGCATCACATCTGTCCCAGCAGTGGCTAATATCCACTGTGTGGCTCTGGATTGGAGTTCCTGTCAGAGGAAAAAGACAGAGTGGGCTGCACTCTGCACAGAGAACATACTAATTAAGAAGAAGTTAAGGAGAATTCAAAAAAAAAACCCAAACACACCAAAAAACCAAACCCCCACAAAATTAGTAAACCCACAACCAAACAAGGTAAGGTAGGTACTAGGAAGAGGTATGAGTGGGTTTGGTGGGCCTACAGAGTGGGTGCAAGAAGACCATGTCTGTTATTTTGCACAGAGAGAAATCCAAATAGGTCAGGTACAATAAATCTCACTTATTATGCTAGTCACTGGATTCTTCTGGCAACATACCTGTAGATGACAAGTCACAGAGGTTTCGGAGCATGAATTAACCCTCCTGTGTCACATCTATGCAGGATGACATTAACTTGACAGCAGTCTGCAGAAAACATTTAAGTGTCACAGTGGTCATGTGTGTATCCGCTCCATGTTTGATGTATGCTGTGCTGTTTTATGTAAACTTTGGCCTATGTGGTTAGCAAAGACTTGGCTGCTAATTCTGGTGTTTCTGTGGGAACATGGTGATTCACAGGAAAGAAGGGTGATTCGCTTTGTAGTTTGAATAGTCATGTGAGATCACAAGCACAACAAGGTGGACATCTTATCTGTGGACAAGATATGTACCTCTAATTTTGGGAAGGCATTATGTTTACAGACAGCAATGATGCCTGTCATGCTGCGTCCTGTGCTGAGCGTAGATGATACTGAGTAGAGTCATCTTCATGACAGTGTTGGTAATGGATAGCCTTGCTTTTCCAAAGTGGCTGTCCAAGATTCTCATTTCATGTTTCCACAGTGTCTCACTACTCATTTCTTGACTGAGCAGTGTCCTTCTTCCATCCTGCGTCTTCCTGTGATAGAAACCTCCATTGCTGGGAGGAACCACATTGTTGAAATGGAAACAAAATCAGGTCTTCACAGTTTGTAACAGTAACCCTGTGCAGAGAAAGGTTTTTTTAGTCCATTGGAGTCAATATCATATTTCCAGCCTGGTATGGTCCCATAAGTGTGCTTCTAACCTAGACTTGTTTAGGAATGGATGCATCCTTCCAGTATCCATTCAAAGAAATGATGTTCCAGCTGTACTCTGTGTTTCATGCTTCAGAGCCTTGAAAAGCTCCAAGGTAAGCATATTCTGGGCTGCTGGTCAGGTAAAAGAACTGTTGCCACCAGTAAAATGCTGAGCTGAAAGAAGGAGGGGCTAAATTTTCAGTCAGGTGCCCCACTTACCCTTCTCGTTTCTCCACCATGCTTTTCAATCTTCGCTTCCACTGCATTTCATGGTTAGAAAAAAGAGCCATAGGAATACCAAAGTCCTGAGCTGCTGATAGACAGCAACATACTTCACATAGGCATCAGGGAAGACAGTGAATAAGCTGGAGGGTGGATGTTACAGGGCTGGTATAAAGCTGCTATTTTGGCTGCAGTGTGAACACAGGTAGGTGTGCTGACACACAGTGAATACAACTTATAACATCTCGGTATTCACCTACTAAAACAATGGTAATGCAGATAAAAGGACTTTTGTGGGAGCTCAATCAAGACCATGCTTTTTGTAAGTGTAAAATGAAGCTTTTAAAAATAGTAACAGATAATGTTTTAAGAGCATAAATAAATAATGGAATCGCTCAGTTAATAGAAATACTATCATTATAAATGGTAGGAGAACAAATTAAAGCACTTAGTTTTGCTCCAAGTTAAACCATGGCTTTACTTATGTGCATAAAATTAAATGTGTGCACAACCTGTAGCTGAAAGACTGGACACTGACACTTAAACCTACCCACACATTCTATTTTCAGGTGCAATTCAGTACAACTGAACCACTGCTCAGGACTTCATGGACTCCATTAGCCTGTCAGTAAGGTATCCAAGAATCATCTATGTAAATTGCTTTAAGTCAGTGGTTGTGGCAGTTAGACCTCAAGAATGTAACTGAGATTTAAATACTATCTGTGATAATAATGTCCATGGTTTTGAGTAGGCTGTCTGGAGGGGAGGAGAAGTCCAGAATAACAGGTGGTTTTTTTTTATCTTTGCCTGAACAACATAATTATTCTTCAAGCCTCGTGTTCATTGAAATGCAGGTCAAAATGAAGCAAATAGTTAAAAGCACAAAATATGACTTGCTGGGTTTAGAAGGTAATAGAGGCTTGCTTTATTAAACTCCTCTGAAAAATAAAAGCAAATTTAAGAACAACTCAGAATATCATTAGATGACTGAGATAACGTTATATAGCATCCTTTTAGCATCCTTTTGTGCAAGTCTGCTAGTGCTTCAGCTTTCATTCACCCCTCCTACACTGTGTGGGACTGGCAAATGACAGGCCTTGAAAGTAATCATTATTATGACATAACAAATGAGGGTTTTTTGGGGAAAAAAAGGAAGGTAGCCATTAACAATTTATTCAAGTTGATATTTCTGCTGTTTTCATTTAAGTGTTACCTTCTCTATGGCAAATATAGAAATTATTGAAATAAGAAATTATTTAAAGTGCAACTTTCAGACCAAGCAATATTTTTTTGACTGCATTCTTTCCCTACATGCTGAAAAACTAAAATCAAGTGGTATAAACATCTAAGATGAAAAAGTACAGCTTGTACTCATTCTACAATTCTGATTATCAAACACCCACATATAACAAATATATCCTTTATTTAATGGCAGGCTGGATTTAAAAAAAAAATAGTTAAAGTTTAGTTTTAATTCAGGCAATGGAAACTGTCTTGTTTTATTAGACTAAAAGGGAAAGTTTTTTTGCTTAAAAGAAAATTTGCAACAATCAGTTTTTGTTAGATATCTGAAAGCTTTCTGGATTTTTCATGCAACTAAGGGATGACAACTAGATCTAAGATCCCTTGTAGCATGTATTTATTATCTTCTTATATTCAAAAATTCCTTTAAACTTAAGGGTTTGAGTCTTACAAAATGTTTTCTGGAAAATCCTGGCTTAGAATACAGGTATGTTAGGCCATTT
This sequence comes from Lepidothrix coronata, assembly GCF_001604755.1. Lineage (NCBI taxonomy): Eukaryota > Metazoa > Chordata > Aves > Passeriformes > Pipridae > Lepidothrix > Lepidothrix coronata. Next base: position 3,320,893 of record NW_016690249.1, on the reverse strand, counting down.
GGATCAATTTTTCATACTCACTTGGGTAGAATTAATTGCTATTTAACAGGAGAAAGAGGGTTTGAATTTATCCCCCACTGGAGATCTGTCTACACATATCTTACTTTACAGTTTGACTTTCCAAGGTTTTTACTGTAACTAAAGCCTCTATTTCACAATTCATATTCAGGAAAGCTCCTGACCGTGTACTAGGTGTTAAATGCTTTCTTAACATGTGCTAACAAGACTGAAACTTAAATCTATGTGCGACTACTTTCCCGGAGAGGGTTGTGCTTTGTTACTTGTTTTGAAACTTTGCGGAACAAAGATTCAAAGCACATTAAGTGGCAGAAATTTTGCTTATGCCATCCTCAGCAGCTTAAATTGGTTACAGTTATTTTATCTCACTTCAAGCTGAAGTATATGCTGATAATAAAATATTAGAGTACATCCAATATGGAGAATGATGATATAGCTCTCGAATTCCCACGACCCTAAGAATATGTCCGTGATTTGGATCACTTTAAACCATCTGAACTGTGGGCAAAGAGTCTTTATTCCCACACAAGTCCTGAGCCAGATGTAGGACTCTGTAGGTGCCTTTTATTATACTCAGCTCTGTCTAGTGCAGTTCTGAAGGTCCATTTTTCTTGAAGACTGTTTCAGGGCGATGCTCATCATGCCTCCAGAAGGAGGTCAGTGCATCACATATGCTGTGTCCTCTCCATCTGTGTAACAGTTTGCACCGGCTGCACCACTCCCTCGAGAGATGCGCCACCCCCTTGAGAGATGCCCCACTGAACAGAAGGGGCTACTCAGAGCCTCCACTACTTGAAGTCCTTCATCTCTGGTGTCTCTCATTTAGATCAACAGTGGTAAAAGTAGCTCAAGCAAATTTGTAAATTTCAACATTCCTCTGAGTTTAACCTTTCTCCAAGTCTCCTTGCCATGTGTGTGAGATTTTGGCTTATATATGCCTGTACTGGATCAATACAGCTAAGCTGGAACTCTACATAGCTTCTAAAACTGATAATTTTCTGGATGGTTTTCTGAGGAAAATGGAAATATAGGAAATATAAGAAAATAGAAAATATAATAAAATATGTGATCTTTGTATATTAGTATGATTTACAAACCTAACATTCTTGTACTTACACTTCACTACTTCAGAAAAATTGTCATAAGAGTCAGATTTTTGGTTTCTATGTGGAAGGTCTCACCTTTAAAAAGAAAAATACATTTAGATTCACTTTCCTTTTTACCTGCACTGTAAATACTGGATTAACTTTTAAACATGGTTATCTTCCTCTTACTTTGCCATAAAGGTATTCCAATTTACCTATAATTCTATCTTATGATTAAATTCAGCTTTACTGAAAAATTATTTCCTCTATCAAAAGTAAAAATTTTTAGCAAAATTGTGCATCCTCCACCTGTTGTGGGGGTGGATAGAGATTGAATTCTGGGTGGATGAAGAGGGAGTTCTATAATTTAATATTATGTTTAATTTACATGAAAATGGTATAGGACCTCAGATTCCCATCTGCTTGACAAAGACAGAACAAAAGGAGTGTCTGCTGTTCAAAGACCTTATAATTTAAAACTAAGAATGTAATCTCCTGCTCTGCTCAAGAGATGACCAGAGATTGGGACAGGTCTTTAATTTTCTGTCCTAAGAGAAGAGTATTCGCAGTAAAGAGTTTTGAAACAGTTTAAATCAAGGATTAAAACCAAGGTAAAGATTTGGATAGTAAATTCAACACTCCAGCCTGCTAAATTTTCCTCCTTAAAATGACTCTAAAATTTCTATTTATACAATATAATGGAACTTCACACAAAAAAGACATCCCCATAACAGCACTTACATGAGAAACCCTTAGGTGTCCTGCTAGCAGTACATGAACTATATCTCTGTGTTAACTTTGTCAAAAACTTCCACTGATTTATTTATTTATTAATTCAATCTTTCCTCTGCTTTCCTTTAAGAGATTTCCTGTGTGACAAGCAGTGACAGTCTGAGAGGCAGAGATTGGTGTCTTCCCTTTTCCCCTGTAAAAGGCATGATGCAATGAATACACGAGTTTCCACTGTTGAGCCTTTGCGCTTCATGTCAGATCTAGGAAGTTAAGTACTCAAGGTCAGAGGGTCTGCTTCCATGTAAGCAGATGTAATTCCACTGATATCATATCATCAGCCACACTTGTTGGTTCTGATGGTAACTGATTAGATGAGTCAATTGAGATGTGGACAGACATCTTCAGGAAGCTGACTCAATATAATTCATTTTATGAAGGCAATTGCACTCAAATAGGGATTTCCAGGTGTTTTGAGATAAGCTCCTGCATTTGAATTAGCGAGTAGAAATCAAAGACAGGCTGAAAATCTCTGCCAAAGACACTGCCTGCCAGGAAGAGGTGAGGTTCCATCACTCTTCACACAGAAGAAGAGGAGCTGGGAACTGAGATTCTTAGCAAGGCAGGCAGAGCCAGTACTGCCACCATCCAGGACTGTCCCACTGTCCCTGAGCCAGGAGTCTACTGCAAGGTTGTGAAAGCAACCAACATCAGACACAGATCAGCATTCACCCAGCAAATCCATGGTGATGAGACAAGTCCAAGGTAAAGCCAGGAAGTCAATGCAGAAGCTGGGAGTCAGAGTAAGGATCAGGGAGGCACAAGATGGAGGGAGCACAGTTAAGGCTACAGAGTAGTCAAAGTGCAGCTCAGGTGGGCACCAAACACAAGCGCCTTGGCTCCAAAGCAACTCTTAAGAGAAGGAGAGAGAGCCTCCCCTAAGGTTCTTCCAGCTCTTGCTGCACAGCAGCACTGATCAGTGACCTGGCCTTGGGCATGACCATCCAAATTTCTAGAGGGGGAAAACAGTGCTCCAGACCTCTAGCATGCCCATCATCTTGTATCCTAGTGATGCAGAATACCAAAAGGATGGACTGGGAGAGATCCTGGACTTGTGGATGCAAATGAGCATCCTGACTCTGTACCGACTTCACACTGGGGCAAGACCTGGGTGTGCTCCAACCCCTTTCCTTCGTGCCTGGAGTCATCACAAATGGTGTACCATGATGTAGTGCTAATGAGATGACTGGATGTCATCCACTTTTATTTTTTTTTCCAATGAGTCTTATATTTGGGGAAAAAAAAAGACAAAAAATATAAGGCAAGGTAAGGCAAAGTAAGCAGTGTTGAAATAGATGCAATGACGTGATAAATTCAACCTGGATTTGCTAAGTTTTGGTCACTGTGAAAATACTGATAATGCTAGAAATGTCAAAGCAGTTCATTCCCACACTTTCTAAAGTATATTTACATGGACTTCTCCCAAGCGTCTTAATTTCAGACACTACACAGAAGCAAAGACACAACAGGTTGCCTCGACAATGTTGTCAAAGCGATTCCTTTCTATTAATTAAGAAGTCACACAGTCTGAAGATGGTAGATGAATATCCCTTATTTCTTTCACATTTACAATATCCTAGCTACCATGTTTTTAAGGTATTCTGAGTTACTCTCACACATATTAAAATGTGTAGTGAACCAATGGCAACATGCAGCATTGTGATGGAAACACTGGTAGAATGGCATGCGTGTATTATGCCTGGGTATGAACTCAGGCACTTGTGTCCTTCTCATTTGTGCATTTCTGGCTCTCTTTTGGAGTGTTTCAATCAGGTCTCAAGTATTTTGCTATAGCAGGAAATACTGTAGGCAATATACATGTGAACTGTCTGGTGCCACCTGGCCTTATGGCTACATAGTGGTCCAATGGTCCAGTGGTCCATATGCTCTTTTGTTTCTGAGTGTGGATGTTGCCAGAGGAGAGATAGTGAGGTGTTCTGATATCTCATCCTTCCCATCTTCCTAGCTCCTCTCTGGCTGTTCTGGGTTTCTACTTGCCTCACAAGGGTGGACTTCTGCCTTCAAAAGGCTTGCACTGTTTAGCCATGTGCACTCATTCTGTGACTCAGAAAAGTGCCTACAAAGGCAGATGTCCATTTCATTCATTTTACACGTCCTATAGGGAATGCACTGTCTCACATTCTCTTACTAAGTCTGAATGAGAGCACTCCTAGCTAAGGACAGCTTTGGCAGGATGGCTTTCAGACATACTGAAGCACTGGACACTCCAGTGGGAGCTGGGAGAGATAAGCAGGTTTGTTGACATAAGGAATAAACCACCCAGACACCTTCTCATTCTCCTCATTTCTCTTGTTTTGCTATAGTCCCTCCGTCTCCTTTTAATATGTCAAACACCCAAGAACGAATAATTCTATCGTAAATTTAATACCTATGGGGTTTTGGTTTTTAGTTTGGTGAGGGGATTTTTTCCATGTTTTGGTTGGGCACTCAAATGGAAAATGTATTTGTTCTTATACCCTTAATCCTTATGTCTTTGTTGCTCATATAGAATGGTGAATGAGCAAGTAGTCATGAGACAAAAAACTAATAGTGTGAAGTATTCAATATGTTTTACATGCACTGTTCTTTTGGAAGCAAAATTTGCCAGGACAGTAGATGAAATTTAGTGCAATTTAGTCAACTTTGTTGTCCTTTTATAATGACATTCTCAAGTCAAAGGGAAGCAGAAAAAAAATTCAGAACACTCATTCTTAAACAAGAGACTAAAACATATTGTAGAATATACACTAAAGATTAGAAGGCCAGAAGAAGTCATTAAGATCTCATATTCTTACCCTTCATGTAGTTTGGGCAAAATTTTCCCTTCTTGTATTACTGTATATTTGAGTGGGAAACACAAAAAGGTCTCTTTTATTAAAACAAAACAAAACAAAACAAAAAACCCCAAACAAACAAAACCAAAGACAAAACAAACAAAAATCCAAAACAAAACCAAACCAAACAAAAAAAAAAAAAAAAAAAAAAACAAACAAACAAAAACCAAACAACAACAACAAAAACAAACAAACAAACAAACAAACAAACAAAAAAGAATAAAAAGCCAGTTTTAACATTTTCAGCTATTTGAAATTCAGCAGAGGCCTTAAAAGTTAAAAATTTGTAGCTTGTCTGTGAATTAGTTTTTCATTCTTGCTTTTCTTCCAAATATAGATTCTCATAAACTGATTTATTCGTCCTTGAACTTTCTCTCTGATAAGGAAAACAGAGTGAGTTTCAAAGAAGAACTTCCAACCCTTCAATCTTTGTCATGGCTCCTCCCTGAACTCTAATTTTTCAGCAATGTTCTGGACACCTAGAACCTAAAGAGGAAGTATATTCTTGCCACATACGCAAATATATTTTTGTCCCCTCGTACTGGAAATTTCCTTTGTTTATGTGTCCTAGGATTGTTTTAGCCCTTTAGACAGCGTCGACCTAGGTTTTTATACTCAGATTGTCCAGTGTGATCCTCAAACTCTTTTTGGACTGCTATCTAGGTTACACTCCCCTCACCTGTATGTATAAGCTACATTTTCTATTCTTGATTATGAGTTTGTATTTATCCATCTTGCTTTGCATTTAGCCTAAGCACTGCTTAACACCATTCTCTTTACCAGTTACAGAGCCTGTTTACTGTTCCCCATCCTTAACATTGTGATCCACAAATCTTATCTGCAATGATATAGTGTTTCCTTCTAGGTCATTGAGAAGAATATTACACAACTCAGAATGAAACTCCAGTCCCAGGAGGGATCCCAAGAAGCAACACTTGAAGATTATTCATTTACAGTTATCTTTTGAGATCTATCAGCTCACTAGTTTTTGATCCATTTACCATGTGAAGTTTTAAGTCAAATACTTTCTTCTCTGCTGATGTTCGATCAACGTTATCATCTTTATTGACCAAACCTCTATTATAAAGAGATACTAATTTAGCTGAACAATATCTATTTTCATGATTTCAGTGGGAAGGCATTAATAAAATTAACCTCCCTTGGCGGTGCAATTAGGACACTCCATAGCAGAAGCTGCCTCATTCATATCAGTGGGAGCAGACTCCCACATCTCTGTTTTCCAATGGGCAACAGATCCCATGACAGTAAATCTACCAGTCTCATCACAACTTTTCTGATTTACTCCTACCTCTGCTGCCTCTAAAGTAGCCAACAGAGTGGGAGTCTCTAAGGTAGTTTCTACTAAGGTAGAGTTCCAAGCCCTGTGCCTGAGCAACTCAGGTTTTTCCTGTTCTTCCTTACTCACTAAAAGCATATGGATCCTGCTACATCTGATGATGGCAGTAAAACTGCTCCTTTGTCAGTGATATACAGCATCAGCCTAAAGGCATGAGGTGCAGAGACTGGCTAAAAAGTAAAGGAAGAGGATTAAGCTATTATCAAGAGCACAGAAGCTGACCTGTAGAATGAATGCATATGCTCCAACAGATAGACCGAAGGACATTTTGCCTGGGTAGAGACTGTGAGATAATCATAATATAAATATGCAACCAAAGTGCCTTAAGCAGCATGAGTCACAGACTGTGAATGAACAGAACTTTGACCTTGAGGATTACAGAATTCAATTCTGGACTCTTAATAAACTTTTGTTAAAGGCTCTTTCTTCTATCTTATTGTGCATACTGGTTCAAAATCTGAAGTGTTTAAGGGCCAGTTTAAATGTAAGCACAAGAGTAGTGCCAGTGTTGTCCATGGGACTTTATCTGTCATCCTCGCATGAATAGTCTGCTAGAGCAGAGGGAAAACGTTCAGCTTCTTGTAAGATCAAGTGTTATGACAGTGTGTGGCTTCCAGTGAGTTGTAAGTTTAATCGCTCTGCAAAATATTTCTCTTCTGGTACCAGTTTCAGGAAAGCTATTGATTTCACATCTTTCAAAAGCTTTTTCTACTGTAATTATGACTGTACTTTCTTGTTCATCTGAACATAACATGAAATAGATATTGCCAGGACAAGCATAAGTCGATATAAGATATCATCATTATTTTGTTAATTAATTTCCATGCATTATTTTGTGGAACATGTATTGTATTATAAATATCTTATAATGTGATGACTTGCTAGTATTTGATTAACCACATACTATTTTTTGGTTAAAAATTGATTTTACATGCAGGCAGGCTGCACACTGTTACTTGTCTACAAGTGATTGTTCCTCAGGAAGTGAACTACTGTACTAATTTTTCTTTGTCTCAGTAATCTCTTCCTTTTGAGATTTCTTTCACTGTAATCCCTTGCTTTATACATTCTATGGATTAAGTCTTCTTTTCCAGCATGACAGACTTCAAATACCTTAATGAATATATTATAAATTGCCTGTAATATAAATTGCTTATGTTATAAATAACAATACGTGGACACTAAGAATGTAAATCAGCATTACTCTTGTTGTTTGTAATATTAGAAAAAAATCCACAATTGAATTACAGCCTTATGTTCAACCATAGACCATGAAATTAGTGGATAATAGAAACATATGAAAACTCCTACCCTTTAGAAAGGATCAGGACTAGAAATGGTCAGAAATGTGATTTTATAAAACTGCCATCCATGTGCAGCCTGAGTCATTGTTGCACCACGTAGAAGAGAAAAAAGTGAAAAGTAGAATTTACATTTTATGTTGGCTGGTTATTCAGTAGTGTAAAAATTCTACATTTGGTCTTTAAATGGTAAAAAAACCCACAAAAACCTACTGGGTAATCTCTTATTACACTTTTTCCATTTTTTATGATAACTTTAATGTGTATGTTATTGACTGTTACTGCTATGTCATTTTGATAGAAAGTACTTGCAGAGAGGGGTGAGAACTAAATCGGGTTCATTTAAAGGGTGTAAGTTTCAGATAACACACGACCTCCAGGACAGTGCTCCAGATGTATATAAGGACAACCCTACGCAGGATTGTGCTCCTTATTTTGTCTTGCACCATCCTGATCCCTCTCAGGGTCAGCTTCAACCCCGCTTCGCTGCACAGCAGCCTGACTGCCGGCACAGAGATATAAGGTGTCCACCGATACAAAAGCCATAAGTCCAGAAGGGTGGGAAGCTGGGGACAACCTGCCACCGAGCAAGGCTGTCAGGCAGTCAGGAATGAGGCATGCGCAACCTATGGGCCAGAACTGACTCTTGAAGCATGGTGTGCTTCCTCGTCTGAGAGCAGTGGAACTTCTGTTCTCTCCTCCACTCTGTGATTTCAACAGTGCAGCACCATACTAACAGAGGGAACCCTTCGCTGATGGTGATGAAGATTCTAAATGGCTCCTAGCTGGGGTTAAGCACTTACCTCTTAGATACCAGGTTTAGTGTGCATGCTGAGGCCACTCTAACTTCAGCTCCATTCTTGCCTTCCTCCTAGAAGTATTCCCTGGTAATGCCCTATTAGTCATATGAATGAGAAGAAACCAACTGGGATTTATATGTAGTTTACTTGTCTTTGATTAGCACATTCTACTAGAATCCAGCATGGTCTTTCTTACTCTTTCTCATTCTTTTGAACTTGGTTCGTTTTCTTTATTTTGCATGGGCCTAATTTATAGTACCTGAGGCTGTTGTCATCCTTTCTGTACACATAGTAGGCACTGTCTAGTAGATTGCTATGAAATCCCTTCCTTTCCTTATCTTTGGAACCTCTTTTAGTAACTTGAAACAAGCACTATTCATCTCTAGAACAGGTACTATCTCTCTCTTTTTTTATTTTGTATGTCATTGTTACTCCAAAGACTAACTTTGTAGCTATTATTTTTCATACAAACATGTCTAAAGGAGGTATAGTCAGGGCTTTACTTTAACCTACTAACATGAACAAATCAAACATCAGTCCTAAAAATTAATGGGAATAAAATATTTAATTGTTTCTAAAATATCTCAAAGCTTTCTGTTTGCATGGTTTCACCAAAGCTGAGATACACACAAAATGTAAAATGAAAGGATTAGAGAAGGAGGACTAAATTTGATGAAACCATAAGATTCAATGTGCATAAATCTAAGCCAATTTCTAGAACAAAACTAGAGAGGACAGAATTGAAATACAAATGTTAAAAATAATAGTATGGTATTTGATGCTTCTATTGCTATTTTTGTCCATGGCTCTGAAAGCACTTTCTGAATAGTGATTCTTGATGTCTTGAAGGAGAAATTTTCCTCCTATGTTAAGCCCAAGTAAAATGAGGCACTGAGAAGTGACTTGTCCAAGTTCAAACATGGAGTGATAGATACCAAAAGCAATAACTCTACAAGCTGAAACTCTCCACTGAGAGAGGGCTAGGAACCGGGAGGAGGGACAGGCAGGACAGTTGACCTGTACTCAGAAAAAAGGATATTCCATACCATATGGTGTTCTACTCCACAATAAAAGCTGAGGGAAAGGAGAAGGAATAGGAATATCCATGATTATGGTATTTGTCTTCCCAAGTAACTGTTACAGGCAATGAAGTCCTGCTTTTGCAGAAGTGACTGGACATCTGCCTGCTGATAGGAAATAGTGAATAAATTCTTTTTTTGCTTTGCTTTTGTGAGTAGCTTGTGTTTCCCTATTGGACTTCCATCACAATGCACGAATCTTTTTACCTTTATTTGCCTCCTCGTCTCACAGGAGAGGGGAGTGAGTGAGCAGCTGTGTGGGTGTTTGGCTGTTGGCCAGTGACAATCCACCACTGGTGTGTGCATTCAGTGCTAGTCTTCTGCTCCCAGAGAACTTTAGCATAATAAAATGTTCTCTGGACTACCAGTTAGAGAGTATCATATAGGTATGATTCATGCACTTGGAATAAAGTGGTATTTTCTCTTTTCCTTAAATTACAGACAAATAGCAAGAAAAAAATCTATAATGAAGCAGTATTACTAATCTAGTCTTTACCTGAAAACACACAATAACACTGAAGTAAAAAACCGAAGTAAGCAGTCAGCCCTACTATGTTTCCAAGAGAAAGGCAGAAGTGTGTTTGACATTAACTGCTCCCTTAAAATTCATCTCATTCTTCCAAGACGTGAGAGAATGTGCATAATTCAGTTTTAGATCAGAATGTTAAAGGGACATTTCCAGCCTAATAAAAGCAAACATGCCAAAATGTTCCTCTTTGAAAGTGTTTCAATTTTATCATTATGATACACTGTAACTGAAAAAGACTCAACGTATTATATTCAACTGATTTTCTTCAGGTTATTAGGAGTACCTTTGGTTTAATTATTTTTCCCTATGTGAATATATCTTTCTAAACCCAATGTAGAGTTAATAGGTGGAACAAAGAAAATCAGTAATTTTCCTTTTCCCTGTCAAATTTTATTGCAAAAATAAAATCCATAAATATGGCAGGAGGACTGTCAAGTAAAGGTAAAATTCCGTTTTAACTATTTTTTGTTCACTGTGTTTCAGGCTGACAGTACTTGAACCTGATTATTATTCTTAGATAGAAATACTTCTCATTTTAAGACAAATTATATAAAAAACCCCTCTATTTAAAATACTGCAGCACCCTTTAAACAAATGAACTAATTATAAAACATTACAACACATATTACATTAAGCTTTGATATATAAAATGGTTAATAAATTACAAAGGTAATAAAAGGTAACTTTAAAGGTAATTTTAAAGGTAACCTATGCCATTTAGGAACAGAACATCAGAATCATCAAGTGATATTTGGAGATCAGTTAGCAGTTTATTTCTGTATCAATATCTGAATACTTTTATACATATGCATATAATTACAGAAAATTTTACAAGGCAAAAAAAGTAAAGCAAAAAAAAAAATGTTCCCTTACTCTGTATAACCTTGACTTAGTGAAACAGTTAAATTTTCCACAGATTTTCGGAAGCTCCTTTGATACTCACTTCTCTTGCTCTTCCACTGTGTCTGATACACATTTTGTCACAGTGACATGAAAATGGCTTGGACAAAGGTTTCTGCTGCACTTTTTATTCTATGATTCTTGTCCTCATCAAAGCAGAATACCGTTCCTAATTCCTAGTGCCATCCCTGGGGATTCAGAAGACTTTTCAAATCCTGATAACCACTGAGGCTGCACCCAGAAATTATAGTAAAGTGGCAAGTCCTCTGCATAATGCATGATGAAGTTTATACTAGACGGTAAAGACTTAGACATAGAAGCAGCTCTAAACTAACAAGAAAGAAATACAGAAAGGAGAGCTGTGGGCTAAGCCCTTCTTGACAGAGTTAGTCAGGTACCTTATGGTACACCTCTGGAAAGATCTCCCCTTTGCTGGGGGCTTATAGCTATGAAGCCTTGTTCAACACATGGATCAGTCTGATTCCCCTGGGAGGAAGACTTTAAGTATGGGGTTTTCAAAAAATATGAAGTTTGAATTTAAGGACCTAAGTCCTTTTGTAATTGTTGGATAGAGAGGAGGCCAACCTGCTTGGAATGAGAAATACCTTTGCCAAAATTACAGCTGACCATAATAAATCAGTATGACATTCTGCAATTGAATCTTTGGAAGCAGAAACAACATTAACAGGAAGCACTTCTCATTTCTGGTGTAAGAATAGCAATGGCTGACACTTCTGTAGTCACGTGATAATGAAAGAAATGACAATGGGCAAGGTGGAACAACTGATGTAGTATCCAGTGAACTTTCTCAAGTGGCTGCATCACACACCTGTGCAATTCAGATTTCTTTGGAGACATCTAGTAAGGCAAGTATGATTCTTCACCCCGTTTTGCAAGTTTACTGTTAGTGAAGCTCCAATGACTTTGACTGAAGAAAATAAGAGGATAATTGAGTTCAGGTCCCTGCTTTGAAGACTTAACAATCTAATTTTGGACCAGAAAAAAACCAAAACAAAACCCAATTAGGGAGGAAAGGAAGACAAAGTCCCTCAGGTTATGCTCATGCCTTTACTGGATCTGCTGTGTGTCTTTAAATAGAAGCTCTAAATCACCAGTTTATGAACATCATGAAAGATAGGTAAAAAGATATTTGCTTTTATTGTATGCCACTAGAGCACAAATACCTAATTTTTGTATCAATACCATAGCTGATTTTCTGTTCATGTGTGATAAAATTAATAAGCTGGCATTACTGGAGACATTTGCAAAAACATCTGTGATTGATGCTCTTTTTTTACCAAACTAAAGCTAATTATTTTATTTGTATTTTGTAGATGATTGTGCACCGCCTTCTCTCAGAGTCCAGATCACTCCTACTGCCCTCACAGGAAGTACATGTGAGATCTCATGTACCTCATATCTTAACAGCTACCATTGATGATTTTCTCTCTAATGGTACTGTGGCTTATCATTATTCGTGCTGCTCTACTGAGCTGCACTTGGAAATGGATATTAAGGTAAAACCTCTTTATTAATATGCATCTTCCCTTTAATCTCGCACTACATACTAAGGTAAAACCTTGTGCATTGCACAGGCAGTATAGAAGTTACAAGGAGAAAATTAATTCATTTGCTTTTAATCACGGACAAAATTTTTCATTTTAAGATTCAATCCTCCCACTTTAGCTCAAAGCCTTTACAATTTCATTCCTGGGTGTGATACTAAAGTTTAATCTTTGAGGATGTTGAAATGTGTTTCCTGCAAAATGTTATGGGCATAACGGGGCACTTTCCTGAAACAACAGACAGCTGCTGGAGTTGTGAGATTTCAGTTGTGTTTGGCTTTAATGTTAATAGAGTAAGCTTGCTTTGCTTTGCTTTGTTTTGTTTTCTTCCGTTCTTCAACAGCAACATTCCAGCACTTCAAAGTCAATAGATTTCTGGCTGTAAAGCTCACCATGTATCAGGTTCATCTTCTGGAGGACAAGCAACAGAGGGTCAAAGGTAACAATTGTTGTAGCAACAGACATTTCGCTTCATCCTGTGTATTCATACACATGAATGCTTCTTTCCCAGCTGAAGCTGTTAATGTACTTTATCCAGAGCTTTGCGCACTCTACAATATTTCTTATAGTAATGAAAAAGGAATCTGCTGAACCAAAGAAAATAAAATCCTTTCAAAAGGTTGGCATTTCACTGGCAGATTTTTCAGCGAGCTGAATGCTAGTGCTCTGGTGTATACACATTGAAAGTAATTTCTATTTGTGTTTGGTATTTTTCCCCACAGAATATCTTTCATAGGATTCATTCTTTCTTCTCTTTGTCTCTGTCTCTGTCTCTCTCCCTCTCTCTGTCTCTCTCCAAATCAGGTGCTTCACAGAGCTTGGGCAAGGAGGTAAAAGAGGGAAGGAAGTAGGTTTAATATTGATTTGAATGTTTTTATTTAAACCTAGGTTTTAGTATTTAAATATAGTTGGAGTAAAAATATTCCAATGTTCAATTATTTATCTGTGAGATTAGGACAGCTCTGAATTTGTTCTATGTACTTTTTATAGTATGATGTTGTCAAGTTCCAGAGATACGAATTTATTTGTCCCAGGATACACAGAGGCTTCAGACTGTCTTTCCATTAATATTGGATAAGACCTAGATTCTTTCCTAGCTCAAACGGGGCACTTTTTTTTCTCCTTTTTTTTTTTTTTGTCAGCTCTGTAAAATGCAGATGGAAAGAGAGAAAAAGCTGCAAAAAGCAGTTCTACCTATGTTAGATCTGGGTTGTCCTTTTAAGGTGCCTCACTATCACAATACACTACTGATCTTAAAAGCACCTCATATAAGCCCAGAGTCCAAGACGTTTTTTCTGCATAACATATACATTAAGCAAAACTATAGTAGCAGTCCAACAGATAGGTGCTTTGAACTGTTTCACACAATGGGTCTTTTAGATTTACTCAGAAGATGAAACAAATCATAGATATTCCTATAAAGATAGACATTTCACACTCAGTAGTAGCTGTGGAAGACAAAGAAAATGACTAAACCTGGATGATTGCTTGTAGCAGATATGCCAGACATGTATGGCAGTGACAATGAATGTTTAACATCCCTGATCCCTAAAAGGTTGTGAATGACATGTGCACTTAAGTGCTCCAGGGAAAAGATTACAGATTTGTGAATGGAAATGAACTGATTAGGAAGGCTAAGGTTTTTAAGAGGCTCAAGGTACATTTCTGCATATGGGATCAGCTGTGACTTGGCCATTGTCCTAAACACACAGATATACTGCTGTGAAACAGACTAGGAACCAGACAATATCCAAAGGTTTTGCTTGTTATATCCCTCTCCTGTGGCTGTACAACTGAATAAAGTGAGAGGACAAGATCCAGGTAATCCTCAGGTGCTGGAAATGAAAAATGCATTAACAGGAGGCACTTAAATTCTAAAGATCAATCAAAAATACCTACCTAGCCCCATTAGGCACCTAATATGCCATTGTACTGAAACTTTCCTTCAAACAAAAAGTGGTATTTATAAGACCAAATTTTGATCTATGCCTTTGTTGTTAATAGGATGAACAAGCAGTTTTGGAAAGTGTTTCTTTTCATGCTTACCTACATTTCTAAGATAGGTAAGATGAATCACCTGTCATAGAAAGGCTTATGTAATTGATTAAAAAGACAGTGTAGGATGACCAGCAATCAATATCAATATATCAATGTATTGATTTACCTTGTAGACATCCAAGATGTAGGTCAAGCTGAACCCTGCCTAAGGTGTCTAGAACCTGGTCTAGAACGTGTCTAACACAATCACTATCTAGAGTGATTGACTCTAGATAGTCAATGGGCATTTCCCATTGACACCAATGCCAGATTCTGCACCTGTGACAGACTAACACCGGGCACAAGTGCAAAGTGAAAGAGGAGTGGCTGGAGAACAGCTCTGCAGAGAGGGATCTGGGGGTGCTGGTTGGCAGAAGGCTCAATATGAGTCATCTGAGTGCCCTGGCATCCATGAGGGAAAACTGCATCCTGGGATGTGTCAAACATGTACGTGTGGCGCATAGAGGTATGGCTTAGAGGTGGACTTGGCAGTGCTGGGTTTATGGTTGGACTCGATGACATCAAAGGTCAAATCCCACTGTATTCAGTGTTAGTGCAGTGTCACCTTGAGTACTGAGTGCAGTTCTGGGCCCCACAATTTAAGAAGGTTGTGAAGGTCCATAAATGTGTCCAGAGGAAGGAAACAAAGCTGGTGAAAAGGTTGGACAGCATGTCTTATTGGGAGTAGCTAAAGATTCTGGGTTTGTCTAATTTGAAATAAAGGAGATTGGTCTCTACATCTTCCTCAGGAGGGGAGGTGGAGAGGGAGGTGCTGAGCTGTTCTCCCTGGTACCTAGTAACAGTATGCATGATAATGGTTCAAAGCAGTGCCATGGGAGATTTAGACCTGACATTTGGAAGTTTTTCTTTACCAAAAGGATAGTCAGACACTGGAAAAGGCTTACTAGAGAGATGGTCGATCCCTCGAACCTGTCAGGGTTTAAGAGGCATTTGAACAATGTCCTTAACAACGCTTTAACTTTTGGTCAGCCCTGAAGTGGTCAGGCAGTTGGACTAGATGATCACTGTAAGTGCCTTCCAACTGAAATATTCTATTCTATTCTATTCTATTCTATTCTATTCTATTCTATTCTATTCTATTCTATTCTATTCTATTCAAGGTGGGGCCCATGAATTCGGCAAGCTTGTATGAAAGTCTTCCAAATTTCATGATTTGCTGTCAGTCCAGATTTTCAGTGCAGACAGCCCCACTAATGGTGATGACATTTGGCCACTTCTTTGTGCATTTAATACCCTGAAGCATCAAACCTATTAAAGGTCTCAAGTACTTCATACGGGTATAGCATATGCAATGAAAAATGTTACTGTTGTTCAGTTACATAAGCGACTGTGTATAATTGGATGAAGAACTATTCAAAAGACATTTAAAATGTAACTGAAACACTATGTCAGGCATCTTTATTTCAGTGTATTTAAATCATCAAAGAAATATAAGACCAAAGTGAAAACCAGGAATGACAGATGTTATTCTGATTTATACCATTCGAGGATTTGAAGTCATTAAAATCGATCTACCAGAGTTTCGGATGAACTGATGAGATTTGAAATACTCCTGGGTTTTTAAAGTGAAATATCATCAGAAAATTGCAATAATGATATATAAGTATTCCTCCATATCTGGAAACTCTGAATGAAAGTACTTTACCGATGATAATCTAAAACATACTGAATCCTTCTGCCTCTACTTCAGATGTTTAAAGCTGAATACTAATTAATAAAATTAAATCCTAGATAAAGAAAGTGTTTTATGTTGAAGACTAACAGCACTTTTCAAATTTCTCTTGGAGAGTTTTGCTGTAGTGGGTTCTTCTGTTTTTTAAAGAGCGCTGTACATTTTTAGGGTCCCAGAAGCTCAAGGTGATCTGAAATGGGCAATAACGATTGCTCAGAAGGATTCATTTCTGTTATGTATTGCATGCAGTTCTAGTGCTCCCAACATAAGGACATGGAACTGTTGGAACAAGCCCAGAGGAGGGTCATAAAAT
This sequence comes from Lepidothrix coronata, assembly GCF_001604755.1. Lineage (NCBI taxonomy): Eukaryota > Metazoa > Chordata > Aves > Passeriformes > Pipridae > Lepidothrix > Lepidothrix coronata. The sequence continues at coordinate 3,304,593 of NW_016690249.1, read as the reverse complement.
TGATAAGAGGACTGGAGCACCTCCACTATGAAGACGGGCTGAGGAATTTTGGGCTGTTCAGCTTGGAGAAGAGAAGGTTGCATGGAGACCTCACAGCAGCATCTGAAAGGGACCTACAGGAAGGCTGGAGAGGGACTCTTCATCAGAAACCGTAGTGATAGGACAAGGACTAATGGGTACAAACTGAAAGAGGGGAAACTTAGGCTGGTGGTGAGGGTAGTGAGATACTGGAACAGGTTGCCCAGGGAGGTTACGGATGCCCCAACCCTGGCAGTGTTCAAGGACAGTTTGGGCAAGGCCTTGTCCCTATCCATGGCAGGCGTGTTGGGATTAGAGGATCTGTGAAGCCCCTTTCAATGCTTAACATTCTATGAAATTCTCCTAAAGTGGCACATGTATCATCTAGATTTGTTTACACCTATAAATTTCATAAAATTCCAATTACTTCCCTAGCAGAAGGTTGAACTGTCTCACATATTAAAGCAGATCAAAAAATCCAGCAAAAGCTGATGACCCAGAAATATATGAAAGTTGGCATCAGACTCTTCACACCTAGGCTACCTTTTGCTGCATAGTCAGTAAGGCTTGCACCCTCAGCTCCCTGCAGGTCCTAACTGTCCTCGTTTTGGCCCAGACCAGTGGGAGGGGATGTGGCCAAGACCCTACTTTTATTTGATACCCCCTCAGGTCATTGTCGGGGAGGGGGACAGGGACTGTCTCTCTCTCTTACATTTCTTCCAATCGAACAAGGGAAGCCAGTTTCATTGTCTCAGGGTTGGTGAGAATTTTGCATGTAAACCACCTTCTCTTTTGTGCACTTTTTTCATTAGTATTGTTACTGATAATGTTTGTTTTCTTATTTAATTGTTGTTTCCAGTAAATTGTTTTATCTCAATCTGTGATCTTTGCCTTTTGTGCTTTTAATAGTTTGGGGGGGGGGAAGTGAGCAGTGGTGCAGTTGCAGTGAAAGCACTAAATTGGGGAGTACCGTTTCTAATTGACAACACAAGATAAAAAGCAACTTCAGACTCACCTACAGCACACTTGTGCTACTCAGGACTGGTCAACTGCTGCCAAATACAGCTGACACTTTGTCAGGGTTGAATGTGATCACAGGCTGAGATGAATCCACTATGGTCCAGTAGTCTGGAAGATATCCACAGCTTTGTTTTTTTTGGACTGCATTTGTCCATCCTGTAGCAAATGATTCCTTGGAGAGGTTTGAAGCTGAGGCAGTCAGAAGCCCAGTACTGTGTATCTACAGTGTCTTTTCCGGTAACCTGAATTTGATCCCATTTGAATTCTACCTACAATCCCCACTGCTCTGCAGAGGGCTGTGCCAGGGCCCTTCCAGGAGACAACATCATTCTTGTTTGCCTGATGTTGTCATTGCAGATGAGCAGGAGGGCTAGATGAAGGTTACAGGGAGTTGGACACAGCAAATTGGCTCATAATTAAGCCACAGAGCTCACATGAAATTGTCTCCAGAAGTGCCAGTTGGACAATGCTACAGCCTGAGCTAAAAACCCTCTGAGAGATGAGCAGTGTCAATAAGCATCTAAGGTGGCTTTGAGCCCACACTCAATGGACTATGGAGCTGAAAACATGGGTCATGGTGTGCTTAATCCCACTCCAAGACAAGTTTGTTATGCCGCAAGTACAGTGTAGTCTGCTTCAAGGTCACTTGAAAAGAAACATAGTGACATTTGTGAGAACTTGAAAACTATTTCTAATGTGAAAGCCTTTATATATCACATGGTGATTCCTGCCTCCACTCAGTTCACTAAAACCTTCTTGGTTTCAACAATGCTGAAGTTAACCCTTTGCCAGCTGTAAGACCAATGTGGTGGTCAGAATGATTTCTGGATATTATACTGCCTGACCTTCAGAAGTGTAATTATGACATATGACTTGCTCTGCAGCTGCAATGGTTAGCACTTGGCAGTTCCTTCAGTAAGGGTGGGCTGATCAGTCTTCCCCAGCACCAAAGACTGTCTCAGTCAGAATGCTGGGCTAATAATGTACTGTGTGGACTTACTGCAAACATGTCCAATAGCTCAGGGAGCTGTGTGCTCCTGAGGGACCCAATGTCCTTCATTGGGTAGTAGAGGCATGCTTCAGTACAGTGGTGATTCCTAATAAATCTACTGCCTTCTGCTACATAACCAAAGCCTCCAGTCCACTATCTGAGATCTAGTTATATCTTCTTTAGAGTTCAGAACTGAAAATCTGTCCTGTATTGGATGGTTGCAATCTTTTTTTTTGGCTTGTTTTCTCACCATGTAAGGCTCCTCTGTTGTTATCCCTGTGCTACTGTCCAACTTCATTGCAGAATTTTAATCAAGATGGAGGTCAGAAGACAGCAGGGGAGCAAAAGCCAGCCCTGCAAACAAAATAGGGTTTTCAGCTGGAGGCAGACATATTGAGAGTGTCCCTGGCTTCAAACATCATTCACAGGGTGTAGGTAGACACTCCCAGCTTCCTTTCTGGTGAGATGCTGCAGCTCACCGCACTAAAGCAATCACTTGGGTCAGTAAGGAGCAGCTGGCCAGAGATGAAATGTGGCCACAGCACCCAGCAGCTGGGAGAATGTTTCATTCTTTAAAATCTGTGCTGAAATTTAACATTTTGATTTAACGAGCGTTAGTCGTTCAGTTAAATCTGTGATTGCACTCTATAAACAACTGAACAGATCTTTGTGCCTCCTGTTTCTCTTCTAAGCATCTCTTCTGTTTGTTAATTTCCTTGTCCTAATTAAGGGAGATTTGTCAAAGTGGTAACTTCCTAGTCTATCTTCTCCTTAACCACTGCCACAAAACACCATAGCACCTAGGAGTTTTCTGCTGAACTCCTCTTGCTGCTGCCCCAGGGACCAGCTGCAAAGGCCGGGATTGCACTTTTCCCTTCCTTGCCCCATCCACCATGGAGCAGGCAGTGGAGTCCATACAGGAAAGGACTGACACGCATGGAGGGATGAATGCCAGAGAGTAGTGATGGCGGATATCAGGGGCTGAGGTTGCCAATTGCATGCATTACAGCTCTGGCTTTGGCTGTTCTCCCCACTTGTATATAACAAAAACTTTTGCATATAGCTAGTATTTCACTTCTGAAATTGTTATGCTTTACTGGAAATTACAGCATTTTTCTTATATTCGTATCTACTTTCATATTTTTTCCTATTTCTGTACCTATTTCTTCAAACAAGTTCCTGCTAGCAGCTATTGCTACAACATTATCTGTATAATAAACAGGTGGATTTACCTCTAGAGTCCTTTGTTTCAGTAACTGAATGCTGGTATCTGGGCTTTATTAGTGGAACTGAAGTGGACTCCAAAGTCTTTGCTTTCAAAGAATTTTATGTTTCTATGTTCAGTTTTGAAATAGGCTGTCTCCCAGAAGAGAAGAGAACAGTGTAGCTTCAGAAAGCTTCTGGAGAATTTTGTGTTTAAAACTGAACTTTTAGAAAGGTAATTTCAAACAATCACCAAGAGAGAAAAGATCCTTTTCTTTCCATTTGTAAATGAAACCAAACCACAACTAGACTGACCAGATGGAGTCCAATAACCAGACTCTTCTGGAAACTATTTCAAGTCTCTATTTACTGCTTACAAAAGGTTTATGCTGTTTCTGTGTTTGTCTCTACAGGAAAAAAACCCAAATAAAAACTCCCAACTTGATAAGCAGAAAACATGTAAATTAGATTAAAGGTAATATCAGTGACATTATAAATATTATAAACCCCTTGAATCTTCCCACATGGGAATTTCTAGTTTTAATGACACATTCACGCATAGGAGATACACAGATTTAACACGATCAATCAACAACATTTGTAACAACAAAATAAGCATATATCTGTCTCAGCATCAAGGACCTCTGGCAACATCATCATCATTCACAAAGAATGTCAATTCAGACCTGTCAATGCAGCACTTGGCTACAGAAGAGACAGAAATGTGAAAGGTGCCATGGGTAGGTAGCAATGAGTGGATCTGAGGGACTCAGTATTTTTCTGTGTTTTCAAAATTGACTGACATTTTGTTAAATATCAGTCCAAAGGATTCCATGCTGGCTGCTCATATCAGCCTGAGTTTTGCAGACAATTTCATTTAAATCCCCCAAATAAAATCGTGGCAATTGTTTTGGCACCCCATATTTTGGAGCCACAACTAGGCTCCTAGTTGGCCAAGACCAATGGCATGAGCTTCAAAAAGATCAAGTGTCAGGTCCTACACTTTTGTCACAATAACCCCATGCAGCACTACAGACTGGGAGCAGAGTGGCTGGAAAACGGCTCAGTGGAAAAGGACCTGGTGGTGCTGGTTGACAGCTGGGTCAACATAAGCCAGCAGTGTGACTGTTGTGGTTTAGACCTTCTTGCCAAATTTTTCCATGCCACCTTGAGGTTTTGGGTAGGGACAGTGTGCGGAGATGGCTGTGCATGGGGCCAGGCAGCAGCACCCCTGCAGTGGCCCCAAGCCTGGGCAGCCACCCAGGGATGGGGAATCTGTGCTGCACCTCACGCCGAGAGTGGCACATCACACCAGATGCCACTTGGATGGTGGTCATGGAGTGAGGCGGGGACGGCTGGCAGGGGAGACAGGACCCCTGAAGGGAAAACACCATGGAAACTGAGATAAGATCCCTTAAAGTGAAGGTTCTACAAGAACTGAAGAGAATAAAAGAAGCCAGCATTTTTTGCTTTTGTCCTAGTACCTCTCTCTCCTGACATGGAATGAGCCCTCTTGGTCCTGGGACTGCAGTTGAGAGAGAGTCATCAGCAGCCGCAGGAGACCTGAGGCTGCACCACACCAACTCCTGCAGTGCCAGGTCCTGCAGCCCCCCATGCCAGCCTCCCACCATGGCCACTGCTTTCTGCTGCTTTTAGACGGCCAGCGCAGCTGCCACTTTCTGCTGCTTTTTGCTGCTTTTCATCAGTGCCACCTCAGCAGTACCTCGCCACCACTGCAACCGCATTGGGGAGACTCGGGAGCCCCCTTTGTGAACTTCTTCACGTGTCACCCACCTGACATGGGAGCGGCTCTGCCCCGGCTCCATTGTGATCACGTGACCACACCAAGGCTGTGGTGTCGTCTCAGCGGCACAGAGGTGAAAGGGTTATTTTTGGATACATTTACTCTGTTCTTATTTGGTTATTGTTTTAGTAAAAATTGTTATTTGTTCCTGGACTTTGCTCAAAAGTCTCATAATTTCAAACTTACAGTAATTTGGAGGAAGGTGTTTCTATTCCATTGGAGGTCCTGCCTCCCGGTATACATTGTCTTTAAACCAAGACAATCCCCAGGTAGCTAAGAAGGCCAGTGGCATCCTGGCCTGTATCAAGAGTAGTGTGGCCAGCAGGACAATGGAAGTGATTCATCCCCTACACTCAACGTTGGTGCAGTTGCACCTCAAGTACTGCGTCCAGTACTGGCCCTTCAAATCAGGAAGGATATTGAGGTGCTGGAATGGATGCAGAGAAAGGCAATGAAGCTGGTGAAGTGTCTGGAGCACAAGTTGTCTGAGGAGTGGCTGAGGGTGCTGCATTTGTTTAGCTTGGAGAAGAGGAGACTCAAGGGAGACCTCATCACTCTCTACAGCTACCTGAAAGGGGGGTTTGGTCTCTTCTCTCAGGCAACTATTGATGAGACAGGAGGACATAGTCTTAAGCTGCACATGGGGAGGTTTAGGTTAGACACGAGAAAGAAGTTCTTCACAGAAGGGATGATTAGATATTGGAATGAGGTGTCCAGGGAGGTGATGAAGTCACCATCCCTGGAGGTGTTTAAGGAAAGACTGGATGTGGCACTTCGTGCTATCGTCTATTTGATATGGTGATGTTTGTTCGTAGATTGGACTCAGTGATCTCAGAGGTTTTTCCAGTCTAATTAGTTCTGTGATTATGTGACTTGAAACAGATCCTCAGAAGGTGCAGTGTCTTTGCCACCCTGGTGGCATCAACTTACTACAGCTAGCTGTCACTCCAAAAGTACAAGGGGACACTGTGTCCCATGAAAAGTTGTATTTGTGCACTCCTTATTGAAAGGTGTGGGGTGCTGGCTGCTGGTCTCACAAAATTGGAAATTCATATCTTTATGAACCCAGATCCTAGATCAGGGCCAGGAGCAGGGGGTGGGAAGAGTAGCAACATGATTTTACAAAGTCCTTAAGAACTGTCGGACCATAACAAGTTAGATTTTCTTCTCTTTTTATTTATAACATAGAATTTCAGAAATAAACACATCATTGCTGATGAATAGAGGCCTGATTCTTCTTAACTCTTCCATGACCTTCCCAGTCACATGCAAACATAACGTCTTTGGCTCAACAAAGCTGTCAGCTACAGGCTTCAGAGTATTTGATCAATATCATAACATGTTCGCCCTATTTGCATGCAACAACCTCTGCTATTGCTCGCTGCTGGAGACTGGATACTAGGTGAGATCCTAGGTTGAGCTTGTTTAGCCCTACTAGCACCATTAAACTTTTTTTTTTTTTAATTGAAATGTATCATTCATTCATTTTTCAGTTATTAAAGGAGATAAATAAAATGGATGATTGAAGCACCTTAAGAAAAATAATACTTTACTAACTACACAGGGACAGAAGAAAAACATATTGGCCAAAGTGGTACAGCAGTTTTATTTTTCTATCTGAAGCACTAGTTAAAAGGCAAGGGAACTATCATATGTTTAGCATTATAATTGGAACTATAGCTCTTGAAAGCACTAATTATGCCATGTTTCTATAGTGCTGAACCCTTGGTTAGATGGAAAGCTAGCAGCATCATTCCCTGCAGCAGTACTTTCTTTGCAGCGTTATCTTTCAGGAAATAGAGTTTCTGCCTTAATTTTACTGTGTTAATAGATATGGATTAATTTTGAGAAATGTACACAGACGTAATGAATTAGAAAACAAAATCTCATCTCATTTTGGAGATAGTCATGAACTTGATGTAAATCATTGTGTTATCGTAATCAGCTTTTTTCTAATAAGCGGTTTTACTCAGCTGAGTACTTGAAGACTAAGACTGAACTTGAACTCTCCACTTTATTTTTTCTCCTGATGAACCTACATGTTCTAATACTCCTGGCTATATGCCCAGCTTAAACAGAAAGGAGGAGAGTTCCCAGTGTATTAATTACATTTTTCCCCCAGGAGAAAACAACTCTGGATTTAGTGTTCCCTGCTCTGAATGAAACAGGTCTAAAAGTCATATGTCTTGTTTCTTAAGCATGTTTATGACTCACTAAGCTCTAATGTAGGGGAAATCTGAACAAGGTAAGAATGAGACAGAGTTCATGGTATCCCACACTGCATCAGGTGGCATGGGATCATGCTCACACTGTTTTAAGACAGTGATAAGGCAAAAGCCCAGGAACCTTTCTGCCAAATCTACTCCTGTTTGTGCATAATACGACCACAATGTAGTCCCACTCTGACTCATGAAAAAGAAATCTTGAGATCAGGAGGGATATTTAAACTGTAAATCACTGTATGTAATTAATCTGGCAAAACACAGTGCCTGCACCTGAATTTCTCTATTCAGCTGCCTTTTTAAAATGATGAGGGAAACAGACACTAAGGCATGACCTTTCTTAAAGGTAGATGTCTAAAGGAAATCAAATTAATTCTGCCTGAAATTTCTGAGTTTTCTCTGCTCATTGTAAAAACATGAGGTTGACAAACTCTGATATAGGCTAAGCTGGGATGAATCCAACCTAGTGTCATGGAGGCATTGGTTCTTCTTCCTTGAGATAGGTGTCACAGGAAATGGAGAAGAAAGACTTACCAATATACACTTCCCCTGGAATTTTCTACTGACTGCTTGAGGTATCCTAATCCTTACGTATCCATTAAAAAAAACCCAAACAAAGCACCAAAAAACAAAATCAGAAAAACCTCCACTCATCTGTTGGGTATGGATTATGAGAATAATCAACCTCATGAAAATTATCACAGTGATCTCCTGTGATAATTCAGAGAAGGTTGTGTAAATCTTAGCACTCCCTGGGGTCTGACAACAGCTCCATGTGCAGTGCAATTCTTTCAGATAACCTAGCTCATCACCTGGGAGTGTAGTGTAGTTTAAATGATGTATGTCTTTTACTCTCATGGTGAGTTACCTATATTGATCTTCCCAAAGGGGACACTTCAGTGGGTATGTATCATGAGCTGTGATGTCACTGATAACTTTTCTAATTGTACAGCCTGAAATAGGTTAATATACTAGATTTACCGATACTGTTGCTTTGTTCGCAGCTCCCACATCTATAATTTCCATCTGGTGTGCAGAAAGGAAATTTGTTTTCCTCTAAATATGTCAGGCTGTTAAACGTATGTTGCTTATGATCTTGAACATAAAAGGCACATTTATCATCAGTAAAATGAACAACATACCACCAAACCTTTTGTGTGAGAGCAGCCTAACCAAAAGCTTTTGTTGTACTAAAATTAATCTGGGTTCTTTAGGGAGACAGACTTTTATATTTATCTTAGCAAGGTTGCCCTGGTTTGCCTAGTATATTTGCACTGTCATATTGAGCATGGCTATCACCACACGAAAAGCACCAGGTTTAAGTGCTGCAGGATGCTAATTTTGAAAACTACTATAGTTTATGTATTAGAAATGAGGCCAGGGTGCAGGAGTGGAATTCAGATCTAATGGAGATTTTAAATCTTGACTCCCTTGAATTCAGATCTAATGGAGATTTTAAATCTTGACTCGCTTGAGGTCACTGGTGAAACTAGTTGGGTAGGGCCGGAACTGTAGGCAGGGCTTTGCATTTGGTCCTTTTTGAGATAACACAACTGGGAGCAGAAGTTGGATTATAGCACAGTTCTGGGATGGTTCACAGGGATTGGAAGAGGCCTTCCTCTAGGAATCCTGTCTTCAAATGGAGGAAGAGTGCTTTGAAGACTGTTCTTACTATGCAAATCTCATTTTCCATAGCAGTCAGGAAACAGTAATGCCAAAAGCTCCCAACAAAAACAACAAAATGCTCTCATACACGCCTTGCAGTTATTATTTTTTCACCTACATCTTGAAACCAGAGAAAGGGGCACTCCTGAATGCTTATTTTGTGTTCCTTGAGTTACAGTAGAGCATCTCTGATACCGGAAAAAATATTAAGGACGTATTAGTTACAATTAGATATTAGATATCACAGAATAGGTAGGAAACAGAATTGGACCACACAGAAAGTAAGGAAAAGAGGGAAGACTCAGCTATATTCTTCATTACCAGCGTAGTTCAAAAGTCCTGGGGCATCTTCTTTCTTCCTCACTCTGGAGAGCTGGGATGAAAAGAAAGAAGGGCAATGCTCTGCTCTTACTCCTTCAGGACAGACTTGGATCAGACAACACATCCCAGCCTGCCTGAACCTGAACGAAAGAGGGCATTTCATAGCACTTGATTTGTTCTTCAGCAGCTCTGCTTTGTAAAACTGACTCCTGGGTCAGGGTTGCTTCTTGCTCTGAGTGTACCTTTTTACTCTATCAAATATATGTATTTGGTAAGGCATGCCTGAGATAGTTTTCATTCCTTTCATATCTCTATCTTCTTTTAATGATGCAGCTGGAAGTGCTGCTTTGCCTTGCAGCTGGATTACCTGAGCTGAAACATACCATGGCACAGACATCAAGTAGCTAGGGATTCAGGGAAAATAGCAGAATTGTGCCATGGAGATCTGATGTTATCAGTGCCAACCAAATGTCACCTGTAGGCACCTTCCCTCCCTGAAATAAGTTGCTAAAGCTACTCAACCAAGATATGAGCTAAAACTCTAAGTTTGCAGTTAGGAATATGAGTAAAACATGACTGTGAGCATATTCCTGGGCCACTGACTCCAGCCTTCTGTTGTCATAGTAGTTCAGGTGCATTAGTTGACTGCATTCTTTGGGTGGTTGGGATCCATTTGAGGTTATATGCTTCCCATTCTTCCTTATTAGACTTGCTGGAAGACTCTTCCAGGACTTCTCTGGGTTAGCAATAGAACCTTTTTTCCAATATCCCATTTTAATTTATTCCTTGGGCAGTCTATGTCTCTTTTGGCTTCTAAGAGCACTTTCTTCAGAATAAATAACTCTCTTTCTGATGTATTTTTAAAAATCAATTGCATCACCTCTCTGTCACCTTTGTTTTGTTAAACTATCTGGGCACCATATTTTTACACGAAATACACTCTCTACTCCTATGATTGATAAAACTGTTCTTCTCTGCACTTGCTTTAGGCTGAATTCCTCTTTCTTGAACCAATCTACAAGGATTTCAAAGGTTAGATCTACAAAGGGAATTGGGAACTTTCAGGTACTTTATTCCAGGAATGGAATTTATAGTGCTGAATTTGGCATTAAAACTACTTTTGTGCCGCACGTGAAAGGTTGAACATCTAAAAATGAGCACAAAAATAGTAGAATATATTACTGTACCAAGAGGAAGTGTCAGAAAGGGAAAATTATGATATTTTATCCATAGTTTAAGGTTATGATACCTATTTGTACTCTGAATATGCACATTTTTTGCCGTCTCTTTCCTGGTTTAATATTTATGTTAGTCTTGGTTTAAAAGAATTTGAGGAACAAGTTTGCTTTTGCTTTAACATCTCTGACCACTGATTGAAAGCTTTGAAGCAATGGCCTGTTCGGGAAGAACATTGCTAACTGTAGGTGTCATTTGATTTTACACTTTTGCCAGCCATCTGGGTTGTTTTGATTGGCATCAGTGGAAAGGAAAAAAAAAAACAACCCCTTTTGTGCCATACTTCATTTTCAATAGACTACTAAAGGGTCGGTTTGTCTTTATTAACTGCAGGAGACTAAAACAAACATCTACATTTCAGCAGTCAGAAGTTGCGTGAGGTGAAACCCACCCAGCATCCAGCATAAGTCTTTGGCCATAAGGCCCCTACCAAGGAAGACACCCAGCACCAGTGGAGAAGTCTCCTAGTTTATCAGAAGAAACTTCTCTGTCTGACACTTTCAGAAGTGTTGCTTTAATAGTCCTGCTGTATATCTCACTGCTACTGCATACTATTGACAAATGTGTTTAATTCCACACTTCTTTACCACAAATTGAAGACAGACATAATGCTAAATTAGACAGAGTAGAGAAAAAAACCAAAAGTCATTAAACCAAATCAGAATAGTCTACTGGTTGACATAACTGTGGGTTTATATTTACTTCCGGTAAGCTCTTAAAGGCACTTTTCCCATATGTGCCTTAAAAAAAAAAGCACCACATGCAAGATGACTTGGAAACTAAACTCAATGGTTGATCTTCTCCCATTCTGCTTCTTGAGAATTTTGACCCACATGGCTGGTTGGTGACCCGGGAACTAGAAATCATCATGTCTTTGGATTTTTTGCCAGACTGCAGAGGAATCAGTGCCTCTCCCCTGATTCTTTCTCCAAATGTCCTAGCAACAAAAAACCAGTGTCATTTAACTTCAGATGTAGCTGAGGGTTTGATGAAAAAGAGAAAGCTCCCTAAATGTTTTTTTTCTGTATTGGCTTCACTATGGCACCTTTGTCCTTGTCTTTCTCTCAGGTACCATCAGATAGACAAGTGTGGGCTGTGGTGGAAAGCTCTCTAGTTTGCTGAGCTGTGACCCTGAAAACCTAGCTTGGCTCAGTCTGTGCTTCAATTCCAGTTCTCCAGCTGAGGCAATGGAAAAAAATACAGACATCATCTTAATAGAACAGGGGTTAATGGTTTTAAACAGAAACAGGGAGGATACAGATTGGACATAAGAAAGAAATTATTTTTTAGGAGCTTGGTGAGACACTAGAACAGGTTGCCCAGAAAAGGTGTGGATGCCCCAGCACTGGAAGTGTTCAAGATTAGCTTGCATGGGGCCTTGAGCAATCCAATCTAGCAAAAGATGTCCCTGCACATGTTAGTGGGTTTGGATTAGAAGATCTTTAAAGCTTCCTTGAGACATTCTATGAACATTTCTTTTTTAAATTCCCATCTTCCATTCAAATGGAGTCATTGCATGCATAAACTCCTTTCACAGTGATGGCACCAAGTTTCACAAAATATTTGAACTTTTTACTGAAAAGCCTTAGGAAAACAGTAGGAACTCATAATTCACTTAAATTCTTATCACAGAATTATTGCCATTTTATATTTCCACTTATAATTTTTATTTTCCCCAGGCTCATCACAAATGTGGCTCCATGTTCTTCTTGTGGAAAAATATTTCTGTATAGTCTATACCAGATGAGACCTAATTAAGTCTCATGCAGTGAGACTTAATGCAGGGCATCCCTCTGGGTTGGTTCGTAGACTTGACGGAAATTCAACTGAATTTACAGATTTCATTTAAGTGTGAAGGACTACTCAAAAAAAGCATCTTAGAGAACCCATCTGAGTTCAACTGCCTCTCTAAAATGCACAAAATGCTCAATGTTCCAAATAAAGTATAAGAAACTAAGATAGCAAGCTATTATTTGGAGCAATCCAGTAGGTTCAGCTATCAGCTGGGACTGTCAGATTATAACCAACATTTCATTTCATTCATCTTGAAGCAACAAGAGCACAGGGCTGCTTCAGGGAGAGAAAACAAAATCTCCCACCTTTACCCTCCAGCACAGGCTGCTCAGTTTCAACTTCATATCCAACATAGACCAAAACTCACTGTTTATTGCTTGTCACACAGGAACAAATGCATAAGCAGAGTGTATGTGGAATAACCCTTTCAATGCTTTCTCACAAATCAAGCAAGATTAGACAAGGATAATGAGAAGCAAAACAAATCTTAAAAGCACCTCACTCCTTTCCAGCCTCTATGTCCTCCCCTGCAGCATTGCAGAGAGACAGGGAATGGGGGTGATGGTCAGTTTTATCACATTTCAGTCCTTCTCAGGGAGAGTAGTCTTTCGCCTGCTCAAGCATATAGTCCCTCCCACAGGAGACAGTCCTCTAGTATGAATTCTTCCCGTGGGCTGCAGTTCTACAGGAACAGCTCCAGCATGGGTCCCTTCACAGGGTGTGCAGTTCCTCAGAAACAGCGTGCTCCAGTATGGGTCCCCTACGGGATCACAAGTCCTGCCAGCAAACCTGCACTAGCATGAACTCTTCTTTCCGAGAGTCCACAGGTCCCTTCCAGGAGCCAGCTCCAGCGTGGGCTTCCACCAGGTTAACAGCCTTCTTTTGGGCATGCACCTGGTCCAGCATGGAACTCCTTCATGAGCTGCAGGTGGAAGCTCCTGGGGGAAGGTGTTTTCAAGGTTTGGTTTACTTCTCATTATTCTGCTCTGATTTTAATTGGTAATAAGTTCAATTAATTTCCCCAAGTTGAGTCTGTTTCGCCCATGACAGTAATTGGTGAGTGATCTCTCCCTGACCTTATCTCAACTCATGAGCCTTTTGTTATATTTTCTCTCCCCTGCTCAGTTGCAGAGGGGAATGAGAGAGTGGCTTTGGTGGGTGCCTGTTGCCCAGCCAGGGTCAACTCACCACATAGGGTAAGGGAGGAATTGTCATGCTAAGAGATCCAGGGCTTTCTTGGTAATCTACCCATAGAAATGTAATAAGCACAGTTTAACTAAAACTATTATTATAACTATTCATCTCAGCTGTTTTTTAAGGAATGTGTCTGTAGACTAGTATTTTCTATTGAGAACCAAACTCTCAGTTCAAGTGCAAGTAATGTTCTGCCATAAAATCTGATTTTAATTTTTTGGGTTTTTTTTTGTTTTAATTGCTAACAGCAGTCTGACTCATGACTTAGATGTTCTGTTTTTCTTTCAGAGTGAGCCTGGCTGCATTTAGCCATAACATGCAAGCAGAGGACAGTCGGCAAGCATGCTTCCACTAGAGACCACTGTTAGCAGAAATGCAGGCTCAAAGCATGATTTGTTTTAGGGAACAGAAAGCCCTATTATTCTACAAAAATGTCAATTTCTCTCTCTTACAGCAAGTTATTTATTTTAGAAATAACTTTAGGAGCTCATAGTTCATGAAAATCCTGGAGGAAGAAATCCAATACCATCACTATGAAGTGGTAAAAGGGGGTGATAACAATTGCCTAACAGCATACTGTTTTAAAGTATATTCAGAGAACACATGAACAAGAATATTCAGTGCAAAAGAAGACTCTTTGTTCTTAAGAAGTGCATCTGTATGCCTTTTCTGATGCACAGTATTGCTGCTGTGTATAGGGCTGTACATAACAGTTTCAGGAACTCTAAAGTGTAGCAGCATTTTTGGAAAAGAAAGCAGCTTCAGAACATTATTTCTGACAAAGTCATAAATTACTATACTTGTAGAATAATTCTTTAATATTTCCTCCAACCAACTCCTGCAGAGTAAATTACAGAACTCCTTTTGAAGTGATGGCAATGGCAGAATGAAACTAAAGCAAGACAATTTGTTGCAAAAGGAGAAAGCTGATATAAGACCAATAGACATCACTGGGAAAAAAACTGCCAAAACTACAGAGAGGGTTTTGGCCATACAACCTTTCTTCGAGTCTGAAATCTGAAAGAATTTCAGCTCTTCAAATTTTTCTTTCCTAGTGTATCGTAGAAAGAAATAAAGTAGATTAAAACACATGGGAAAAGAGAAAACATGGGTCCCACAACATCACATTGAGATTGTGATGAAAACACTATGTACCGTTGTATGTACCACTGATCATTTCTGAAAGGCTGTGGTGGCTGTCAGAGTTTCCAGAGGACTGAAAGAAAAACTCCACTATGGTCTTTGAGAAGGGCAAGGAGGACACCTGGGGAACTGCAGGCTGGACAGCCTCACTTCAGTCCCTGGGAAGATAATGGAGCAAATAATTCTGAAAGCCAACCACCTCCCAGACTGCATTAGAAATAGCATTGCCAGCAAGCCAAGGGAGGTGATTTCTCCCCTCTACTCAGCACTGTCAAAGGCACATCTGCAGTGCTGTGTCCAGTTCTGGGCTCCTCAGAAGAAGAGAGAGATGAATTTACTAGCCAGAATCCAGTGAAGGGCGATTAAGATGTCTGAGGGACTGGAGCATCTGACAAACAAGAAAGGTTGAAAGTATTGGCATAATTCAGCATGGAGAAAAGAATGTAAAAGGGGATTTTATCAATGTGTCCAAGTGCCTGAAGGGAGGGAATTAAGAAGATGCAGCTTGACTCTACCAAGTGATGCCAGTAAAGGCACTCGAGGCGATAGGTGAAGTTGAAATATAGAAAATGCAGTTTAAACATAAGGAAAAACAAGTCACTGTGGGAGTGATTGAACACTGGAAGCGGTTTCCTAGACAGGTTGTGGAGTCTCCATTCAGGGAGATATTCAAAAGCCAACTGACCACAGACCTGGTCAGTCTGGAGTAACTCACCTAGCTCTGAGCAGCAGGATTGGACTGGATGATATCCAACAGTCTGTGCCAACTCTGATTCTGTAAAATACAAGTATATATAGCCGTGGTCAATAGTTAAACATTTATATCTTTTGTAGCTTGAAATTAGTATTTTGAAATATACAAAATCTTAAACTCTTTCATGGTAATGAACTATCAATTTACTCTACTCCTGGTAAAGAGCAAAGTAATCGCACAAAAGCAACTTTTCACAAAAAAATTTGATATTTTATATTTATAGTTCATGCTTTGTTTGCAAAGGATCTAAGATATGTTTTGACTGCAATAATTGTTATAAATTGTAATGAAAAGAGATTATAAAAGAGTATAGATATTTTCTGCTTCTTCCTCCCTACTTCTGGGTGAAGGGAACATTCCATTTTAGGTATGATTTTTTTTCAAGTTTTCAATTAATGTGCCCAGTTATGAGGGAGGATTTAATTTTTCCCTGCATATGTCACCTGTGTCCAGATGCCACTTGATATCCTCCAGAAAATAAAAATTCCAATGAAGTGTGTAATACTAGTTGTTGCTATCATGAAATGCTATGTGGTCCTTGTCGAATCAAGAAAATTTAGGCTTTGTATCTGAAACTTGAGGACACATTCTCTTTTTCAACTTCCAGAAATATCATTGTCACGGGCCATGCTATAGAAATCTGTAAATCTATCTATTTCTCACTGATGAAGTGCATAGTACCCTGACCTTCAGTGGTTTGCTCACATGCTCAGGAGAGGCATATGTTTACATACACATTGAATCAAGTCTTCTGGTGGCAACGGATTGGGTAGAAAAGCTATTTCAACCCATCAGCTACAACCACACAGATGACAATATTAACTATGAAGTGTTTCCATTTCCCTTCCCACCTCATCTAGAGTCACGCCATGTAGTCTACTCAATGCTTCTGTCCTTTCTTTGTTTTTCCTTTACTTCATGTTGTAATTATTTGCCTGCTATCATTCTGTAATACCATTAGCATTACGCAGTATAATGCAGTTGCAGAATATTGATGGTGCTCTGAAATGACCCAGCAATTACTGTGGAAAGACCCAGAAAGCTACTGTACATTATAAAAGCATTAAAGTGTGAGCACTATGCGATAATGATGGAATTATCCTTATTTACTTCCTGCCGCTTTCTGAATGTCACACACAAATTGAATACCAGATAATCATATTCCTACCTGGTCACTTTCCACCTCTAGTCTCTATACCAAGTCATAAACAACAGTATCCTTTTATGGCAGCAGTTGCGTGAGCTTGACTAACAAAAGCTTGCATGAAGAATTAAACATGTTAATATGGGAGAATACTTTTCCTGTTTTCTTTTTTTTTCTCACTTTTTTATGAGCAACATTTTTATTCAAGTTCTAATTCATGAATTGGAAGAGAATTCAGATACCCACTCAATGTGATCATTGCTAGATTCTTTTTTACTTTTTTGGATAATTTGTAATGAAGTAGTTGAAGTCCAGAGAATATGAATTGCCTAACACATAGCTGTATTCACATCAGACTGAAGATAAAAACATAAGAACAGAAAAAAATGCCTGTCTGGATCAGACCAGGGGTTTATCCAGCTACCTGTTCTGTCTCTCCATTGACAATAGGAGATCTGGTTTCAGCAGTGCAAAAAAACCACACCATTTTCTGCTGTCCCTTCTCCTTGTACTCCTCACGACCCCAGCTGGTGTGTCAGGGATGTCAGAAAGTAGTGTCTTTCTTCTCCCTTTAGTATTTCTTTATGGACCTATTGTGCATGAGTTGTCTAATACTTTTCTGAACCTGCTGATATCATCTGTATCCACAAACTCTTATGGCTGTAAATCGCAGAAGTTCAGTACCCTCTGGAGAGTTACTTTCTTTCAAATGTTTTAAATCAAGCTCCTACCGGTTTAAAAACCTGTCTGTAATTCAAAGTGTAGACAGTTAAGTGAATAACAGGTCTACA
The DNA here is from genome assembly GCF_001604755.1 of Lepidothrix coronata. Taxonomy (NCBI): domain Eukaryota; kingdom Metazoa; phylum Chordata; class Aves; order Passeriformes; family Pipridae; genus Lepidothrix; species Lepidothrix coronata. The sequence goes on along the minus strand of NW_016690249.1, from coordinate 3,287,293 downwards.
TTATCTTATCCACTGTTTTCATGGCTTTACAAACCTAAGTCATATTCCATCCAAGTTTCCTATCTCCAAAGACTAAGAGACCAAATATCTAGTCCCAGCCTTTTTAGTCTCTTCTTGGTCTCATAAGGCATCTGCTCTAGCCTCTTGATCTTTTAGTTGCTTCTACTGCATTTTTCTAGAATGGAACACTAGAAGTATATGGACTTCCCTATACTTCTCAAGCAATGGCTACACCAGTTTATTCATACCAGTGAAATATTGTCTTCTATTTTGTTATCAATGTTCCTCTTGGTGAAGCCCATTACTTTCTTGAACTCTTCTTGAACTATGTCAGTTCTGTGACCACTTCCCTGGGGAGCTTGTTCAGACACCCAACCACCCTCTGGCTGAAGAACCGTTTTCTAATATCCAACCTAAACCTCCCCTGATACAACTTCAGGTCACTCACTCGGGTCCTGTCAGTGGTCACTGTAGGGAAGAGATCAGTGCCTGCCTTTCCTCTTCCCCTCACGAGGAAGTTGTAGACTGTGATGAGGTTTCTCCCCAGTTTCTCCAGGCTGAACAGACCAAGTGACCTCAGCCACTCCTCACACGGCTTCCCCTCAAGGCCCTTCACCATCTTCGTTGCCCTCCTTTGGACACTCTCTAAGAGCTCAATATCTTTCTTATATTGCAGTGCCCAAAACTGCACACAATATTCAAGGTGAGGCCGCCTCAGTGCAGAGCAGAGTGGGACAATCCCCTCCCTCAACTGGCTGTTGATGCTTTGCCTGATGCCCCCCCAGGACACGGTTGGCCCTCCTGGCTGCCAGGGTACTACTGACTCATATTCAATTTGGCATCAGTCAGGACCCCCAGGTCCCTTTCCATGGCAATGCTTTCCAGCATCTCATTCCCCAGTCTGTACATATATCCAGGGTTGCCCCATCCCAGGTGCAGAATTTGCCATTTTCCCTTGTTGAACTTCACATGGCTGGAGATTGCCCAGTCCTCTAATATGTCGAGGTCTCTCTGCAGGGCCTCCCTGCCTCTGAAGCAGCCAACAGCTCCTCTGAGTTTTGTGTCATCTGCAAAGTTGCTTAGTATCCCCTCCGGTTCTGTGTCCAAGTCATATACGAAGATGTTGAAGAGCCCAGAGCCTAAAATTGAGCCTTGTGGAACCCCACAAGTGACAAGTCACCAGTCTGATGTTACCGCATTCACTATTACCCTCTGTGCTTGACCGTTGAGCCAATTGCTCAACCACCATGTGACGTGTTTATCCAGCTGTGTGCTGGACACTTTGTCCAGAAGGATCCTGGGAGAGACAGTATTGAAAGCTTTACTGATATCTAAAAAGATTACATCAGCTGGCTTCCCTTGATCAGCTGGGTAGGTTACCTCATCATAGAAGGAAATCAGTTTTGATAAGCAGGACTTTCCCTTCACGAAGCCGCTCTGGCTGTGACCAATGACAGCCCTGTATCTCAGGTGTTTTTCAATACCTCCCACAATACTCTTCTCCATAACTTTACCAAGCACTGAAGTGAGATTGGCAGGTCTGTAGTTTCTGGGGTCCTCCTTGACCTTCTTGAAAAGCAGGTAAGAACTTCCAGTAAGCTGGGACTTCTCTGGATTCCCAAGACTGTTGCTGCTGCACACTGAGCTAGTGTTTGGATGCAAGCTGGTGCTGAGACCCATTCACAGGAGAAAGACTTGAGCCTCTTTTACTGTTCAGTGTCATACCACCTACCTCCAGTGCAGATGAACCAGTCAAACAATGTCCTTTGTATCCACTACATGGTCCCATTAGCACTTACAGTGTCTTCATACAGCTGATATTGGATATATGTAATTTGTAGGAGCTTTCTGAGATGGACTCTGCCATATACTGCTGAAAAGGCAACGCAGATTTCTAAAGATTTTTTGCCCAGTTTGGCTTCGCATGTGGCAGATGTGAATGCAAAGCTATATGCCCTGTTCTGGTCATGGAGACATCTCAGGGAGCACACTGAGGTTTAGCTCAAACCTCACTCCCTGGTTCAGCTTTGTAAGTTATAGACCAGAAGAAACCCTTCTTGCGCGCAGGGACTTGTCAACTTGAAGTGCAGATACAGAGCTATTAAAAAGGAAAAAGTGATTTTGAGATGTTACCTTGAAAGCAGTGTACATATTGCACTCCCCTCTCAGATCAAAGCTGAATACAGCCGGGTGGAGTAGGTCAACTGACCTCAAGACCATAGCACAAATAAGAGATGTATCAGCTATACATCTTGAATTCCTGAAAATCAAAAATATGTTGACCTCTTTTGATTTTGTGCAAGTGTCACTGCAAGAACTTTTGAAACCAGAGCAATCCCTCTGTCCATCTCTACCCTTCAGAAAGGAGAACAGTTGGGTGAATATGAGTATGGGCTGTTATTACCTTGTACCGCAAGAGATGAGCATCAATTGCTTCATTTGGTGTGTTTATCAATTGCTAGTATTTACTGCCTTTGCTTGTGTTTGAATAGGCTGTCTGAGTATTTTGGCAGTGATTTATCATTTCAGGCAGCTGCTTCTTTTGTGTTGAGGTTTTTAGGGATGTTTTTCTTCCTGGCTATGGTATTGGTGGTTGGATACAGACCTGCCAGCCTTGTACTGTTCCCACTAAGAGAAGAATAACTGCTGGCTTGAGGGGGAAATTGAGGTAATTTCAACAGACCTCAAGCACGTTATTATTTCTGCATTTTATGGCTGTTACAGTTTCCTTTAGTCCACTTGTTATTCCAGATGCGGATTCCATTCTGCCTCTTTATTTTTATTTGTAAAGCTCTGTCAGTTTTCAAGGATAATAGCAACATAGTTCTTTATAACTTTTCACTCTTTAATTATTAATTAATTAGTTCTCTGTGATTTCTTTACAATGTTCTTTTCAGACCTTCCCGATCTGTAGATAGGATGATTTGAGTTGTCCTCTCTATAGCTTACTGGGATGTATGTTTTCTGATATGCGTTGATGAAAATGGGCATACATAGCTACTTTTACATCTCATTCCTCTGGATCTGGTGTGATGGGAGTGCTGAAGAGGTCATGATACATTGAATGTTACTAGAATTAGTTGATTTGTAGTTCACATCAGTTTTGTAATCTGGGTTGTTGTTTTCTTCCAGTTATTGCTGGTATGAATCCTGCTAAAACACAGCAAACTGCGAACTAATGAGAAAAGACTTGGTCTCAGCAATGCTGTTGATATAAGGAGTGGCAAATTCTGTCCTTCTTGTCTGGTAGAAACCTTTTGATTATAACTGGTTCCAAGAACTAAGTAGAGAAAAGGATGTAGTTTAAAAAAAAAACTGAAGAAAGATTTAACTCTTAGATTTAACAGATATTTGCTGCAAAAGTATCCCTTGTGACCTTGCATCAATTAGAAAGTGAAGACCTAAGTGACAGATGTAGAAAGTGGTCATTTCTGTAGTAAAACAGCAAGAAGAGCAAGCTAAATCTGTGTTAGACAGGAAGTTCTAATAGGAGAATCCCTTCATATTTAAAAAATAAAAATTACTACACAGGTGGCTGCTGGCTCACTATTTCATATCCAGCATTGGCAGGGTAAGGCACCTTAATGATTCTCTGAGATCACTTCCTACCTTATTTTCTATGACTTGCAAACCAGAGTCTTTCACTTTAATGTTTAGAGAACACAACTAAACATTCTGTAAAATATTTCTGCCTCAAATGAAATGCCCTCGGGTTTTCCAACAGAACCTAGCCTTTCATTCCCAAAAAACTGAAGAATCAAACACCATCTAAGCACGTGGATAGGATTTGCTCTTTCTCTTGAAGAGGAAATTATTATTACCGCTTTTTTCACGTGGAATTGTAAAAAACCTTGAGATTGTTTAACTCAGTTGAGTTCCGAAGGTGCAGAAAATGTTTGTTTTGTCATTCAGAGATGACTGTAATGTTCAGGTGATGGTGCAGTGAGTTCTTGTAACACAAATCTAACCATGAGCCTGAAGGGACTGGTTCCTTTGCAAACATTTCAAATCAAACTACAGCATTCAGTCTGCATACAAATCCCCATGGAATTTATATGATTTCTAAAGCCATTGTTTTGAGCAAGTGAAACAAAACCAGAGTGTACAGACTGGATAAAGTCCATGGGAATATGATTATCTACACAGTCTATAATCTACATGCTTAGATGTGCCTGACTCAGTTCTGCAGTTCCACATAACAAGGGTTCAAGGCAATTGTAGTTAGACTATAGATATCCCCAGTAGTAATAAATCCCACTTTCTTAAACTTGAGTTTGCTCTTGCATCATATAATATCAGGCCTTTTATAGAGATTAATTTGTCTACTAGAAAGTAGCTATGTGGTACAGCCACAAGGGCAGCTGTTTGTTTATAGTTGAGTCAGACTTGGGGGTTCCAGCTGTGGAAAGAAACACACAAATTCATGGTCATCACATGATAATGCAGATTTCATCCATATTCTGTAAGTCTAACATGATTTAGGGCTCAATAGTATGCTTGCATCCTCATATTTTTGCATGTATCTATACATCAAGTATTGCATCTTCTTTGTTTGGCAGAACTAGGTGATGAATGGAAGGACCTATTTTGTGCTATCAAATCTTTATTGGCTTCTAAGTCTATTATCATCAACTGTAGCTGTCAAATCAGTCATTCAAACTCTCATGGTGTCACAAGCATAATAAATATTAACTGGTTTTTCAGAGCAATGTTATTATGTTACGCTCTTCAGCAGATGAACCTTTCTTGGTGTAGTGAGTAATGCATGGTCATTACAGATAGAAATGTAATATAAGGATTGATAAGGATTAATGTGTTTGTTTATTATGCTGGAAATTATTTTATCCTGAGCCCTTTTAACATTCTTGTCCTGAAAAATCACTTTTCAAGGTTCATTTGCAATGATGTAAAAGTTAGATCTCTGAATCTGAGCACGTCACCTTAGATTCCCCCTGTACAAAGGCACTCAAAAGGGTGATCCTTAAGACACACCTTTTAGAACAGCTTTGCACTGCCTCCATTACCACCCTAGGGATATAGCCCTGAACCAAGTGTTGCTCAGTGCCTGAAGTACACATTGCTGCCACCTTTCCATGAAAACTGCCCACGTACAGGTTTGACCAGGCCTTCTCAAGGGTCTTCCATGGTGCCCCATAACATAATGCTCTGAGGGGTGAGAATCAGCTCAAAGCAGCTAAAATAGTTAGGATGGTAGTTTTGCCATGCAAACGTCTTGTGTGCCAGCAGTGGGGTGCAGGGTGACTGTGCCACATCAGGGTGTGAGGTCTGCCAGGGTGTGGGTCTGGGATGACTTCAGGTGCAGCACAACATACTGCCTGTTCAGGCAGGATCATCCTGCTGAAAGCACATGGTGCTTACTGCTGAGGGAGCTGGCTGGCCCTCAGAGGCAGGTATCTAAAAGAGATGGTCTGCATTTCATGATCTAGGAATGAAATGGGAATTGACAGTGCAGATACCAATCCTGGGATGAGTTGTGTCACCTCCAGAAATATCTATTTCTCCACCAACTATAAAGACAGACCAGTAAAACTACACAGACTTCGACTTGTGGTTTCCTAAGCTAAAGCAGATTAATTTCTCCACAGACATTGTTTGGCTTGTGTCCCCTTAGGGTCATTGTGTAGTGGTGCTAAACAGGAGGGGGGCAGGCAGAGATGCAATAGTATGGACTGGCTCATGTCCATGCTGCTGAGGAGGAGCTGTGTTACACCAGACCTCTCATGGAGAGAGATGGCTGAAGTAGTTAAAATCAGCAACAGGAATTAAGCTGCATGGGTGGTCACTGTCTGAGCTCACGCTTTCACGTAACACTCTTTTTAATGCAGCAGTGTGCACCTAATCCAGGCAACATTTGGAGCATGCAAGATTGTCATCCTTACAAGACACAGTGGTGGAAAGAGCTTTCTTTGGAAACCATTGCTAAGGAGGAGGCTTCTTCCCAGAAGGGCCAGATGGCTAGAGCTCTCTCACATACAGTGGAGGATACTTCTACTTCTGAAAGGTATCCAAATTCATGTCTGCCAGAGTGTACCCTGAACACCAGTTTGGTCACAGACTTGTCATAGGGGAATTTTGCACAGAGGACTTTTCAACCTGCTTTTGCAGGCTAAGTCTTTCCCGAGGCAAAACAGTCAAATTAACTCCATCTCTCACATAATGTCAAGCTATTTATGAAGATTTCTATTTGGCTTCTGTTATCTGCTCTTAGTAGATGTGCAGTGTAGGCATTGTAATCTTGGTGGCAGTTTATCAGTTGTTTGAAAACTCCACCACTAACCTTGTTTCGTAAAAAACAGCTGTAGGTCCAGTTTGGTAGCAAACTCAGCCTGGTTTTCTGTTATCAAGGCACAGTTCAAACAAAAATACTTTGTCAAGCAAGGTATTAGCACACACATGACCATGACAAAGCTTTGCCAAGTCTCCATGTCCAAAACCTAAGCTGTAATGTTTATACATTGGTCAGAGAAACATTTCAGACTAGTCTTGCCTTTTAATCTGATTGTTCATGTTTCACCTTGATTCACCCTCTGTTCAGTTAATAGACTTTTTTTGCAGGAATGTGCATATTGTTCCACCCTTCCAACTGAGTTAGCACAATCTTGAATAGACAATGTGTCTATCAATCACAGCTGTCTCTGAGGACTGCTTTGAGTGGTGCTTCGGTGAAGTTGTTAGATGAGTATACATGGTGATCCGTCCTCCAGCAAGGCCTGCCCATTATCTCCTCTGCCTGAACAGTGATCTATATTTCATTTTAAGGGAAAGAAAAAGCAGGGATATGTGTTTGCAGGACAGACTCCTGGTTGTTAACCACCCCGTGGAATAAAATATGTTTTCATATTAAAAGGAGTCTGTCATTATAAAAGGAATCCATTTAACTAAAGCAGGGGTTTAGACTTAGGTGCTTAAAATTAGGTCTTACAGTGCCCTAACTGCAATACTATAATTGTTTTGCTATCCAAAAAAATTAGATTCATTACCCAGCATGCAACAAACCAATAATTACACACTTGAGAGAGACACTGATTATTTATTTCATAGTTGTGCAAGCCTGGGTGCTCAGTGGTATTCCACAAATCAAGCTCGCCAACTATCAAAACTTTTTATATATTTTAACAAACAAAGGAACTAATATTCTTTGGCTAGAAGTTATGTAGTTCTCTTATTAATTAGCATTCTATCTTCTACTGGTTAATTATTCTCTCACTTCTCATGCTAATCAGTCCGCATTCTCAGACTGTCTCTTCTTTTGAGTCAGTTAGGTTGGTGGTCCGTGAGTCAGTTCTCGTGATCTTCCCCTGCTGGACCTACCTTTTACCCAGTCAGAGGTGGTCCAGCACAGTTGCTGAGTTGGCTTTATTATTTTCTTACACACGGTAACTTGGAGTTCTGGCTCTTCAGCACCCAAATAATTTGCCTAGTTTGCTCCAGCACTTCTTATATCTGTAGAAGTGGGTAGAATACTGTGCATCAGTCTCATCTTATTATGTAGATGGAAGGGTGCACATGCAGGTTAGGGAACTGGGAAGCACTTTTGGTGGTAGTAGTGTAGCTAAACTGGCATGCAAAGTTCCCTTCAAATGCTTCAAGTGAACATACAAATACTGTAAATACAGCATCTTTATGGTCTTGAACTGCAATGTCTTGAGGAGTGGAGAATATAATGTAATATAGTTGGAATAAGAACTTTCCTGATCACTTAGTGATTTGCCAGTTTAGAAATATAGAAATACAGTATATTCTAACTTAAGGAATTCTAAAAAGAAAGTTAGAGGAAGATAGAAATGCCATCAAAGGATAATTTGGGAAATAGTTAACACAGTCCACAGTACCTACACATTTTTGGGCACAACTTTTAAACAACTGATTTAGTACCAGATCCTCCCTATACTGATAGATATGTTCAAACAGTATACATCAAATTCTTCTTACACGCATGTAACCATATCAAATCCCTTCAAATAACATCATGTTATACTCTTTGTTCAGGCTTGGATTTCATAAGCAGGACTCAGAATTAACTCAGAATTACTTTCTCTTGCTGAGGTAAGTGAATTTTATGGAGCCACACAAAGTTGATTTCACCTGGAGGCAAAAACTCATATATGGTTGCCCTGGCCTACTTCACTGGTCTCTTTTGTCAACTTAACGAATGCTAATGATTTAAATAAAAACTATTTGGCATAAATAATGAAAGATATGCTTTTCTTCACATAAAGGTTATTATAGGTGAATAGTGTGAGTGGTATTATATCCACCATTTATCACTTCCCTCTACCAGGTTACATGAGTCAAGTGACAGCACCAGGACCTGGTCACCCCATAAATACCACATCAGTGGCTTCTGGTCTCAGCTACATGAATAAAACCAGATCCTACTGTTGGTTACACTGATGCACTTTTGGAATTTCTCTATTGCCAGCATTGTGCTCTGGGTGAACAGCAATGATTCTGTAAAGGCTGAATGTCTCATATATTTTTTTTTTAAAGTAATAGCTCAGCTTGTGCTTAACCACGTAATTAATATTCTGAAGACTTTATGCCTGTAATCAAGATTACACTGTATTACAGTCCTAGAAAGAGGTAAGTAGGTATTCCAAAGGTTAGTTATTGGCCAATACAGATTTCCATATATAATACATTCCTGGATAGCTTTGTTGTCTCTCAGATGAAGAGAATTACCTAGTAACCTCTAGATGGCTGACTTTTTAAAGCAAACCTCCCTGGTCTGTCACAAAAGTACTTACAAGAAAGACTGGGATATTTTCTGCACTGAAGGTCCTGACAAAACTGATTGCTCACTTCACAGAAAGCGTTCAGTATCTCTGGGCTTTCTAAACAGTTTAACAAATCTGTGACTTTGTAGTTGCAGATATTGGTAATGTATGAATCTCAATATTTTCACTCTATTTACTTCAAAAGGGGCTTTATACTTGAGGAAAGGGAAAGGAAAGGAATGAAAAGGTTTATTCACTCTAGGCTGGATAGAACAGCACATCTACTTCTGGGGAACAGGATGCATCTGTAGAAGAAAAAAAGAAGAAACCTAGACAAACAAACAAAAAAACAACTCAGAAAAAGAGAAAAGGGAGGAAAATAATTTAAAAAAATTATACTTTTGTGAATCCCAGACAAAAAGAATCCCAGACAAAATGATGTAGGACCATCTCTGAGCACAAATAAAAATATCTTTTATGTTTTTCTCTAATGCTGGGACAATGGGAGCTTTTAAGACTCTGCCAGTACTATGCTGCATAAAGACACAGAAGAATCACAATCCTCTCCTGTGCTAGCTGAAGCCAAGTTCTGCTCTAACACACATAAAGTTCAAATCTTTTATACCTCTTTTCCAGAGGCTGTACTTTCAATGAAGCTGTGTCTGATGCCATTTTTCCCTAGGTAAGTTATATTTCTTACAACTCGGTTATTGTAATTTTCAGCCTTATTTTCAAATCTGAAATCTCTGTGTCTTACATCGCTATCCTAACTGGTGCACAACTCCTTCGAACATGAAATCAATGGTAAAAAGAAATGCTGTATATATTTATGGTCTCCTGTGATGTACAGGACTCATATAACATGCAAGAAAAACTCCAGGAAGATCTTAGAAGATTATATTTCTTCCTTTCATACATAGTGTGTTTCTTTTTTAACCGGTAGAGATTGTGATTCAGGAGTAACTTTTAAGGTATCCTCCTGACACATAAAGTGCTTTATTTTAATGTATTACCAAAACTTTCAGGTGTTGAATCAGATATAGAATCCCCAAATGACAATCTGTTAGGTGCTGTTTGTAAGGGCTGACTGATTGAAGTAACAGGGTCTCCTTCCAGTTTGTGTTTATATATGGGCAGTCTAAGTACCACTAAGTGGACAAGAGCATTTCCCCGGGGAACTTCAACCCTCTCTGTGTGTATGTGAGCACAGCTATGACAGTTCACATGTGAACTTCAAGTTAGAGCAGCAGCAAGAAGAATAAGAGGTCTTGGGGCCAGGTACCAAACAGATACAGGCCTGGGGTTTGGATACTCAAGAGCCCAGAGGTCTGAAAGCCAACTACTAGGAAGATATTTGGTGTGGACCAGCCTGTATATGGTAGTAAGTGGAAGCAAAGGTGCCAGCAAAGGGAGTGAGGTAGCAAACCTTGGTGTTTGGCATGGCCATGGGCCAGCACCTGCTGGGGAAACCAGGGACCAGGAGTCCACTAGCAGACTTCACTCTAGATGAGCAGAAGAGGAGGAACAGGATGAAGTTGTCTATGTGGGTGCTGTCTGTTTCCTCTTGGTGTTGATCAGTGTGGCCAGTCATACACAAATATGTTTGTGTAGGTGTGCTTGTGTGCCTAACAGGGTACATGTCCAGCTTCACTACCAGATGGATGGACCTGAGGATGTGAGTAGATCACATTGGTGTACCATGTTTGGCAATTCCTAACAAAATGCTGACACTCTCTTTAGATAGATGCTATCTTGACCATCTCCATTGTCACAGTAATCAAACTTTCCATATCAACTGGATCTTGGCAACTCCACTATTTAGTGTTTCCATTACTACAGATTTACTAAAACCATAAACTTGGGCCACTTTGAAACTGGACAGATCTCTAGGCTACTAAAGTGTGATTATCCAAGTATTGATGTGGGTGTGGTTCTCCCCCTGCAAAACACCATTCAGTACCAACACAAAACCTACTGTAAATAGTTTTTAAATTTAGAGAGGATCGAAGCGGGTTTATTCTTTTATGTAATACTTTAATTCTATTTTCATTTAAATTCACATTTTAAAACCACTGTTAAAACTCAAACCCAGGAAGGGTGGCAGATGCTAATGTTCTTTCCATCACAGCAAGATATGATATAACATTCTTTCTAGATTTACCTACCCTTCCATTTGCCATTCAATGCTTCTGTTACCATGGAACTCAAGGCAAGGTTTGTCATCTAATTCATCTGTGACATTTGGAAACTGTCTAACAATGAACTGCCTAGAAAACCGTTTCATACTAGGAAGGCATCATTTGTTCTTTCTTTCCCGTCTGAGAACTCTTTGTGTTGTTCCTCTCTCAGAATGGATGGGACAAGGTTTCAGGATTTGTGAGGAAGGAAATTATGCCTTTCTTTGAATAACTCTTCTAAGTGTTTATCTCTAATAGGAGGAGGTTCACATGTAATCTGAACCATTTCAGTGTCATCCTGTAATTAACAGTTGAAATGCTATTTCCTGTCTTATGTTTCTTTTTTTTCTGTTTATTCAGTATTCTCCCCTTTTTCTCATCATCTCCCAACGGGTCTGTTCTTGAGATGAGCATAATAAGTAGAAGTGCTCATTGAGTTCTGTGTTGGGATCTGCTGTAATTAGTTTGTAAGAAATGACCCTGTAACTTACAAAGCACAGCCATGTCAATGTTTTTTTCAGAAGGGAAAGACAAAAAAGAGTAAGGCAGACAGTGGTTGGAGTTTTTTTAGGCAATTCAGATGGAGAGACAACTTCCTCTGCACTGGGAAGTGAAGAGCGTCAGATAATGAATGAGTTTGAGTGCTGAAGCCCATGAACATCAAAGTTGCTTAATTATTACCATGGTTCTTGCTCTCTTTTGGACTGTTCAGATGAGCTCTGGTGGGAATTTTATTTGCCAAAATGTTCATCAGTAATACTTTCTAAAATTCTGATGAAAGAATAGTGTTCTCTATAACAAGGACATGGCTTTGAAATATTTCTACTGAATTTTGCAATATTTTGATGAATTTATACATTTGTAATGTCCTAATTATGTATTTACTACAAATTTTCAGTTTACATTTAGGCTGATTAATCTAAATCATCAGTACAGAATAATAGAGCTTTATCTCTACAAATATAGCAGTATTAATAATATTTCTTTCCTATTATCTTTATTCAGCTAGTTTGGCTTGATTAGAATTGCCTATAGTAATGTGGAGCTTTTCATGTTCATTTAGTGCTGAAAACACTTCTAATAAGAAAGGAAACCTAACCTAGTGAAGCTTACTTACTGTGCTGAGTCTCTAAGAACACATGGATGGACACATGAATGTAAACTGCCTTTGAGCAAGCGTGGGGTCATTTATGGTAATGAAAGTGAGTTGAAGTCTTAGAGAAGGATCTACACTGATGTAAGGAGGAAAATATTTGTACTCTTCCCTACTAAATATGGTTCACTATATTTAACATAAGCATGCATGATGTTCACATGAATACCTAAGTTATATAGGCATCCAGTGAGGAGAATGGGAACTTTTATGTTATCGTTCATTTGATCTTTTTCTGACATTCACATTGAGTTTTAAATGGCTTTTGCCCTATGTATCAAAAGGCTTGTCTCCCTGAACACAATGGAACACACAGGAACAGTGACAGGCAGAGGAGCCTCAGTAACCTAATCAGAGAAAATGAAACACCCTGACTTGGCTCATGCCAGGGCTGTAAGAGAGCATTAGCCTGATCATCCACAGACGACATCAATCCATGAGTCAATAGGAGATGTTGTCTCGATCACCTTTACGGACTGAGGGAGGTTACTACCTACAAGGGTCTGGGACACATTATGAGGTGCAAGATTTTGTATGGGGGATGTTTAGGGAAGGACAAAGGTGGGGAAATAAAGGGATCCAAGTGATTTGGGGAGGTATCAGAGGGGGCAAATAGAACAGTCTGAAAGTATTCCATAGTGTGCAAGCACACGTCTCCCCAAATCAGCAGCCCAGCTGCTTCGGTAGGCAGTGGCTGGGGAGAGATCACTGCATCGGTTATCCACAGCCTGGCCACAGAGGTTGTGTAATGTGTTGTTCTCAACTCCAATGAATAGTACTTTTGAATTAAAGAAAAGTGAAGGCTTACAAAGGCTTCCAGGCTAAAGTGCCATTTCTGTGTGTGCAAACAGTTCGCACCCAGTAAGATGTATGTTTTTGTATGCAAAAAGCCGTGAAAAATTAACAAGGGCAGAGTATATGCAGTCCCAGGGATCCCTTCCAGCATGTATGCTATATTATTTCCATAAGCCAAAACATATTACCTTTCTGATGCATGGCTAACTGATTTTGCTCTAGGCTATTAACTCTCAAATCCCCTAAATGTTGGAAAATTCTGGATATTTACAAATGGAACCCATTTATTTTTGAAACCTTGGGACTGGATGCTGAGATACACCACAGTGAATTTATGATACTCCTCTAAAGTGAGAGGGCTGAGTCTGGTTTAAATTATTGCAAACTGAAATAGAAACTATTATATAGATCCCAGTTTACAGAATGGTATTTTCACATCAGTTTTCTATTAATTCCTTTTTTCCAGGCACACAATGAACCAATAATTAGAGAATGATTTTGAAAAGATTACTGATTCTCAGCTGAGAGACACTCCCATTACAGTCAGCAAGAAAAAATATTCTACTATGTAACTCATAAAAAATAATGATTTTTGCAGGGGAAGGGAAAGTACTTTGAAATGGGATTTTTACGGGAATTCTTGAAAAAATGCTTTATATCACAAGTAAACAATTTATAACATTTTACTTCTTGAGCACTAAGTGTCTGTCATATAATGGAAAACCTTGTGGCAAAATTAACTTATATCCTGACCTTTCACTTTTATTTTTTTCTCTCCTACTTGACTTACTCACAGCCCCAGGATCACTGTATGAATATATCTTTAAATTCCTTAGCATTACAGGTCTGTTATCTAAACAATATTTGTTTACCTGAATAACTGGGGCTTGTCTAGACCTTTGCCTTGTAAACCAAAAAATCGATTAAAATATACACTATTAAAAATAAAAAGACTAACATTTAAAATGTTATCTAGTTACAGAATAATTAACAGAATAGGTAAGGGAGAAGGAATAAAGTCTGTTAGACGTAAATTTTGGCAATACTGCACAGAAAAAGGCAAATTAATAAAAAGGACATGTTATCATAGCACTCTACTGCATGAATTTGAAGCATTGGATATACAGCAAGTATGCTTTTAGACACTGGTTCTGTCTTGGATCTTTATATTGCGTTGACTGATCATCTTCTGCTTTAGCAGAGGCACAGCCATCTCCCTGTCTTACTCAGAAAAATACCTCCTCTGTGTTAGTGGGATAATTTTCAAGATATCAGGAAATGTTATATACATGAAGAACAGCCCGTGCTCAACTGCTTTATATGTTTCTGGAAATCATTTGCTAACATACCACACTTGCTTCCATAGAAATTGTACCCTTCCCTCTAGTTAATTCCTTCCCTCCACCCTGTTCTTTGTCTTACTGTCAAACACAATGGTCATACCAAAAGGATATTGCTAAATTGTCAATAATTTGTTCTTTGTTGTTCACAGAGGACGTGGCCTTTTTTTTTTTTTTTTTGCATAAATCATTATATGGTACAAATATTACATGTGGTGCTCTGAGTTCCTTCTACAGTTATTCAAGGCAGCAGGACATGATGTCCACTTCCTGTCTTTTTTTTGTGACCAATAATGCAAAGAAGCAAAGAAATAGAAAGCAGTCCTATAATTTGAATATGCAGATAGCTAATGATGCTGCAAATTATATATTGTTCAGATATTTTGACACCTAAGAAGTCTAACTTTTACCTAACTTTTTTGAACACAAGCAGGCAATTTCTGAGAGCTAGTTGGTATACAACTACACGTTGTTCATATGAATACATTAGGCTTGTCACAAGTAAATTGAGATAGAAAATACCTGTTTGGGCAAATACATTTAAATTTAAACCTTATTTGCTGATACCTATGGGAATTATGAAAGTGAAGGGCTACAAAGACATAATGAAATGCAGGAAGTAATCGGTGGCATCAAAGCAAAACCTTCTGAAACCTTCAAATTGGTTTCAAATGCATGTCCAACTCTGTAAGTGTTTTATAACTCATTCTCAAGAGAGAATGTCAAGCTTTTGGGCTCACAAATAAGACATGACAGCCCATAACTTCTGCTTCTGAAATATTCTGCCCCTTCATTAAAAGGAAACTACTGAAAGTGGAACAGAGCACAGGAAGAGAGATAAATGGGAGGTGAAGAAAGACATCATATGGAGGAGAATCAAATCTCTTTATTTAAGTTTAGGATGTGTCACACTCCATATTTCTGGTCATTCACTGTTCAAACAGCTCAATATCATTTTGTACTGCTGAAAACATTTTTCTTTTATTAATAAAATTAAGCAAAAGAGATAATGGAGCAGATGTCATTACTTTCATGACCCCACTTTTTTCTTACTCTCTAGTTCACTAAAGTTCAAGAACTACAGGAAAAANAGAAGAAAGCAAAAGAGATAATGGAGCAGATGTCATTACTTTCATGACCCCACTTTTTTCTTACTCTCTAGTTCACTAAAGTTCAAGAACTACAGGAAAAAGAAGTTGGTCAGTAAGTATTGTTCACTTATTTTCTTTCTTGAGGAAGGTGAGATTGGGAGTTAAATTATAGAGCTTTCTTTTCCAATCTGCTCCACAACTGGAATCTCACCTAAGAAGAAATAGAAGAAAGACGAGCATCGTGCCGGTAATAGTTTAGACAGATATCAACAGAATGTTTGTTGACCATTGTGGCTTCTCCTTATTTAATACTCTGAATAAAATTTCTATCTACAACACACTTCCCAAGACATGAGTGTTTCCTTTTCTGAATGTCCAATACATCACAACTCTTATGAGATGTCTGTATCTCCGGAAGCGTAGGGACGCATGTGAATGTGTTTGAACACATTGGACAGTAAGACATGATCAATAATCAGAAAAAAAATTGAATATTAGGAAGGTTGTTGATGAAGTCTACATTTAGCTGTAAAGATCTTAAGGCTCCTTCTGTATACCAGAGAAAGATTTCTCCCAGGGACTATTCAAAGTGGGAGCCCAACTCATTATTCTGTGAGCAGTGTTCTGTAGCAGCCCCGGGCAGTCACTAAGGGCCAAGTCAGAGAAGATGTGCATCCTGTGGATTATTTTCCTTGTGGAACTCAGCTCATTCATGTGTGGGCAGGTTCTCATCCCTCTACTGCACTGAAAGGGACTATCAAAGAGCAAAAGTGATGCATAAGTTTTTCTCTGTCAGTAGAACTGAAATCTATTTATCACTTCTTAGAATATAACTTAATTTGTTAACTTAAAGCATGATCTTTAAAGGTGATTACATGTTAATTTTAGTATATAATCCACAAAACTTGGAAAATTAAATGTACTTTCAAATTTTCCTCTATACCCTGTTTTGAATGATGATTATGACTTAATTTTTAGGTCCTTTTCTAGGACTAGTCTCCTCATGTTTTGAATTATCGGTACCCACAAACCTTGTTTATACTTGCATGAAAACTAAGTTCAATTAGTACAGTTTTCTTTCCTTTTCCATATGAGACATGAAACTCTCAAATTTCTTTTATTAATTTTCAAACTGTTCAGATTTTGTTTTCTTTTCCCCCAGTACTATAATATATCAGAAGGAAGCCTGCATTCAACCAGACACAGACTGCTGTGATGGCAGTGCTGACAGTGACAAATCATGAGTGGCATTTTGGCATCGTGTCTTAACCTGACAAAGTTATGTCTATTGAACTGTGAACCTGACAGCTGCCTTCTCCTGGAGAGGTGAGAAACCCCAACCTTGTAATGGGGCACTTCAGATTTTATTAGTTCTGCAGTGTTAGTTCTTGATTACGCCCATTTCTAGCTGACTGACCTAAAGAAATCACTATTTCTCTTGGTCTGCAACTGTCTCATCAGTTTGTTGGTAGCTCCTGCTTTGTTTGTTGGTCCTCCTATGCACAACAATATGTCACTGAATCTGAGTGAGCAGGACTCCAGAGGAAAGGCAGTGGTGCTAATTTCTTCAGCCAGCAAAGAGGAAATGTGATTCTTGTCTCATTCTACAGTTGCGTACAAGCAAGCCCATGCACGTACCTGCAAGAGCCATGTAAGAAAGAGTGTTTCATTTTTCAAGTTGACAGTGTTCTATCTTCAGAGGATCCTAGGTAAAGGGCTGGCATTTCACTGTATGCCCTCAGGTCTAGATCTAAAATACATATTTAGACCAAAATGGCTTTAAAAAACAGAATTTACAGCTGTGTCCACTTGCAGCAGTAATAAGGCATGAGTTGCGTGTTTCTTGTAAGCTGGCTAGAACATCTAGCACATTTAATAGTGCTATTACTTGGCTTAAGTTGAAGGTGTTTTTTTTAAAGTTTGCCTCTAAAAGAAAAAGCCAAATAGCTCTCTTGCCCTATAGAAATCTGGCTGACATTTCTAAGCTTTGAGCGAGCTGGACTCACTTAGCCTCATTATTGGAGTCTCCTTAATTTATGGAGTGTGACTTGGAGCATATTTAGGCTTGTGGGTCAACTTATGTCAAATAGGGAAGAATATATACAAAGTGCTACTAAAAAGACTTAATATTCTGGTTAGCCACATTCCCTGACTAAATAAAACCATGTTTGAGTCATAATCTGGAATCATAACATACTGAATTACTTTCATAATTTCAATTTGATGGAGTAAACCTGCAGAGTGTTTTTATGATTATTAGTACAAAAGATGAATAAGCAAATGTACATTGAAAGCAGGACATTTCTAAACTAAGACTTAGTGTAAAATTATGCTTAATGCTTAGCTTATCTTTGAGCACAACTTTGCCAAGCAAATTAAGAGAGAGGAAGTTAAGGAAAACTGATATTGAATAAGTTAGTAAAAGTTTCATATTTTAAATGGCCACATCCATAAAAATTATTGCAGTACTGACAAACTGAAAAATGAATCGGTAACTGTGATAGGCACATTTAGTGTTAGCATGATCTTGTGAAAAAATCATGAAGAACCAACTTCTTTTCATTCTATCATAGTGAATGTTCTACCTAGAACAAGGAAGCAATGGCCTAAATGACAGACATTCTGATAATCTCTACATAGACATTTAGCACTTACAGGATGATGAAATACTTCTGAGCAATCAACAGAGAAGCTATCTAATTCTAAAAGCTGTTTTGTTTCATTTAAAGGGCTTTTCATGTAAATATTTTCTTGGGAGCTCTGAGGTATTATGGGGATAAACATTAATGGCAAGGACCCTTGTAGATATTGCATATACCCGAGGCAAGACTTTGGATAGCTGTGCTTGAAATACTGCTGGGCCTTTACTTCACCTCTGCAGACAGCTAAAGTGCTTGATTGGTTCCTGTAAGGTCCAAGGAGCCTCCTTCTCTGCTTTTGGCTCTGAGTATTTTCACATGGGCATGAGAGGCAGGCACATGACATTGACCAAAACCCCAGTAAGATCCAGAAACACAGGCAGGTGTTGCCACACTCCATAAGAAATAGGTGCTGTGGGTGCTCTGAGCAGAACACACAGCAGAATTTACAGCCTCCACTTCTAGGATCATTGCAGGCTTTTATCACACACAGATTGCAAAAACCCTGGGAGCAGAGAAACTAACCTGTGAATTTACATGTCATCAGTGCCATAACAAGCAGTTTAGAGTCACAGCTGTCCTGGCCTGTCGCTTTCTGGTTCATAAGCACCATGGGTTTGGCTGTACTATCAGCCATAACAGGAAAATCAAGGGTATCTCTACAGAGTTTGTCTTCAGCTGGAGGTGACATTAATATAAGAGGAGAAGTAGGATCAGATTATAAATTTACATCCAGATCTTGCCCTTCCTAAGAATGTATACTAACCAGAAGGGTGTGATACAAAGGGTAAAAGTCATCAGCTTAGGCATATTACCTTATTGTTTCTTTTTATTAAAAAAAGCTGTGAAAATTAGATTCCAGTTGTTACAGTTCTGAAGAAACTCATCCATGACTCATTCAAACTACACATGACTGTGCAATCTGATTGAAAGCAAGAAGAGTAATTCTGTGAGATTTGAACTTCTCCATTCACTTCAGCAAGGTTCTACTCAGCTGTCTCTTGGTCATTTAAATTTTGGTGTGAACAACTGTTCCACTTCTCAGGCTAATAAACAAACAATAAAAAGAAGAAGGCAGTGGATACAGGGGCAGGGGGAAAGCTACAATTCCTTCCCAGTTGAATTGGATTCACATGCTTCTAAGTTGAAACACCCACTTGCAAAAAGACAGTATTAAGTCAAAGATCTGAAGAAGTATGCTGCTCTGTAACATCATTGCCTTAATAATTTCACATCATTAATTTAATTGATAATGTTCACATTTTCCTGGACTTGCTGCATGCTCTGATCTTACCCAGTAGAAAGTTCAGTATTGATCCTTGATCCTGCCATGACCTTCCAGTGCCAGACTGGACAACCCTCTTATTTTCTCTGTGGTTCAATTCCCTTTATGAAAAATTCTCCTTATGAAAAATGAAGATAATATTATTTCCATGATTTCCAAGCCGTGTTGAGGCTAAAAGAGAAAATGGTAGCACATATAGTAATAAAATATGAAAGAAATTGCTTAGTATAAGGATACTGAGACTAATATTGCTTTTTGATTAAGGGAGAACTTACAGCAAAAATACATAATGCAATTTTACCTCTAAGAATGTATGAATTTCTGGCTTCAAACAAGACTTAATGGATTTCTGTGAGATAAAACATCAGTAATCCCAATTAAATCTCCACAATTGCTACTGATTCTAGGTAAGCACTGTAAAATCTTAGTTGTATGAATTACATTTCTCTCAAAAGCCATTATTTTGTGAGAAACATCTCAAAGCTGTGGTTTTTTTCTAGCAGAAAAATACGTTACTAAAATCTCATTTTGAGTTAACCACATGCCTAACATATTAGAAGAGCAGTAATGCCAGTGTGTGAAGTGCTTTGTGACAAAAAAAACCTCCAGTACATCTCAATCATAACCAGTCTGCTACTTTTGAATGTCTTATTTTGAATTTCCAGGGGGGAGCGTATGTGTGTGTGTGTGTGTGTGTGTGTGTGTGTGTATGATAAATACACATGACACAAGTAGATATAATGAATGTCTAAATGTACACTTAGCCTAGAAATGTAGTGGTCAGGGGTTTTTTAGTTAGATCATTCTAGAAGTGGATTCAAGTGACTATTAGTCAGTCAGCAGCTATGTTTAGGTAAGATCAAGAGTCATATTGTCCAGAATGATAATGTTTGTACACTAATGGGAATAGAGAAATGGAATACCAAATTATATCATCTTTTCTTCTCATATTTTGTCTCTAGCACTCACTGGGATTTTGTAATAAAATGTAGCCAACAATTAATACAATAGTCTACTCCCAAAAAAGTTTATCAGATCTTCACTAGTGAGCATTCACTGTATCTGTTGTCCTCTCTCAAGTATATAGCATGCACTTTTATATCTGTATATGAAGCGAGTGCTTTGTTTCAACTGTCATTATTCTTTTAATATATATTCACTTCTAATTTTTTCTTATTTCAGTCTTGCTAAATATCTAACATGGTTATACTATGGAAATAAGTTTCCTATGGAAATATGCTAACTATACAACATATTTATTTATTTATTTATATTTTTTTTATCAGAAATATTGTAACCAGAAGGACTAGGGCAGTGATTGTCCCTCTATACCTGATACTAGTGAGGCTGCACCTCGAATCCTGTGTTCAGTTTTGGGCCCCTCACTACAAAACAGGTGCTGAAGTGTGTCCAGAGAAGGGCAATGGAGCTGGTGAAGGATCTGGGGCACAAGTCTTATGAGGAGCAGCTGAGAGAACTGGTGTTGTTTAGCCTGGAGAAAAGGAGGCTTGGAGATCACTCTCTACAATTACCTGAAAGGAAGTTGTACCAAGGGGGAGGTTTCTTCTTCCAGATAACAAGTGGCAGGACAAGACAAAGTCACACCAAATCATGCCAGTGAGGTTTAGATTGGATATTAGGAAAAATTTCTTTGTTGAAAAGGGTGGTTAGGCATTGGAGCAGGCTTCTCAGGGAAATGGTGAAGTCATCATCCCTGGAAGTGTTCAAAAGATGTGTGGATATGGCACTTTGGGACATGGTTTGCCATGAACTTGGCAGTGCTGGGTTAGTGGTTGAATTCATTGATCTCAAAGCTCTTTTTTAATCTAAACAACTCTGTGATTCTATGATATAAAGTAAAATCAATTTAATCTTGTATTAAATTCAGGTAAGTCTTACCACTCTCCTTACTTTCTTTACTAAGCTTAGTTTCTACCAAATTCTCTCTCACTACTTTTTCAGCCTATTTACTGTGTGGTTTTTCGTAGTCCTTCAACATCCAGATTCCAGCTAATATCTCATAATACATTTTTTTATCAAAGTCATTTGTCGTATACTACTTTAGACATGATTGTGCCATAGCAGGTATTATCCTAGTCTTCTACATCATTTAGTATAAATTAATATGCTATTTGCAATCGAAAAAAATTATACTATCAGATCAAAAAATTTACTGGAGATTCAGACAAATATTCATATTGCAGATTGGCAATAGGTTGGCTAAATTTAGAATAACTTGGGGCCCCAAGCTGAGACAAATGAGAGCAAACATTCCTCCTGTATCCAGGGTTAAAAAGTTAAGTCCAAAGAAGATTCCTGCTACTTAAGTCTCTCCAGATATTTCCTAGATTTCACACAACCTGAAACCTAGGGAGGAAAGTTTTGTTGGATGTGTATAATTCTGATTTCTTCTTTCTTTGCTTTTTTCTTCTGGAAATTTAGAGCGACTGAATTCAGTCACACTCTTTCCTGTGAAGCTTCTTTTTCAGTCTCAGTGTTTGAGAACCTGTGTTGGGTACTTTGTTCAATGAATGCATTAACTGTTTTGTTTCTGCCTATCATGTATACTGGTAGAATGGGCGTCCTGGTGTGTTCACCAAGAGGGGTAGCTTGGGACATCCAGGATCAAGAATTTTTTCCCTGCACACAGATGTGCACAGCAAAGCATGGCACTGCTGTCAGACACCCAATTTGGTGTCCCCTCCTAATTTGGAAAGTGCCATAATTTCTTCAGTGCATTTATTTTCAGTCTGTACTTCCACCAACACCAGTGCTGTTGTCTACCTCTGTTGCCTGAGGTAGAGAGGGTCTGAATCTTCCCTGCCTGCACTGACAAGCCTTTGGAAGCCTCCTCTGCAGACCAGACAATTATTGCTCAGTACCCCTTTACAGCATTTCAGTTTCTGTTCAGATTGTTGACACACCAATTTGGATGCTTAGAACACGGCATGTTGTTCTCATTATGTACCTCCAGTCACCATTCTACAAGTGTGGGGGTGTCTGCTGTAAGTTCAATTTTTTTTTTTTTTTGAGAGCTAGACAGAAAATAATAGAAAATGTAATTCAGTCCTTTTTTCTACCCCACGAGCCTCAGCCTTAGCTTCAGCCTGATGGCTGCTACCTGTGCTGAGACCATATCCTGCTCCCACCCAGGTTGTTTCTGGGACTCTGGCAGTGACAGAGTCAAGACAAGGTGTCTGCATTTGTTCTGCAGATCTGATGGCTCTCCCACTCTCAAGAATGAATCCAGTAGTAAATAACCCTTTGCTAAAAGACAACCAGCAAAATCACTGAAGCAGAGACCAGAACACTGTACACCCTCTCTTAATAAGGGCAATTTACCTCTTTTAGTTCACTGTTGTTCTCCATCTCTTGCTTGCTTGCCCACTGTCCTCTGTATGTTGTCATGTCATGTCATATCCTTTTCTCACACTGTTCCCACATCTCTTTGTATTTTTTTTCATATGCATCTCCCTCTATATACTTCTTTTAAACAGTGTAATCACAGTTAGCACCCCTCAGACAATTTGGTTCTAGTTGGAGCTCTACATGCTCCAGCTAGCCTAGCCTGGATTTCATGTGCCATCTGAGGAAAGCACAAACAATTTCTTTCCCTTTGCCTCAGTATTGATATTCACATTATTATTTTTATATTTTATGTGTGAATAATGTCCTTAGTATCAGAACTCCATTATATAAAATATGGCACAAATATAATCAGGAAATATATAGGTCTCTATACCATATAGGTCTCCATACCATATAGGTCTCCATACTGTTATTTAGAGATGAACTGTGTAAGAAAGGGAGTTCTACTCCTTTCATTTTACATATGAAGAGGGGATAAAGAATGGAAATATCCAGACACCTACAGAAAGAAAGCTTGCGGGACTTTCAAAAGTGACTCACAAGAAATTTGGAAATATCTGTTTTCTGAACGTGACCTACTTCTCTGCTGAAAGAGTGATCTTATTATATCTCTTATGTACCTCTTGCTCCACTTCCCTTGAGGTTAAGAAGCTCTTTGCTTTCCCTTTAGTCTTTGCCAGTAGAAAATGTCTATACTGCTATCACAACCAGCTGTAAATATTAATGGATATACAAATACATCCTCTGGAATGTTAACATTTCCCTTATTAAGATGACTTTTATTTTGCTGTGTCAACATGCAACAAGTAGATATCATTTGCAGGAACTGACAACATAGGAAAGCAATAGCATGACTATAGTAGTATTACAGCTTGTCCATCCAAAAATCTAAGCTTTGTCAGAAATCTGAATGATAGAGTTGCCATTCTTTTGGAGCTGAACCCAGAGCTGAGACATAATATTCCTTAACTTTCTCACCAGTAGACCAAACCAAAATATGATTTCAGCCTTTGAAATGCATAGCTATGAGCCAGGTAGCCTAAACTTGTTTAGCTACTGGGAAAATTTCTTAAACTTCAGATTATAAGCACTTGAAGTGCTTAATACAGTAATCAAAGCAGGTCAATATGGATTTTTTAAGACCAGTCACATCACTCTAGTTTCCTCTTTCAGTGAGGTAACACGACATAGTGGAGAGAGTAGAAATAGTGTGTATGTACATCTTCTCGTTAGTAAAGCTTGTGACACAGTCCTTACAACATTTTCACATGCGAATTTGGAAAATATTGTTGAAGTGGTTTTATCAAGGATTTGCTTTCATAAAATGAAGACCCTGACAAATTATGAGGCCCTGCAAAAGTCTCTTCTCATTAATAATCAATATAAACCTTGAATATTGTGGTGATGAAATGGGGGGGATAGTCCCATGAAATCTGCACATAACGGAAAGCTGAGAAGTACAATATGCACTTCAGTGGTCAGAAGCAGAATTGAGAATGAACTTGATAAATTAGAGCAGTAGTCTGAAATCAATATAATGAAATTTAATAAGCTAAAAGTTCTCTGGAAAGAAAACAAAAATTAAGTTCATAAATGCAAAATGAGGAAAAAACCAGAGTAACTGGCTAGCTGGCAACAATGAAAGCAAGGCTAAGGGGGTTCACATGAAATGAGTCAGTGTTTGAGAGGCTGTCACAAAAGAGACAATTCTTGTTCTGAAATGCCATTACATACAAGATTTATTGACAGTTAAATACTAACCCCCAAATAATTACTAATATACGATATAGTTATTACGCTCCTTGGAGCAAATGTTAGATATTCAATGACAACATTATGTCATTTCAATATTTTGAAAACCATCATTAAAAATCTTGCAGATAATCTGAAAGGAAACTCCAAGTGATGAAAAAAAGTGATAAGTAATCTAAAAAATTTGCAGGAAAAGCTGAAGAAAATGTTCAGTCCAGAAAATAGAAGACTGAGACAGGACAGTATAATCATTTTAAAAGATTTGAGACTGTTAGAACAGTAATCAACTGGTCTCAATAGCAGTGATCAAAAAGCAAGAGGAAATAGGCCTAATTTATAACAAGAGATATTTAAATTAAACATTGCAAAAACTTCTTTGATGTCAAGATATTTGAACATTTTATTTAATTTAATTCTTTAATTTAATTATCTCTGAAGATTATGGAATTCTCAGAACAGGAGATTTTTAAGAACAGGTACAGTTAGGGAAGTATCTGCCAGCAGTAGCCCAGAAACTGTATTAGACTTTGTTTCCAAGCAAGGGAATGAAGACAAAGACCTTCTGAGGTCTCCTTCTAGCTTTTGGGTTCAGTGAAGTCTGTGATTTCTCTTTAAGCTTAAAGAAAACAGAAAGTACTACCACATTGTTAGGACTTAAAGAGCA
This sequence comes from Lepidothrix coronata, assembly GCF_001604755.1. Taxonomy (NCBI): domain Eukaryota; kingdom Metazoa; phylum Chordata; class Aves; order Passeriformes; family Pipridae; genus Lepidothrix; species Lepidothrix coronata. Next base: position 3,262,290 of record NW_016690249.1, on the reverse strand, counting down.
CAGTTGCCTATCTCAAACACTGTCAAGACCACAGAAGGCCGTAAGATAAGCCACCACAGTGGGAACTTAAGATAAGCACAGAAGGGAGGAATTTGCAACAAGAATGCATTAATTCCAGACCTGGCAGAGGTGACATCTGGTTAGCATATCCTGGTTAACGTGTCTGGACAGAAATTCCCACTGTGGCAAGCTTTGGGAAAGGAAGCAACAGTTCATACGCATATCATCCCAAGTTATGGGAACAGCATCTGCAACCACCCTGTGGATACCCAGAACTTGGACTATATAAAAGTGGTACCCCCAGAAGAACGACTCTGAGACTCCACCACCAAGAAGCTCAGAGTGAAGAAGGACCAATGGGATGCTGCTGGATTCACAGATGGTGACTATCTTCTGCTTGATATCATCTCTCTCTCCTCTCTCTCTTTTCTATTTCTTTCTCTCTCTCTGCCTCACACTCATTGTTAAATAAAGTCTGTATTATTGACTTTGGTATATGGTCTCATTTGCACCTTAATTTGAGCAGAAGCATCTCTCACTAATCAGATCTTAACACATTGTAATGAGTCTGGACGAGATGGAGTTCATTTTCCCACAGCAGCCCTCACAGTGCTGTGCTCTGCATTGGTAGGTACAAAGGTGTTGATAACACACCTGTGTTTCGGCTGCTGCTGAGCAGCACCAGCACAGCATCAGCACTGTCTCTCAGCATTGTCCCCGCATCAAGGGGCAGGGGGTGGGCAAGATCCTGGGAGGGGACAAAACTAGGCCAGCTTACCCAAATTAACCAAAGGAATAGTTCATACCATATGACATCAGCTCAGACATAAAAGCTAATTGAAGGAGAATGAAAGAGTGCCATTTGTTATTTACAAGGTTTTCCTTTTGGGGCAACCTCTACATGTGCTGAAGCGTTGCTCCTGGGAAGTGGCTGAACATCGCTTGCTCATGGGAAGTAGAGAATAAAGCTTTTTTTTTGGTCTTTGCTTGGGTGCATGCAAACTTTTGCTTTTTTTTAGTAAACTGCCTTATCTCAATGTAAAAGTTATTTTCCATCTTATTTTCTCTCCCCTGTCCACCCAGGAAGGGGAGTGATAGAGTGCTTTGGTGGCCACTTGGTGTCCAGCCAAGGTCAACCCACCACACACACATACATAGATGTCCTTTCATCAGTCAAGCAAAAATTTAAGAAAGATCTGGCACAGACAGGAGAAATGTACATCACCCAGTTGCCGGTATCTATGCTCTGCGTGACTAATGTGTCTGGGTTTTATTTTGGATCAGTTTGCAGCATTTCCAACTGCACATCCTGATTCCAGGTCCTTGATGCATAGTCACCTGCATCTTTCAAGGGCCACTGGTTCATTGGTTTAAGCCAACTCCCATCTGTTCACATTTAAATGGTTTACTGCCTTGAGTGGTTTGCCCAGTCACAGTAGTACAATTTATTCAGATATAATTTTAAGTAGGTATAGAAGCCATAAAATATATATTTTAATCCAATACCGTAGTATAAACATTAATCACTTGTTCTCTCTTCCTCTAGTGAAAAATGAACTTAATAACATTTGAACTCATGTTGAACTTCTGAACTCTCAATTTTCAGGTAAGCTGGTACATAGCTGACTACAGAGGATTGAACAATACTCTGTCACTCAACCCTGACAATTTTTCTGTAGCTCAGGACCATGTTTCTGGGTATTTTGAATAATAATGATTCCTCAATCATTATTTCCTGAAGCTACTCACTTAAGTAGTGGCCCAGCTATGGCAGAAATGAAAACTATATTTAGAGTCTCTCATTTGGAAAAAAAAAAAAATCCTGAAAAGGAAAGAATGGCAAAAAGATCAGTGATGGGAGAACATTGACTGCTCTCATTTGTAAAAGATGCCCTCATTAAGTTGACGCAGAGTGAGCACTGAAGATATGTCCTTAGGAAATGTAGCATTAAAGAGAGCTCAACAGAAAAACCAGGGTACAGTCTGTTGATATGAATAAATGTCTTTCTGATTATGAAGATTTTAACAAATATACTGTAGCATAGATGGAAGGTAATAATATATTATTATATTATTATATATCTATATATAGATCATTCCCAGGGATTTGGATTCATAGGCTGTTGAAATCTTCCTTCACTTTTCCTTAAAAATATGGTTTTTTAGAGAAATGTACTGTGCCCCTAAACTCTTTATTTCAGAACCTCTTAGACAATCACTGAGATCAAAGAATGTATGAACTTTTACTGATGTATTAGGAGAGTTGTCCCCTAACCAATGTTACTGAACATCTCTATCCTATGCCTAGCTTCAGTAAGTACCATCCCCAATGTGCTACAGGGCATTGCACTTCATCCCAGGATGAAGCTCCCCCAAAATGCAGTTTTGCTTTTCTCATTTAATTTTTAACTACAGGGATGAGATGTGCATACCTACGTATTGCAGAGGTATCGTTTTGCCACACCTTTTTGTATCTTCTCTGCGAGACATCATTGGTATTGTCTTATATCTTTCAGTTAATGACTGTTTGTTAAAAGTTTAAGAATTCCTGCTTTAAAGAGGATTTATGTGGCTTGGCTAGCAAAAGCTGGGCCAGCTCAGAGTTGCTATACATCATATCAGATGGGGACACAAATCTATAATGATGTGCAATGTTTTGTGTGATTTATATTTCCCTGAATGTATTCACTGTGGCATAAATCCTAGTTTATACATCTCTGAAAAATACAAAGGACTCATCGAGTAAGAAGGTTGACCAGATGATTTTGCTGCTGTGCAAGTACATGTTCACAGATCTAGACAGCTCCTTTGTGTTGTGAGGAATCAAATCAAAACAGAAAACAATAATTTATTTTTTACAAGCAAGTAATCATTGCATAATTCAGCACAATACTTAAGCACTGGCTTAACTTCAGTTGAAAATTAGATTATTTTCATTTGGAAAAGGGTCGAGAAATCCACTTACTTACAGACCCAATATATTAAGTCTATAAATATCCAACAGAAAACTATTTCTTATCACAGGTGTTTATGTATAGATGAATGTCTTTCATTTTAACCAAACAAGTTTCAAAATGTGGTGTGACTGAATGTGAAACTAATTGGTAAATTTGAGTATGAATATAGAAATCTTAATACTATAAAAAGACCATAATCCCTGCAATAAAAATGTAAAACAGCATCTATTAAATTTTATCTCTAACTGAGAGCTAAGATCTTTCAAACTTCTTTCTAAGCTCCTGAGTGAGACAGATTCCAATATTTGTCTTCTATATAAACACTTCCAAATCTCTTCCTTAATGTCAACAAGAGTAAAAATATTTAAAACAACACCAAAGTAAATAGCAAGAGTCAGGTACATCAGTTTTTTCTGGATAAGTGGTAGGACTGGTTATCCAAGGTGGGAGAACAAACTACAGTAAGCAACATTGAAGATAGCAAGAAATGTTGAGAATGAACTGGAAGTGTTGTTCTGTTTAAATATCCATGTCTGCTCAATTTCACTATCAATAAGATACTCATTATTCTAGTTCTGTTTTCTGGATTGTAAGTAATTACATTAGGGATAATAATTATTGATAACCTCCAGATTCCAACTGTGACAGCAGTTTAACAAAAATGTCTCAAAATCTCATATGTCTGAAAACTGAGTTCTTTGCTGTTGTTTATTGCCTATCTATAGCCTTTTTGAGGAACCTTCTGCCTTTGGGGTTTCAAGACACCATATTTTAGTAAAAACAGAATAAAAAAACAACCATGCAAAACCCCTTTACAGCTCTAGGAAAAAAAAACAAACATGGAGGTAATTCTGAGAGCCACAAACTGTCAAAATGTCTACACATTTTATGTTATTTCATTTACCCATATCTGTCTGTGATATTTACACAAATACATGCTGTGCCTAGCAAAGGCTGCACCTGTTGTGGAAGAGTGACCCACCCATAGAAGGGGGGTTGGAAATAGATGATCTTTATGGTCCCTTCTAACTCAAACCATTCCATAAGTCAGTAACCTCCTTGGGTGCTCACTGCTGTTTGTGCAACATCTATACAACAAGATATAGTACCATCTGAAGGTACCAAGTGTAGAAAGGATACCCACTGTGGTTAAAATAACCATTTAAGTCAAGATTTGGCAGAGTTTATCTTGGCGTTTGAGGTTGCCATTGCATAGATATATAGCTATATATCTCACCAGGCATCTTTCAGGACAAACACCCTAAAAGGGAAACGGAGAAAGGATCTTGGGGTTTTTTTGAGAGTCTAAGAACTGCTAAATTATCTCCCCGACTTTCTTCTGTGTGCAGAGAAGGTTTGTCTGAAGGGGAGAGTAGCTACCCACAATTACCTACAGGCTCCAGGAAAAGCTGTGGTGGCAGTGTCCCTGGTGAGAGTGGACATCCTTGTCCATAACAGAACCCCCAAGAACACTTTGGTTACTGCAATACTGCACGAAAGGTGTCCAACCACCATGTCCTCCTTCACCTCTTCCCAAAGAAACGGAATGTTTTTTAGGGAGCATGATCATGTTCAGGCATACTTGCTGCGACCTGAGAACCTTGGTCACTTTAGCTCCCCCAGATGTGGAATGAGACAAGCCCAGATGTTTTCTGGATCCTGGTTGGGAACCATCATCTCTGCTGAGAGGAAGCTGTGGCCATGCATATATGGCATCCATCAAGTGAGTTGTGGAACCACTGCACTGCCCAGAGAGAGAAGCCTGGGTCTTCACCATGGATTTCAGTGCATCAATTGGAAAGCTTTAGCATGATGGTATTTGGAGTAATATCCTGTCAGGACCCTGGCTTTTGAGCTTTTGCTGGTATCTTTAAATTTTCCTAATTCAGGTTAGTTGGCCTTTGTTCATAGTGTTAAACTACAGAATGCAAACCTGAGATTCTTGTTTTGGCAACTGAAAACAAAACCCCTTACTGGCATACAACAGATGAAGAACAAAGGTCTGACTTCAAAAAGCATTAATAATATCAAATGCCCAATATGATTGACTTGTAAATTGCACAGATATCAGATGCAGAGAACCTTCCTCAGTATTCAGTAGGCATTTGATAAAATAAATCACAGCATACCAGATTTCCTTATTCTGTTTAACTGGAGTCATAACCTCAGCTAACTGGATTTTCTCTACTTTCCAAGCTTGACTGTGGAAAAAAATGTGTGAAAATCAATTAGGTTAGAAAAACTTGCATGAAATAAATAATTGACAGAAATAAACTGAATAAGAAAGGTAACAGACAGTTTTTCTGTTGGGCAGAAAAATGAGAAACATTTGGTATCATTTCATAAAAGGAATGATCTCTATAAACAAACAAAAGATTATTTTCTGAAGAGCAAATAGGCACATTGCAAACACATAAAAACCTGTGAAATCCATAACTAAAGTAGATGTTGTTTTAGGAAAATCAGAGATTCCTTAAAAATGTAATTAATAGTTGGGAAAAATACTTGCTCCTTTGTAATTTTAAATAATTTAATGACACATTTAATAAATTGTTAATGATAACTAGTGATTATGTTTATTTCCATCCAAATATAATATATTTTTTTCTTGTAGAAGTGGAAAGCCCAATTCAGTCTAAGGATTTTACCTAAGTAAGAATATTGTTTCATTAAAATAGAAGAATCTGATTGACCAATTGGGAATTAAAGCAGATGTATAGGAACAGATATACAAAGCTGTTGAGGAATCAAGCATCTATTGAAATCAGATTAAGTGAAGGCTGCATATAAAATTGGAACTCTATAGGTCACTTTGGGGAAGTTAACAAAAAGTCTAAGTTATGCTAATGACCCAGCTGAAGTGCTAAAAAAATCAAGCAATCAAATTTTAAGAAGACATAAGAGCAGACAATAACTCATTCAAGTCCTGTCAGTGCCAACTCATTTAATTGGAAAACCTCCTAGACACTAACAGAAACCGTATCCATTCCTAACATAGGTGCTGCAGCAAAATGACATTTGGGAGCTGCCAAACAAGAAAATTACTATTCCTGCATGAGACCTTGTATATGCAAAGGCTCTTATTAACCAGTGGGAAACCAGTGCCACTGCTTAACTAAACAGTTGATATTAACAATCTTGTTTTACAAAGATAATAGTTATAAAGAATTACAACCTTCAATATAAATTGCATTAAGAAGGCAAGTTGGCTATTTGACTGGTATGTGTATAAAAAGACTGGTGTCGTCTAACAAAATTCTAGCTCAAAATCTGCAGTTTCTACCTGTTTGACTAGAAGAATACATGGCATATATTTACTTATTTTCCTAGACTTTTTTCAGATAAAGTTACTTTTTTTTTTTACTGTTGTGGAGATAGATGCAACTCTTTTGAAACTTTCATTTAGCAGAGTAAAATATTAATTTTCTTCATTCTTTTACAGAAGCACCCCATATCTTGTACTGAGATGTGAGAGCTAGGTCAGGGTACCAGTGCTGTCTACATGTGTAATACTTTTCTAAAACAGCAGGAAGCCCTGCAGCACTCCTGCATGGGTGCAGTTCAGATATTCCAGCTGATGCAGGCTTACATTCATCATGAACATCCATCCATACATCTTGAATGTTGTCAGAAGGATTTCTTGGAAGATGTTCTTGGAAAACTGCTAACCCAGTTTTCCTATTGTATCAACTACTGTACTCTCATGGGTCTGAGTTCTCTCAGGAGTATTCTTGGGGGGAGTTACAAGACAATACTGAGAAACTTACACCTTCTGATGGTTGCACCACTCACGTGTGATTGCGGCTTCTTTGTCCTGCTCATTATTGTGTTCACTTACCAAAAGAAATTGCTAGGAAGGTTAGAGATGTACAACTGAGCTTTGCACCACCAAACAGTCTTTCAGAGATCTGTGAAACTCTCTTGGAGTCACAGGAAACTAGTGGTAATATTGACACTCAGATGGTTTAGCCCACAGGTTTGTTGTAAAATAGGAGGCTTCCATTTCATGTCTGAGACAAGCTTTGTGACCATACAGAAAAAGTACCAGGTACATTGGGCAAGCTGTACAGAGAAAACAGTTTTATTTTACAGTGGTGGCTTGAACCATTTCTATAAGAGGGGAAAAAAGGATCCCTGAATCTCAAGAAGTCTTTCTGTGTCCTATTTTCATGACTTTTAATGTCAAATGCAAATACATTTTTGTCAGTAAAGATGAGAATCAAGCCTCAACCCAGTGGTCCAACCGGCAGTTATTGTGTCACATTCCTAGCCAGCAAAATCATATTTTCAATCACGCCGTTGAAGTGATAAAACATGCACGTCTGGATGCTTCAATCTGAAAATGGAGTTGAGTTTACTTCCTAAATGAGAGGTCTACAAATCAGGCTATTACATAAAATTTCAGGAGGGAGGAAAAGCAATGCCTCTTTCTCATACCAGTTATTAAAAGAAAATGGTATAGAAGCTGATAGGGGAGTTTACTTTCACAGAGTAGTAGGCAGCCTTTGAAAACCTGTCACAAGCTGTAGAACTGGTGATGTCAGAAATTGCTACAGCAGTCACAGTACAGAGATTAGGACAAGGAATTTTTGGGGGGGATAGATGGCTAGAAGGCAAAGTGGGGGAAAGAGGCTGACAAAAATAAAGATAGGGAAGGGTCATGGGGTTTTGGATAAGTACACTGAAGGAAAGAAACCAAAGACTGAAAATAGCCATGCAGGAAGTCTACTTTTAGGGTGTGAAGCCCAAGCAAACAGACTTAGATGATATGAACACAGAGACTGAGGTTGGGGTGGGATATGCAGAAGGCAGGACTGAGATGTATCTGAACAGAAATGATCACATAGGTGTGAGAAAGGCAGATATGGTTCTGCACACTCCTTTCCAGAGCTGGGAGTGGAGCCCAAGGCTCCTGGCATTGGCCACTCCTTCAGTGCTATCTGGACTCTCAGTGGGAAACTCTGCAACCCAATATTCTTCTTATACCCATAGAAATGACCCCCTACTATTGCCATAATCTGCTCCCTGAGCTTGAGTGGTGGAGCTCTCTGCAATGATTCTAAATCTTCATCCTGTAGGATGCTTGTTCTCTGAAAAACATTATTCTGGGCTTTGGAAGTAAAAGACAAGCAGTAGTCATGCTGGTGTTGTTTGTGTGTTGAACACAAATGTGGAATTTTGATTTCCTTTCTTTTTCTTTTGGTGCGCAATAAATATTATACGGATGTAATTACTGTCTATGGAGTTAATAATTGCCTTGCATATCCAAGAAAGTCAATTTGCTCAAGAAAAGGTCAGAAAACAGATTGTAGTATTATTTCTTCTGTCTTCTTACTTTGAACAGAAAACACTGTAAGATTTCTGTAGATCTCATTAAGCTTCTAAATTCAAATCTACATTTTTAAAAAGATGGATTTTCACAAGTAAGGCTATGAACTTTTTAATTAACCTGCACACACATACAGAGAAGAGGATGGCAATGTTTACTAAAATCAATGTGATAACAGTCCAACTCATATTTCTATTATAAAACTGTTTCCCTACTCCAGACACAAATAAACCTCTACTGACAAATTTTCTCATCTTAATTTCACACTAAGGAAATTTCTTTTTTCCCTAACTGTAAACCATAATTGTTTTAAGAGAGCTCCAAGAAGTCAAGTGGCAAGTGAAGACAATCCTTATTGACTCATACTAGCTGTTTTCTTTCTGCCAATAGGTAATAATAACGTGCAGGAAAACAAACAAACAAACAAACAAAACCTCAGAAAAAAACAAGATAAAGTCCTACCTTAATAACTTTAAAGGGTGAAAGCTGTGTGGAGAGAGTACTCTGGGACTTGATGATACTCAATATTTCATAGGACTACCAGACTTAACAAGTTTGGGGAAAACTCATTTTGACATGGGGAAAATGCTTTGTTTCTACATGGGTATACTGTTTTGCTTACTTTGCTTAACAATTAAGATAGATCACTTTTATTTTGACATAGGGATACTGCTTTATTCCTACCTCCTACCCAGCTCCTGCTTTGCTGTGTCTTGTATTTCCCAAGCTCTCAGTGCTCAGAGCCACCAGCTGAGCTGTCAGGCTGTTTCAAGTTCTGTGGGGAGCCTCCTGGCCAGGAGCAAAATGTCAAGGAGAGGGGAAGACAAAGCAGCAGCCGAGGTGAGGAAAATGGTGAAGCCAGTTGATTGATGAGAGTCCTCTGCTCACAGTCCTCAGTCAAAACCCCATAACTGCAGTCACACATCGAATCATTTGCTTTGACAGCTCAAGCCCTGGTAGCCAAAGAACATACAACACTTTTCCAGTGGTCATTGTGATGATATAGCACTGTTCCTTTTCTGCCAATTAGGATGGAATCACATAATCATTTAAGTTGGAAAAGACCTCCAAGGTCATGGAGTCTGTCCTTTGGCTGATCACTGTCTTGTCAACTAGACCATGGCACTAAATGCCACGTCCAGTCATGTCTTGAACACCTTTAGGGATGGTGACTCCACCACCTCCCAGGACAGCCTGTTCCAACACTTGATAACCCTTTCCATGAAGAAATTCTTCTGTTTGTCAACTCCATATCCATACAAAAGCTCAGATAAGCTTGGAGGATACCAGCTAGGCTCAGTAGGAGGGCAAAACAAGCAAGAACAAGTAGACATAGTCAGAGCATGAAGCTTTGGGATGACATCTTTCCCCTGTTCCTCAAATCCCAGGGATGTCACTAGGGGTGAGTAGGACATGACCAGCCCAGTGGCAGCAGGCTGGCCCCAGCTGTGAGACTACTATCAGCACACAATTGGCCTCACTGATATGTACTCTTTGACATACACAGCTCTGTTTCCCCCCCTTGCCACAGCCCCCATGGATGGCATCATCTTCCCTGTCAGCTGCAGTCATGGGGAAGGCTTTACCACTCTCCCCTGCCACTGGGCAAGTACATGTTCCTAGCTCATGCCATGGGAAATGGGACTAAAATGGGACAAGAGAGGAAGGTGGCAAAACCCTAGGTATTTTCTTCTCAGTAGAAAACTTTCATTTTCTCAATAACCTTCTGGGCCTCAAATTGACCTTGGTCTCTGAGCTATTAGTCAGCAGCAAAACAGCTTTGCTACTTTAGTCAGCTTTACAGACACTGAAAGAGGAAAAATTAGTCACCTTCAGGAAGAGCAGAAACTCAGCTGCAGACTTGGAAATGCCAGCATTAGCCTTAGGCGCCCAAATAGCTATGGGAATACTATCCTCAATTGCCATAGTTTCCTCATAATGATAAATACTGCTGTAGCTTCACCCTATGGTCACATGGAATGGCTGTCACTGCACTGAACACACTCACAAGCTCCAAGGGAGCTGTGGATTTTACCAGTGACTTTATAAAGGCATTTCTAATAACCATACCCCAGTTTTGAAGATCCAAAGTTAGAGGGAAGAAAATATCAATTTCATGGTAGCATATGCTTGTTCATGAAGTTATATTTCTTCTCTTTGCTTTGGGGATCTTTGTCATAGAAGGCATAACATGCACTTTTCTTGCTGTGGTGGCATACCATGAAATTCAGTTTAGGTTCTTGTGGAAGATCAGGTTAAAGACCTACTATCTGTGGAATTTAAGTTATATTATTATGATGATGTTAAATTTGATAAAAAGGTAGATTAAATTAAATTAAACACCAGGGTTTGCAATAGAAAATAAATCAGGTTCAATTACATCATAACTCCTTAGTGTAAAAACAGCGTAGTAATGACATATTTACAATCTGGCCAAGGGAATTCACATTCCATGTTAAAACAGCAGCTTTATTTCTTCTTTTTTTTTTTTTTCAGAGTTTGAATCACATTTTTAGTGAACTGCAATCTATCTTGGAGCTTCAATACATATTTTAAGTAAGTAAGCTATGTGTTAGTGGAGAAATTGCTGTGAAATACTGTACAGTACCCTCAAAAGCTTCTGTTTCATCCTGGAAATGTAACATGGCATGGAAATGGCAATGCACTTCAAAACAGATTCCAAGTAGCTTAGAAAATGTGAGTTCATTTTTGCATATCAACTGAATATTGATGAATTTAAATGTCCACTCTGATTCCTTTATGATTGTTCCAGCACTATATATTCTTCATCAAGGCCTAGTTGTAAAATCAACTGTGTATTTATAATTTATCAGAGTACTGAGTGAACTAGATTTCCCCATCCCAGGAAATGCAAAATACCTTCATTCCATTGCCTCACTGGGAGCTGTAGGAGTTCAGTACGTCACTGTTTCTTTTTCTTAATGCAATCTATTTGAATTTGTGTTGTTTGCTTTACAAGAATAAGATAAGCTTCTAAATTCTTGCTCAAACACTAAAGAATGATAATTTTTGCTAATATCCCTCCTAATAGAGGTGCTGAAATAGGCAGAAACTAATATGAAATCAGTCAGTCACACTTTCATAAATCATTTATGTAGTAAGCAGCTGGTGGTGCAAAAGTAATAGCACCCTCACTGCTACCTAGCGGATAAAATCATTTTGTCTTCAATGTTGAATTTCACTCTACCTCTCTTATAGTCAGGTAAGATATCTACCCACAGCAAAAAAAAGGCAAAGAGAAATAGAACAGCCCTGAAATATATGGTTAAAAAGTCAATAATTAATTTATTCTTATTCCCTGCTATCTTTTATTGTAATACAAAGCCTGAATTGCTGCATTAGGTGAAAATACAAAGTAGGAGACAAGGGTGGGGGTGCAATGGCTAAGCCAGGAAAAGTTCTTACAATCCATGTTGTTCATGCAAGCACAACAGCTCTCAGGTGACAGGTACTCATTGACTCCTCTGCAGCCCTGGAAAGTCTGCACCACCTAGACTTTATGAGAATCACACAGTCAACACGTATACATTTCTAGAGTCCGTGTAAGACCCAGCAGACTCTAAAGTCAGCAGGAAGAATTTAAACATGGATTTCTGTGCCCTATGCTGCTATGGAACATGAAGAGTGTGTTCAGTGTCTGTGCAGAAAAGTGGGGTTAGGAGGGGATGGTCCTCACCTCTCCTTTCTGTGCTTTCTTCCTGCTGGCAGAGCCCTGGAAATCTGCACGTTTGCAAAGACAGGGGAGAGGGAAAGACCCAGGGAATACAACAGCCAGCAAATGAAATATATAAAGATGTACAAGTACCAGAAATGCAGAAACAGCAAATAGAACAAGATAGCAGCAAATCTTTGTCTTTCTCCCTTTTTGTACATCTCCAAAAAGCACTAACAAGATACTGTGACAATCCTTTTTTCCTTGTTTGTTTGAAATGCTCCTTAATTTTGGTTAAACATAAATGTTTGTCTAGAAAAATATGCTACTCTCAGAATATGAGAGCCCTAGATACAAAGATTAGCCAACAGGAACTGTATAAGGAAACTTCTGGGGGTTATTGAAGCAAATATTGCTGATTCAGATGTCTTTCACACTTCCTCAGGGACTTGACCCTTTTATGAAAATTAAAAGGTTTTTGTCTATGTGAAAAACACTGACATGCAGAAAGGAGTGAATAGATGACCTGAAGCTATAGTTTCCATCCCTTCTAACTGCAGCAGTGTATCAAATGCAAGGAAAATGCACACAAACTGTTGTCAACGAAAAATCACTGTAAAGCAGCAAACATCAGTAAGAATCGCCTCTTTTCTCCTTCCCAGGTTGTGCTTGCATTCTTCCAGTAGTTTCGCTTTCAGAACCTGCTGATTAAAAAGCCCCCCAAAAATCCTGACTCAAATGAAGAGAAGGAGGACAGGGAGGAAAAAGAACGGATTATATTTATGATTAAGAATCTCAATCACTCCAGCATAAATGATGAACTTAAGATCATTGGCAATAGAAATAGTTGAGTTAACAGATGGTAGGCAGCTCCTTTCAGAGGAAACCATTTTGAGCATGAGCTTAATTGAACGGCTCAGATCTGTATAAATTAACATGTTTTAAATCTCTGCATATTCTTAACTTAATTTTAGTGAAAAACTTGTTGTCAGAGGTTGATTCTCAATTTTCAGATGCTTATTGGTAAAAAAAAATATACTATTATCTATCTTTAGAAAGCAAATTCTTGGTAATGCAAGCTCTTCTCTGTTCCTGGTGTTCATGATCTTAAGTGTGTTTCTTACAAAAATTCTCTCTTTTGAGTAGTTCTCAGGGGTGAACATCTGCCTATAAGAAATTTTATTAGGTAAATAATTTGAATATACAGTAATTGCTCTGCTTGATGATCTTCTAGTAAAATAATATTAATAATTAAAAAAATAGCAACAAAGTTTCTCTACAATAACCCTTTTCTTTAAATTTTCAGTTTATCATGGATTGCTGTGCATATGTTACAGGACATCAGTTCAAAGAAATTGTTATGAACTCCCAAATTACTCTTAACACCAGAATGTACCTCAGTACAATTCCTCATGAGAGCTGTTAACAGATGCTGCACATTACACTGACATTTGCAACACAAGTGTGAACACTGAGTTTCCATGTATTGTGGTACAAATAGTGTGCTATTCCTGCTAGATAAAGAAGGGAATTCAATACAGGTAGAACAGCAGAAATGGGATTTATTGCTTAGAAAAGTAAAGAATAGTGAGTGTCCACTTAATTCATCAAGTTTATAAAAATTTGAGAGGATAGGTTGGTACAATGGTGACGCCTATTCTTCATTGCTCTACACTGTGCACAAACAATCCCCAGGCTGAATAATTCCATGGAAATAAGCATTCAGTGCAAAAGTGGAGTCAAAATACCTATCAAAATCCCTTATGCCAAAGAGTTGTTTCATTTCAGTGCATTAGTATCTCATTTCAGACCAAGTAAATCTGCAAAATACATCTTTATTAAGTTTGTGCACTAACCTGGCCCTCTGCACATCTGTGAGCCTTTTAATGAAGTACATTTCCAACTGCTCTGATGTCTGTTTCTGTCACTAATACCTCACAAATACTCATTTTTCTATTATTTTTGCCAAGGTCAAAATCGCTTGAGCTAGGTATGACAGAGCAGAAAAACCGGTCTTCTGCCTGTATTTTGACATCAAGCAAAGAACTTTTTTGATTATGAAAGGTGATTCATATTAATTGCAGGTGATGGTCCAAATTCCCTACCGGCTTAAGGCATTCCAGTTCCATCAGCTTCAAGGCACTTATGTGCACATCTATCAGTCCTGCATTTCTGAAGAAGCTATTGTGAGTTGACAGTACTGATTCACAGGGTATGTGTTACTCTGTGCTAGCTGCCTCTGTAGTTTATTCAGTCCTACAGCCACCTTATTTCAACAGCACTACGTTTACTTTCAAATGTAACTTTATATTTGTAAAATCAAATTGTAAACAAATTTCTCAAACAAATTGTAAGTTCATGTAATATCTCAGAGGACTAAATACTTACTTCATGTGGGTCTTCACTAAAATTGGATCAGATACAGTACCCAGTTGTACCAGAGATCCACACAGCCCAGTGTAAATAGCATGAGTGGAAAGTAGAGGGTTGTGGCATGACTTTATATGAGCCAAATATGAAATTATCTTGCTTTTTCTTCAGAGCATGTACAATGAAAGGCATTTAAAATCACAGTGGTTCAAAAAACAGACTTATCAGAGTGGAAAAAAAAAGAATAGAATATCTCTTTTAATGACACAGTCAGCAGACTAATGCAGGTTAAATTAAAAGGCTGGAAGATAGATATTGCTCCCCACCATGCTCTTCCAAGAGGCTTCTTCCAATTTTGTTTCCTAGTCCAGTAATTTTCAGCATCTTCCTGGGCTACTGTAACTCCCCAGGAAAGCCAGAGGCATACTTTTGGTCCCTGTATCCTGCTCTACAAACCAGTCCTGAATTCCTCTTGGGAAACCATGGATTGTCCCACTGCAGCCATCCCTTGCTGACAGTGTTTCCAGCTCTTCTATTGCCCTAGGCAGCACTCTGGCTGCTGCTCCTAACCAGGCCTACCTATCTGTTCTCAGGAAAGGCTAGACCAATCTCCTCTTCCTGCTACTGAACCCTCTGTCCTGTAGTCGAGACAGTGTAAGCAGTCATCCTACCTCCCTATTGCCTGGTTACACCTCCTAGCAAATCATAATAGATGGAATATTTACAGTAAACTGTGCCCAAAACCAGTTCTGCCATCTGTCACAGTTGTGAATAATGAGTTCTTCGTACTTCCACAGAATTATGCATTCAAAGAAAGATCTCCCTGTAATTGCAGATAATAATAGATGTGGACATCTGGCATCCCACTGATGCCTGTATTAGTCCCAGTTAACTGATGAGTAAAACAGGTTATGAAAGTATTAAAGGTAGATTTTTACCTCACCTAATGACAGCTATCTAAATATAAGGCATCTTGTCTACTCTACTTAGATAGGTTCTGTCTTTAGCCTATAAAAAGAGACAGGCACCTCCAGAGGGCCTTATTTATCACACATTCTCTGGGTTCCAACCTTTGGAAATAACTATCTTCTGAAAACGCCTGTCTGTATGCATTGACTACACAAGGAGACTTGATAACCAAACCTTCCATGAAACAGCTCCCTTTTAGATGTCTAAAATTAGGTGAGACGTTTTCATACCAGAGTTACCATTAGGGAGCTAAACAGTGAGTTGAACCCACTCCACAGTTCTGGGCTCAAAGAACAAGCAGGATGGTCACACCACCTCATCTGGAGGGCACATGGGAACAGGGTAGATCCCAGCCACTGACACCTGAGCAACACAGATGGGATGAAAGAACATATATTATGAGGAGTTTTCACTTCTGGTATAGCTGCTGACAACTGATTGTGAAATCTAGTCTTTGGAAATTGGTAACTTTTTGGTTGGGGGGTGTGAATAAAACTGAAGGGAACAAATTAAAGAAATGAAGTTAAAAGGAACTGAAGAGGACCAAAAAAGCACAGCAAAGGTTTCAAAGAATACCAGATGAATGATCATTGAAAGTCACTGAAAACTTTTTATTTCAGTATCAGATTGGTTTTGTAGATAGGACAGGTGGCAAGTAGAGCTGTTCAGGTCAGTCCTTACACCTGCCTATTTGGAGAGAGGCACAGTCCAGCTGAGCTGGTGCCAGGCTAAAACTTGGAAGATTTGATGTCCAGCTCTGTCAGTGACCTGAAACACAATTGCCACAACCAGATCCTTTTCCCTTTTCATGCTTCCCTTCCCAATTTATTGAGTGAGAGTAATTATTCTGTAAGATCCCTTTATAAACTATTTCCAATTGACTAAATGGAAAACCTCCCTTCCTGAGTTATAGGTTATTATTTATACCTCTAATACTGTCTGCTGAACTCACTTGAAAAAAAATATTATTTTATATTTTTAGAAATGGTAGAAACCTATAAATGTAGAGAAGATGAATGACTAAATACATACACCTATGTAAATTGTATGTACAGTTAGATCTTGCTACTACAGGGAAACTTCATTACACAGTAATGCAGAGTTCAGGCACTGTCCAGGCGAATTGAGCAGCAAATTCCCACCTGTGTATTTAGTGTCAAAATTGAACCAACTGTGAGCTGTGTGGTTTTCTTTCAGCAGTGATCAGTGCCAAGGATAACAATATTTTGCATTGTGATTTTTGGTAGAATTAGAGGAATTGGATGACTAGGTAACAAGAAAATATATCGCATTTGGCCCTGCCCTGACTTCTCCCACGTTCTCCCTCTAACAATGTGCAAACGTCCCTTGGCTGTTATGTGCATAGATTTATCATGCACAGATTGAGTGATCGGAGCATGTCACTGAGGCAGTTATATTCATGCAGTGGGTGTGTTTAGGCAGTTGCTATGACTCTTAATTTGTTTACCAAGTATATATTTCTCATCCTTCCAAAGAGCCTGTTTCAATACAAACTTGCTAGCAACAGCTTCACTTAGGCACTATAGTGTCTAAGAACACGTGAGTCCTCAGAACAAAATCCTTTCCCCTGAGATCAGTGTAAAGTTTACCGTGAAGGGAAAAATCTTTACTTTTTGTTTTTGATACTGATTTCATCTAGTTGCATATTTGCCCACAGTATTTTCAGACCAGTTTGCAAACCTAAAACAAGGGAGAAACTTATTTTTGTGGAATCCTGAGTTAAGTCTTGAAATTGTACTATAATATGATCTATGGCCTTAAGATGATGGAAGGTAAGTGTAGATTAGATAGTAGGAAGAAGTTCTTTACCTTAAGAGTATCACGGCACTGGAACAGGTTGCCCAGAGAGGCTGTGGATTCGCATCCCTGGAGGTGTTCAAGGCCAGGCTAAATGGGGCTCTGGACAACCTGGTCTAGCGGAAGGTTCCTTGCCCATGGTAGGTGGGTTGGAACTAGATGATTTTTAAGGTCCCTTCCAACCCAAACCCTTCTATGATTCTGATTCTATCAGTTTCCATAAGGCAGAGCAAAATACATATGACTAATTTGCATCTCCCAATTTTCAGGTTATTTCCCAGAAGATTCTATTACTGAAGGTTATGGCAAAGAATTTGAAGAAGGCACGTGCCCTCTGGAACTGCAGATGGAGACAAGCTGCTGCATCTCAGAGCAACACATATAACGATAGAACTGTTTGAATGGTCACCGAACCACACCCTAATGTTAGGAGTCTGGAGATGAATCCTACCCTTAGTAGGTGGCATTTTTATAGGACAATAACACAGAATCACAACTTGACCACCAAAAAATTATCAGTCAAGACTTCTTCTTAAAATTTCAGGAAGAATGCCATACTTTCCTTATAATTTAAACAAAAGTACAAATTGTAGTCAATCACTGGAGTTTTAAAAAATTCTGATAATCTTCCAAGAACCCACCAGGAGATGGAGAAAGTTGGATGAAATTTCTGTTAGAAGCATACTTATTTCTAACTTCATCTAAAAATGGTAAAATTGCCCTATTGCTTCAAAAAAATGTTTAAGCAAAGTTTTTCATTGCAATATCTGTCATGTGTATCCATAGTTGTGATGGAGCGGGTAGTTATCTTGTTTACTTGCATAAAGCAAAAGGCTGACATTTTTGGTACTAAGCAGCATATAACTTTGTTTAATAAGGAATCTTTGCAGTTTTTTAACTTTATGCAAATGACAGTATCACTATAGAATATAAGATTAAGCTTCAATTACCGTTAATACATTTGGAATCTTTAAAATACATGGTAAAATTGCCTTTGAAGCCATGGCATTCAGAGGTTGAAAGCCTGGCAGTGGTAAAGAATTTAGTATGCTCTGAGATATTAAATTGAAACTAAAATTTGGTCTGAAATAGAATTTATTTGATCAGAGTTGCCATCAAGACAATTATTTTCCATTAACTCCTGTACAGAAGTGCCAGGAAAACATGGTGAGATCCACTTCACTGCTAATCTCTCTCAGTCCTTCTGCACCTGGAAGAGTGTGCTCTGGAGGTGGTGGGCAAACGAATATAAGGAAAAACCGTGCAAGATCGTTGATTTTGAGTGTTTGAATTTTTAGGGGACACATACAAAACTTGAGGGTTTAGCCACTTACCCCTGCTTTCCAAAAGATGGCCCACACAACCCACTTTAGCTGCCTAGATCATCTAGAGGTTTTGTAGAGAGATACTGCCCATAAAGACTGGCACTGGTACCACATAGGTGCGGTCAGAAAATCTGCAGAGATCAGAAGCCTTCCCATCCTCTCTGAAACTTTGATTTTTGTTTTGTGCTGAACATATTTTCCCTTTTCACACAGATGCTCAGGTGATCTGACCTTCTGTCTTTTTAAGGCTGTCAGATGGTTGTGCTTATGCCATTTTTTATGACAGACCAATGATATTAGAGCAGTGCTTCAGGAAGGGGGTTTCCAGCCTCCTTCAGATGAAGAGGGATCAGACCCTTATTGCCGGGGTTGCCCCAAAGAGCATATTGCAGATCTTTCCTGTAGAGTGTTGTGGGAGGGAAAGATGATACCTGGTGTCCTGGTTCCAGCCCAGATAAGCCACGACATTGTGCTATTTGATACCACATTATGTCATTGCCAGGGACAAGGAAAAGGGACTCTTTCTCTTGCCTCTGGGAAGGAGGAGCATCCCATTTCTGGACAAGGTAGCAATCCTGGTGGGTATAGGGTTTGTCTGCCACTGTTCATTGTCTGGGCTTGGTGAGCATTTTGCATATAAATCACCCTCTCTTTTGTACACTGTTGTTATTAGTATTGTTGCTGTTACTGTTCATTTTCTTATCTCATTGCTCTTTCCAGGAAATTGTTTTTATCTCAACCCATCACCCTTTTGTGTCTCCCACCAGAGGGGGATGGGAGAAGCTTGTGGTTTTCTTTTTAGTGGGAATACCATCCCTAAATGACGACACCTGGCCAGACCTCAGCGCGGCATGCAAGATCCACATGGTTAAAAGAAAAACAAGCAAGAAAGAAATAGCACAACCACAAGGTTTCTGTTCAAATAACAGTTTCTGGTCCCTCTCTTCTGGATGATCGCTCCAACTGCAAGATCGCTGTGCATAAATCATGCACTGATACCAGCTTCTCTGAGGTTTCAAGTTAGCGTGTACAGTGCATAACTTCAGTGCCTGAGAATCTTTTGGGTTAGCTGTAAGGTGCCTATTGATTTTGAACTGATAAGCACTACTCAAGGCTGCACTGCTGTCGAGGCAGAGATGCTTAAGTTGCATATAAATGCAATTGTAGCCAGGATTGTAAAGGTGTGTATCTAATTCTTTGTAACCAAAACTTTGTGTCATAGAAATCTTTTAACACCAGCATTTACTTTAATAGAAAAAATACGCAACTACAAAACAAACCTTGCTCTGGTGCAGGTAAACCAACAGAAACAGTCATGCAGCTTACTGTCTGGCAGGAAGAGAACATGCTGCAAACACTGTTGGCAAATACCAAACACAGTGAAGTACAAAGGAGTATATTAATGAAGTCGAAACAGTATCACTGAACACTGCATTAATTAATCATTCCCAGTATTTATTACTCTTACTGAAAAAAAATAATCAAACTTTTAAAGAGTTCTCTAAGGAAACAACCATCATGGCAGACGCCACAGTGCCATAGGGGCATTATATACATTAGATAAGATGATTCAGATATTATCAGTCTCACACAGGTGCCAGAGTCAAACTGATTGACTGATCACAGTATGAGAAAAAGCTGACTCAGTGAGGTCCAAGTTCGGTACCTTTCACTGAAGTCAGTTATCAAACTGCAAATCTACCACCAAGTTTGTTTAAAATACAAAGTAAGAATGCTATCAGTCTATTAAAAACTTGGCAACAGGAGACTAGTTTTTCAACAAAGCATCAGCAAACCCCGCAATGTACATAAGTATGTATTAGATCCCTCAGGAAAAAAACTGCTGTTCCACAGTGCATAGCAGATGCCTTTCTCCAATGTTACTACATTTATCATTGGCTCCATTTTCCCTGTTGTCAGCAGCAACTACATCTGTCTTAGCAACTCAGAATATTATTAGGTAAACTATGAACACCCTCAGAGGCTGTAGGCTCTAAGGCCATCAATATATCTGTCACTTTTCAAAATCATCAATCACATGTACAGAAGTGACTCTTCTCAGTGTCACAACAGGGAACTTGACAGCAGCTGATCGGTGCTGGCAGCACAGGTCCGACTGCACAAGTCACTCCAGGTCACTGTACCAGCATGGCAGGGCAACTCACCTTTCCCAGCCACCAGTGCTGCTACTGCAAGAGCTCTCCCTAACTGTGGTTCCCATGTAACCCCAATGAGAGGATGGTGTCACCCAGGGGTTCATATTTACTCTGAGGTGTAAAATAAAATGGAGTAACTGGTGCCATACAGGTGCAGGCAGGCAGGGCTGTGGGCCCACCACAGCTCAGAAGCTGTCAAGTGCGAGGACAGGTACCCTCAGCATGAAGCTCTTTACCACTCACTCACAAGCAGCAGCCCCACAAGAACAGCCCCGTATCTCAGATATTTGCCATAGTGCCTTCAGCACCAAACAAAACTGAAGGGATAATTTGCAGTCTGTCCCTAGGAACCTGCTGAGTCCTCCTCATCCTACCCAGTCTTTCTGCTGGGATTGCTGTGGGCTACCTGCAGCTCCCTACAGCTTTGCAGTCCACCAGCTCCATAGCCAGGCTCCAGCTCCTGGGGAAGGAAATGGGCCCTGGCTATGAAACTGGCCATGGTGATGACTGTGCTGAGCAAACCACTGCTAATATCTGACTGCAGGGCTGTAGGTACAGGACTGAAGGTGACATGGTGGCAGAGCTCCCTTCCTTTGGAGATTCTGCCATTGCAGAAAAAGTTTTGTAAGAAGTAACTTGTCTGCAAGGCCTGGCTTATCCGCTTGCTGTCAGAAGGCTTTCCGGGTCTCTCTGGAGGCATATGCACAATGATAGTGGCAAACAGCACACATATTCCCCTTCTAGGCAGTTTTCTTGGCAGTGAAGATCATTACAGACAGCATTTACTGCTCTTAATAAGCCCAGTAAATTTCATCAATTAAAAGTTTAGATTTTCAAAGGAGTACTGGAATCCTAAATGGTTTCTGTAAACATATATCAGGCAACTGGTGAAGGAAAGAAGTTTACAGTGTTTTCAAAACTTGGAGAAGGCTTCAAGTATCCATATACATAACAAGAAAATCCTTGTCTTCTTGTCACTTAGACTGACTCCATAATGCTTATAGGACACTACAGTGAGACATTACAGGAGAATAAGATACAACTTTAATGACTTGATTGGTTTTTGTATATATGCAGTCTTTCAAAACCTATTCCAGCTCCTCACAGTTGACTAGTAGGCATAGTGTGGTCAAAGATGTTATTATATTTATTGTTGAACATGATGATATTAAAGAAATAATAGGGACAAAAATGTATGTAGGAAGGCAAATGAAGGCCTGGCACTACCTCAACAATTCCCTCATATTCATAGCAAAATACCAATGCAATCATATGCAAACACTGGTAATGAGATGAAAGCTTCAGTGGTTTTCTTCAGTGTCGTAAAGAGGTTATCATGGACAAGATAAGTCTCCTTAAATGACTGGAATGTCTGTTATGATGGCTGCAGAACTGAAATTTGGTTTCCTATGTTTTTTTCTTTTGTCATTGGACCTCATTCTGTTCTCAGCCATGTTGGTATAAATTAGCATTATTGGAGCTGTTTCAGCATAAAACTAGCAAAATAAAAAGACTGAGGCCTCTTGCTTGCAAAAAGTACATATTATCAATATGTATTTATTAAGGAAAACAATAGATATAAAAAGATAAATTTGAAAGTCAGTTACCTATTTGAAAATTATAGACTACATTCTGCATAAAATGTTGAAAATATCATTCTGCATCTTGAACCACACTAAGACCAAAAGATATTTCATCTGTCCATGACAACCAGAACACAGAGCCCACTTATAAAAATTGCCTTACTCTTTTACACCTTTTGCATAGCAAGATATTTATATTATTGGAATACACACAGCAGGCACACATTAATTCGTCTGTTGATTGTTATTAATACTGATAGACTGGTCGCTGAGCTAGATTAGCACAAATTCTTATCAACAGGAACTGCTCTAAAAAAATTATAAAATAGAAACTGTGAACTAGCATCTGATTTAATCCTGGATAGGGTGCTTGAAACTAGAGACTTCACAGAAATCTCTGTTTATTGGGGTCAACCTCGTGCAAATTCCTTCAAATTCTTTACTTGTGCTAATCTATAGTTCTGGAATCAACCCATATGCAGTCCTGTAAAATGTTGCGGATTTTATTTATTTATTTATTTGTGGTCAATGTTTAAATGAGAACTTAGTAAATTTTACTTTTTTAAATTGAAGGAATCCCTTACCTTTTTAGGCATGTTCTTCCCTATTTTTTTCTCATAAATTAGTTCAAAGACTTTGCAGAATCCTCTTCCAACCATTGCATGGGTACAGATGAAGTAAAACTTTGGTTAGATCAGCATTGTTATGCAACTGTGAACTGTGTCAGCAAAATGTTCTCCCTGGATGGACGCATGTACATATTGTCTTAACTGCTTTCCCTCATGGCATTGTGGGATTTATAATTTCTTTTGGGTAGTAACAAGAGATTTCCCAGGAACAATAGCATGTTTGTCTTGACTTCCAGAGCCAGAGATACAGAATATGCTGAAGGCAAGAAGCCAGACTTCAGAGAATTGTTTCACACGAGCACTTTTTCAAATTCAGAAGCTCATTGAAACTGCTCAAAATCTTCTCTGCTCTGGTCTTTCAGATTTATATGATCAAGTATACCCCAGACTGAAATGCTGTGTGTTAGAGCATACTGAAGATTATATCCACCAAAAAATAAATCCAAGTAACATGGTCCTGAAATTATCTGATCTGGCTAGAACCATGCTCATTACTTCTACAGGCCAGTGTTTGTCTAAAATCTACCAAGAGAAGAGTGGTATGTAAGTACAACCTTTCTCAATCTCTTGAATTAAAGTCGACTTAAATGTTGTGATGTTTTTAGAAAAAGGAGTGTTATAACCATATTTACATTCCTTCCTTGAGATGGTACACCACCAGGGAGTATGTTATCATTCAAAACTTCCCTGTGTTCAATGACTGCTTACAAATACAATGAAGGAGTGCTGGTATAATCATGCATTCAGGAGGGTGTACAACTGCAATACATTGAAACAAAAAAAAAACAACTTCCCCATGTCAACACATTTTACAGGTGTCCAAAGATGTTACTGTATTTAATTGTTTTATGTCTGACAGAAAGATCCCTATTTAGAGTCAGTTTGGTTAATTTAATTAATGATGATTTGGAGTGTTCTCTGCTCTTCTGCAAAGCATCATAGGGTATATTACTCTTTTGCAGTTACTGTAATGATTTCCCTGCTGGCCTCAGCTCTCCTTTAAATGTTACCTAGACTTACTGACAGTGTCTACACAGCTAAATAAAAGAGGACTGGAAGCTGATTGAGCTCTCACACCATGATCGTGTGGGACTGTCTTACATCTGCGATGCTCAGTGTAAGACTCCCCTACAGTAAATATGCCTTGGACAGAGACAGTTGATATGAGCAAAAACTGGGCTGGGAAGAGAGCTAACAAATTGAGTTGTCAGGGTAGCCCTCCCTCATTTGTCAATATAGACTTTAAAATCAATGACATTCACAGTCCTCCACAGAGTATTATGCTACTTCTGTACTGATTTACTATAATTTAAAATCTACCTAAAAAGGTTGTTATGGTGTCTAATCAGTGTTAATCTTAATTCTTATGCTGGGAATGGGTGAATTTTAAAGTAACTTGTACTGACATATTAAACATGCCTGGTCTGCATCAAAAGAGATACAGACACTGTTACAGAGGATGAGAGAGACGTCTGTATTGGATTTCAATGGCAGTTTTACCTGTCTCGATTTATGTGCTCGATACTTTTTTTTGTTTGAGTGAATGAATTTAAATCTGGAGCATCTGTTAGGAGGAGCATTTCCTTTAGTCAAATAGAAGTTATTGAACTTACTACAAGGATAAATGGGTGAAATTAAAGAGCCTCTGATATATATAAGATGAGAATAGTGTTTCTAATGGTCCCTTCTGGGCTTAAACTTTATGAATCTATGTTTCATTTCCTGCTTGCTCAGTGATAGAGATAAGATATCTCCAGGGCAAATACCAAGAGTCCTTCAGAGAACAACGGGTAGGCTATTAATCTGAAAGTGCCTACCTGCCTGGTTCAGGCTAAGGTTAACAAGCTTATTGTCCCACTTCTATGGCTTGGGACCAGAGGACACTTATCTGTTTTAAAATCTTTCTAGAGAGGAGAAGTGGAGAGCAAAGACACCTGGGGGAAGGCAATGTGGGGAACAAAGAAACTAAGGGAAGGCAATACGGGGGACAGTGAGGCAGTAACTGTAGGAGATCATTCAAAACATCATAAAGTGCCTAACCAAACAAAACATAATAAAGCCTACAAAAGCTCAGGTGTAGGTAAACCTCAGTGTTATATTAATTTTGTTCCCACTTAGTAGTTAAACTAGCAAGAAAAAAAAGTACTAAACTGTGCTTTTAGAAGGTTGTTTGAGATCGCTGTTAGCAGATGCTGCTGACAGCTTTGAAAGGAAAATCACCTCCTAAGACCAAGCCCACTTGGATCAGTCAGAAACCAGAAGCCAGCTTTAGTAAAAAAGAGTTTGAAACATAGTCGGTATGGGAGTGATTGAACCGCGGAGTTTCAGTGAATACCTATAGAGCCAGTGTGACCCAAGGCTTCTCAACTGGTAATTGAGACACTCAAAGACTGTAAAGAACATAGAGACACATGTTTTAGCAATACCTTCCCAAGTCCCAGTGAATGGTTGATCAACATATTCAGTCTTCCTAATATGTTCCCTGTCACCACAACTTACAATGCTTTGCAACTCAGTCAGTCCCATACTGAGTGGTGTGCTTAGCAACATACCTTCTCCTGCTTCTAACTGTTGTGTCCATTTGAAATTACTAAGATAGTTGCCACCACAGCTAAGGCCTAAACATGGAAATCAGGAGTCAAGGTTCAGTCTGCATCTTTGCCAGAAGAGTGTCCATGATGTTTGCTGCCAAGACCCTGGCTCCTAATAAATAGAAACAAATTTGTAATACTCAAGTTAAATATTTATGATCTATAGGATGTCCAAGCTATGTAGACTAAGTACCTAGCTGGTGTACATATTGAGAATACTTCACTGCAGTAACATGGCACCCAGTACAGATTTTAAATCTTGCCCTGGATTCTGCCCTGTTGCAGTTACTGATTAAGTCCTCTGGTCGCAGAATCTGTTAATTTCCATCTAACTCATGTATACCTGATTAAGATACCATCAGCTTTAACTTATAGCACCAACATACTCTAATAGAAACCATCCCTTACCCCTCCTTTGATTTCATTTGTGGATCTCATAGTCCCCTGGGTGATTTTTCCAGGCAATATCATCTCTTCCTGACTTATCTTGCTTCTTATGAGTTTGTGTCTCTTCCAATGAAGAATTGCACAGGTTCCATACTATCTTCTTTAACATCATCGTTGACCAGTTCTGCTATTAGTTTGGTGTCTCACCACTTCTCTATCAATTTATTTTATCTGCGGCCATTCCATATCCCCTCCCCTTCTCTCATTCCTCAGGAAAGAGCAATAAGATGTAGCCTCAAAAGTACAACTTCAACAGCCTCACATGCCCATGGAAGTTTCTTTCCTCATGGTATACATAAGTCCTGATCCCTTAGGAGAGGACAAGGTAGGGAATAGCTGCATTTTTCAACAATAAAACTTTTAATAGTATTTGCAGGGATGCCTGCCAAGCTGGGTTATACTGATATGTCAGAAGCTCTGTTATGATAGCAGGCTGTGTATATTTCAGTTCAAAGGTCTCAATATCCTGGAAAAAAAAAAAGACAGATAAACTTACATTATATGTTGAGTGTATTAGGACAATCTGTCTGCAAAAGAGAATGGAGGCAGAGAGTACACTATATAAGTACTGTCAAATTATATGAACTTTGATTTAACCCTTGGCAGCACTGTGCAAGAGGGAGAGATTGCCTGGAGGAGGTAATGAAGCCAACTTCGGCAGCTCCTTGACTCTTTGCTTCTTTTCAGCTTGGTATCATTGCTTCAACAGTCTCATCTTTTGTTTTCCAGTTATGTCTGATAAGTCTGATGCTAATAAACCGCTTACATGACAACATTAAAAAAAGGCATGGTAGATGCTTATTCTTTGTCATAAGAACCTAGATTAAGTGCTCCCTTGCTGTTGCTAGGACATACTGGTGGTCTCAAGAGCAGCAGTGGGAAATTTAGAAACACCATCATGGGGACCAATATTAGATCTGTCAAAACTTCCAGATTCAAAGAAGAAATGTCAAGTTTTGATGTTTTTTTGCCAGCGCACCAAACATTCCCACAGGTGATTCATCTGTATGAGTAGTGTGAGCCAAAATTAAGTTCAAACTCTGCACTTATACCGATAAAGAGTGTAGGAGGTTGAGGATTTTTTAGGATCCTGACTAAGTGATGTTTTATGTAGTTTGAAAAGCATGCATCTATAAATGTTTAAAGTAGCTCTTATTTCTCTTAGCTACAGCCTATCCCTAAATCATCATGCTCCCTTGGGGTGTTCAGCCCTGCACCAGCTTCTTCAAGTCCAAATGTCAACCATTACACTGAGACAGTGAGGGAAATGAGACAGAACCATGTTACTTGTATAATCAGTTGTCACTTAAAGACATTGAATATTTTGGTTTGCATCTCTCAATATACCCACAATCCTACACATGTAGGATGACCGAAAAAAATGTGACTCATTTTGAATAATTACAGTATTGACAGGAAATTTTCATGAGTTTGCAAATAAATAATTAGGAAAAGGTTGATTTAAGCCATTAAAATATTCACTTCCACTTGTCAGTTCACTTCTAAATGTGAGTATCTTCCAAGCCACCAAGTGACAAAGAAAACAGTGCTGTTGGTGCAGGATTAGTCACTATGTTGGGATGTGTTTCTGTACATGCCTTATGGATAGATTTCTGTGGGTTGAGATAAACTGCATGTTTCTGACATACTCTTCAGCATGAATATATGTGAAGTAAATGAATATATTTGGGTCTTCTTGTGTCTTTACCCAAAGGGCTTGGGACTAATCTCTAAAACTGTTTTTGTCATGGTGTAATGATATTATCTACGTTGGAATGCCTTAATGTGTGAGCCTTAATTTAGTTATGCCTATTTTGGCTCATAGCCAATGGCTTTCAGATGATAGGACATCTAACTGGAAGGTTGTCTCTGTGGATGTAGCTCTGAAGTTCACAATCTCAGTCATATTTTTGCCTTTACCTGAGGGACCTGATCTCTTTACATTACCTAATGACTCCCAAGAATTAATATGAGAACTATCTTTCTGTATGAAAGAAGCAAGACACAAGATTGGCCAGGCTATCCTTTATTACAGTAAAATCTGTCATGATTATCTTGTCAGCTTTCCCGTGTCTCATTCTTTCAGGACAAAGCATGTCTCTATTTATAATGGAGAAGAGGATCCACTGTGCCTCCAAATTCTCCAGCACCTATACCCCCACAAGACCTCCCCACCTTGACTCATGTGCGGGAATTGTGTAGTGTGTCAATCTTGCAGACAAGATGCTTTCACTGCCAAATATGAACACTCTGCTCTTGAATGTAGCCCTCTTCCTCCATTGTGGCTTTAGGGCAATGCTCAGTACCTCTTTCCAACAGGAGCTCAGCAACAGTATCACTAGACTAGAGGTAACTTCGAGTGTCTGTTGCATCTTTTTTCTATGGACATCAGAAAAAGCTGTGCCTACACAGCTCAGCTCACCCACAATTGCAACACAGCCTTACTCTGAACATAACAAGAGTTCTGTGTTTTCTCAATGATTCTCAACACAAATATGATAGATGAGAGTATCAGCTTTGTTTTTCCCCAAATCCCTTGCAAATTCAGTCCAGGGTTCCACAGTGAATTTTACTTTTTCCATTTTGTGCAGCAGAAAGAGTAGCACAAATACTTTAGGATAGTACTGGGACCTGAGTTATCCTGCTAGATTTAGTGTCTTCACCTAGAGTGTCAGAGACTCTTCTTTTGTCTTTGCAGCACTGATGGGTCCTTAGAAATGCAGCCTGTGACTTGCGCTAAAACTTCATAAGCAAGAATAGACTCCAGATTACATCCATTTAACTGTGTTGCCTCAGAGGAGTTAACACCAAAAACATGTTTTCTCTCTAGCACAAGCAGGTATAATTGGGAATACATATAAGAAACTGATATGTTGAGTGAGATTGGACTGGTATTACTCTGACTAATCCACTAAGTGATTTACTCAAAGTCACATGTCGCCTCTGAAAGAGAATTTCCAATTTCCAGGATGCCAATATGGTATTTTTATCATATGATGCTTCCACTGGGTTAAAAAG
The DNA here is from genome assembly GCF_001604755.1 of Lepidothrix coronata. Lineage (NCBI taxonomy): Eukaryota > Metazoa > Chordata > Aves > Passeriformes > Pipridae > Lepidothrix > Lepidothrix coronata. Next base: position 3,233,425 of record NW_016690249.1, on the reverse strand, counting down.
AGATTGTGCCTGTGTTGCCTAAAATGGAAGGAACGAACTTTCTGGAGAGTATTAATGTAGATAAAGTAGATAGTAGTCCTTAATTAGGCACATTACACACAAAAGTGTACCATAGTGTACAATACAGTATTGGGCTTTCACAATTTAATAACTCTAATTAATTATCCTATCTAATGGTGTGTCCAACCCGTAAATTATCCAATCCTCAGAACCTCCCACAGGGCCGCCCCTCGGCATGCCTTCCCAAAATTGAGTCAGAGGTCTCAGAACCCTTTTCTTCCTCATCTTCACCATTCTCATCTCACACACATCACACCCATTCTTTGGAGCTTCTCCAAGGTCTCCAGGCCTTCTAGGTTGCTTTGTCTACAATGATAGCTTTCTAGGTACATGTCCCAGACAAGACATATTCTCTAAGAATATATCTACAATTTTCCTTGAAGAGAACATTAAACAAAACTGGAATTTTGGGAACTTGACATGAAGCGTGAGAAAGGAGTTTCAGTTAACTGCCTTTCCCAAGTGTTAGAAACTATACAGCTATATTAAAAATCTATATGTTACAAATCTTAAGAATTCTAAGGCATCACCTTCTCTTCTCATTTTGCTGTTATTGGTTATCAACCAAACCGTCTTGACATCTCAGTTACATTTGAAATGCCAGTATAATAATGAGATGAAAAAAATAATTTTGAGCAGATTAATATGGGGCTGAAGACTAGATTGATGTGATCAGCCTATTAATTTGGAAAAGCAAACATAACTCGAAAAAATAATTTTTTCTTAATTATCACATTCTGTAATTTTTAATCTACAAACCATAATCTTTACTTTTTTCTGCTCCTGAAAAACAATTCAGGTAAGTTTTGTTATTACAACTTTCACTTTTGCAGTGCCTTAAGAGAAAAATATTTTTATTTATTATTTATCTAATATTTAATGTTTATTGATTAAATGGATTTAATGTGAAAACCCTGACATATAGCTTTTCAAATGTTTTCCAAAATTATCTTGATAGGAATCCTCCATTGTTACATCCATCACAAGACAATTAAATAGAGACTACAAATTGGAGGCATTGATCTCCAAGACTAAGACAGGTAATTGAGCTGAAGGGATTTTATGTTATTTGTGCTGTAGCTGATAATTTCACCTTAAGTTCTGAGTGAAACTGATGATCTTTACATAGTCTTGTAGGGCTTCAGCCTATCATTATATCATTACAAAACACTACATTCTGTCTCTGTGGAATCCAAAACTCCTGTTCTTCAGATAAGAGTTAGATCATAGTACGTGAGAATACAATGCAATGTTGTCACAAGTGCTATTTCAAAGCCCTGAGGGTGTTGTAACATGGATTTGTTTTTCACTGGACCTGCTAATGCTGTTCTTTCTGCACTCCTTTAGTTTGCATACCATCAGCCTACCTCCAAGCTGTTGGCAGTGAACTCAAGCATTCCTACTGGGAGGAATATTAGAGGCTACTGATACCAAAGGCAGTGCACAGCACTGACTCAGGCCCTCCCTGGGTGTTTTATAAAGTAAGCTTGCAAGTTTGCAAATGGAAGTCTGGAGGTTTCAGCATGGAGAACAACCCATGAAAAGTTTCTTATGTAGTGTGTATATAAAGTTTTATTCTTTTTCAACTGTGAAAATTGTCCTTGAGCTTTATGGCATACACAGATTGCATAGAGGAAGTCCAACTCATGTACACACTAGTCATGTAACTTTGAGGCCGATAGATGTGAGCAAGTGCTACTGCACTTAAAAGAGTAAAGATTTCTCATTATTTTTGCTATTGCTGTTGCAAATAAGATCAAAGCACTACAGCTAACTCAAGGACAACTAATGAGATAAAAGTTAGTTGTTTGCTAGTATGCTTATTATTTGTTCTGTGCAATGTGTACTATTCTCCAACATATTTCTGGTATTGTTAGATTATTTTAGATCTTGACTTGATATGAAAAGCCATACAGTCTATCTTTTCAAGTAGGTCACAATTGGCCAGAATACTGAAGAAATATGCAGGCAAGAGGCAGACAGGCTGAAAATGCTGAAGGGGAACAGAAAGGTCCTGAGAGAATGTGTTTAAAACAGTCTGTTAACCCAGATATTGCTTCCCTCAGACTCTAGTGGCTGGCTCACATGGAAATATCATTTTCTATCATAGAAGTTCAACTGAAAAGAACTTCTTAATAGAAAATGAAAGTTTTACATTTGCAAGCTGCTGGAGAATTACACAATTAAAAATAACTTGACGCAGTCTAGATGAGAAAAAGCCAAAAACTACCACTGAATGGGCTCAGAATTTTTATTAAAAAGAAGACAACCTTAGTCTCCAGAAATGCTGCTATCTACTACACTAAATCCTTCAGTGTTTGCTACATGTTTTTCTCTACCAGTTTTCCTACCTTTCTGTAGTTTTTCTAACATATTTTCCTCCTTCCGTATCAGGAAATTATGTTCAAAATAACAATCTTACCATCCCCAGAAACAAAACAAATGTTTCACTGAATGAGCCAGCTGTAATATAAGAAAGATTAATTGTGTGAGTGCTGGGTTTAGAGGTGATGTGAGCATATCATTCTTGTCAGCAGTGAGACAGATTTAGAGCTCCAAATAGGAGTAATAGCTCCCTGCTTTAGGCAAAGAGTTGGTCTCAACCTCCTTTATGAATTCAATAGCAGTAGAGAAGGACATCAAAAGATGGTCCTGAGTCCCTGCTTGCAAACCTCACAAGGGTCACATCTGTTCTGTTCAACGCATTCACTCGAGTGAATGGTTCATCAATCTGTGGTCAAGTGGTGGAGAGGAGGGGTCCTCTACATGATTTGAGGCTAGCCTGTCCTCGACCAGGTCACGTACATTGATGCTGCATACCAATAGATCCTCAGATAAGAGTTATATCACAGTAATTGGAATGCAACATTGTCATGAGTGTCACAGAAACTGGTCCAGGATCTGGAATATACTTATTACTGAGTGTATTTTTTCCTCAGTTCTTGGTTCAGAAATAATGTGCCATGTTGCAAACCATCAATAAGAAATTAAGACCTTTGTTACCAGACTGAGGTGGAAATATATGGGTGTTTGTGAGAATGAAGAGCCTTCTGGGATCCCTAGGACTGTGCAGGATGGAGTGAGCCAGACCTCATACAGGCTTATCAATATTGGTTTCTGGAACTGCTCCTTGCACTGGAGTACTTGCCTACTTGTGCCTGAGAATTGATTTTTAGGCAGCTGGTTGAGGTGGTCCAAAAGAAAAATACGAAGCAAAAGAGCAATTTTCAGGTGTGAACAATTTGCCCAGTCCCATCATTATTTGTCGGAGTAACTGTATGAGTAACTCTATGAGTAACTTTGTAGAAGTGTACTAGGGTGCTTCATTACATTGACTTACATCCCCCAAGAAGCAAGATGATTTAAGAAAGAAGTGATAGTCATCATGGTTTATCCAATTTCCTCACTCATTTGATGTAAAAATGTGAAATGATTTGTTCCTTTTCAGCACTAGAAAAGATGGTTCCCTTGTATAAAGTGGCTGCCCCTCCAGAGGCAGTGCAGACCTGTATCATCTTAGGATGACATGAACAGAGGGGAAGGCAGCAACAGTCTGATAAGTTTATTGGGAAATCTCCTGTAGAAGCAGACTTACCACGAATAAAAAAGAGCACAGTGACTGTTTCTTCATCCAAAAAGCTCTTGAATGAGAGCTAACCAATGAGATTAAAATAGTCAAAAATCAGTCTAAGACATCTTATTCTTCAAAAGGTAGATGAGACAAACAAATAACTCCTGATGAAGATGAAGGAATATGCAGCAACTGAGGAAGCAGAAGGAAGGATCAGGTTAACAAAATGTTTTCAGTTAATTGCACAGATCATGGCTTGTATTGATAAGGGCAGACTCTCAGGTCCAAATTAGGATGAGAATTATGACATGTAAAACATTCACTAGAATCCACAGCTATGCACATATAACATCTTATTTTTATTGTAGCAACCATTTTTTAATCCACTTTAAAAAAAAAGAGTAAAAAATAATATAAGATTTTCACTTAAATAACTTTTCTTATTTTCCATTGATTTTACCTTTCTTTCTGGCAGTGGTGAGTTTCATGGTGGGGAAACACCAATCCGTCTTGACCAATCTTCTTAACCATTCTAAGACACAAATCTTTAAGTTTATTTATGTGGTCTCTGCTTGGAGGATCTTGGAAATTAGTTTTCTAATCTTTCACAAGAAAGAAACTGAACACAAGAAAATGTAATTCTCATCTTGTAGTGGACTTGCAGAACTGTGTAACATGACTTTATTGATTAACACACAGAATTTTTTTACAAAAGTCATGCCAATCTTAAAACAGCACATCAGAATGTCTCTTGGTATCTATATGTAGTCCCCAAGGACTTTATGAGCAACTGCTACATGAAAACTTATTATTACACAGTTATATTTTGACTGTGACTGTCAAAACTGTCGCCACTGGGAATTTGGCAACCACCGCAACAATATGTTTGAGAACTATGAGGATATGTCTAAATGAGTACATGCAGAGAGATTTGAGTTCACTTTGCCCATGCTCAGAGTTGGTCTTGAAGTGCTGTGCTGTACCCAAGCTAACACACCCTGCTGAAAAGTCAAGTTATGGTTTTGTAAGCTGGACCTGGCACCATGCAAAGATGCTTTCCAAACATCCAGGATGGTATTATCCTGTACAAACTGTGCTGGGACTGTGTGCTCACCCATGCAGGTGTGCCTAAGGGTGCTAAACCCAGAATTCCACTACACTGGGGAACTGAAATAATGGCCTCTGTGCATGGGGAAACCACCTTGTGGATTCTCAGCAGGTTTTAGTATCATCCCACAGAATTTTCAGAATTTCAAAACTTTCCTCTTATTTTCACTCTTGTTTTAGTACATTTATGGCATTTGTCTCCAAGACAACTTGTAAATTTTTTTAGGTTCTGTACAGCAGTAGCTATCTAACCAACCATAATTGTCTCTATATGCTTTGGTTCTAGGCATGTAAAGACTTGTTACTGGCGATAAATGTCCCTACTGGGCAGTAATATGCTAATATTTACCCTTCATGAAATATACTTAAAGTACTTACATACATTGGCATGAAAGGAAATAAAGACACTTCATCACGTAATCTCTTATGAAGTCATCCAAGCTGTTTTCGTTTTCTGTTTTCACAGTGCACTTATTTTAAACCTTGGACATCTGCTGCCACACAAAATAAAAGAATTGTAAAAAGCAAATCAGATATTTTATGGTATGTGTTACATTACAGGACTGTGCACAGTGCACATGGGTGCAACTGGAATTGCTAGTAATGGACACCCATTGGGGTCAATGGTAACTATCCATGACCTCATAGATCCTTCTCACACTGCCAAAGAAGAGCATGCAACAAAGCTATTCTTCACAGTAAGTCATCATCGCAGCGTGCTTGCAAGCAAATTGTTTGCATTACAGAACAATTCCTCTGAATGCACACTGCCTGAAGAACATTTTTAAAGCCATTTGTTCTTGCTGAAGATGACTGTTGTTGTCATTCTCCCATGTATTCTTCTTCCTGTTAAGTGACACTACCAACAAAGAAACAGTTGTGAAACCTATACTAAAGAACATGACAAAAACATTTGGTATTGTCATTGACATTATCTCTTCTGACAACAACCAAATTATGCTAGTATGTATATGTCAATAGCACAGAGCCTTTCATCTCTTTCATCAGAGCACATATCATCTCTCTATGTATAGTTAGCTGCTAGAGCAACTCACCATCTGAACAATGATTTTTTCATATGTGCCAACTAATTATGCCATGTCATCAGACCAAATGGCAGAAACCTGTGCTTCTGGTTCTCGAGGGAGGGTTCCCTGCTCGAGAGCAAACTGTGGTGGGAAGAAGAGCTGCTAATAATGGCCTCAGAGCCAAAGTGCTTCTGATGTGGATGCTCTGGACTAAGAAATTAAAACTCTTTCATCATATCCTACTCCTCCCATCATAATATCACATTTTTTCTTCTGTTCCTTACTGTGAATTAGTCAAGTGTGGCAGAAAATTGAAGTTGGCATTGGATTTCAGCAAGGATGGAAAAAAAAAGTTTTGAAATCTTGAAATCTGGTTTTTTTCTGATGCTGAATGAAACTGAGCCAATAAGTCATAGACAAATACAAAAACAAACAAACAAAAGAATTATGGAAAAGTAGAAGAGATATTCAAGAATAAGAAATAGTCTGGAGTCACAACACTCACCTGAGATGGGAAAGATTCCTTTCTAATATCATGTCTTAGAGCAATCCTAGAGCTAGTGATGCTAGGGGCGTTGATTAGGGGCCTCTGACTGTGTTGGGAGTAGATGCTTCTGTATATTCTGATGCATTTATCTGCATGAACTACTGTATAGCCCCTAAGCAGGAAGTAAGCAGCACAATCAAGGTAATTTTATCACACTCATCCTCCATGTTCCTCTCTTTCTTAATTTAATTTTCATTGCCCTCCATTACTAAATCATTCTGCACTGAGCAATGCTGCTCTCAGCCTTATGGGGCACAAGACAGTTTTTCAGAGCTATGTCCTGAAAGTCTTGCTGTTGGACAAAGGCTCTTTTTCCATTTTTAAGCTTCATCAAGACATTGTACTTCAAAAACTTTTGTTCCTTGAAGTCCCATTTATAATCACATTTCTTTTTTAACACACCTACATTTTCAACTTTGTGTGTGTAAATCCCACCCACAGTTCTTCTTTGGCTTGTGATCTAATCTCTCACTTACTAACAACTGCATAACAACTGCAATCCTGCACTGAATATAGTCATTGGTACACTCAAAATCTTGCTATAGGCAGAAAGATACACAACTTTTGAACAAAGCAGATGATTTATTTTTTGTGTAATTAAAATCTTAACTATCTAATCAGAGAATTGTTATTCATCTTGATCTAATTATTACATTAAAAAATTAGAGAATAGTATATATATAAAGGGGATTTCAATAATGACACAGTTTAAATTGTTTTAACCTCCTTTCCTAATGGCTGCCCCCTTTTCCACTGCTGTGCTCCCCCTTCCACTCTTTCCCTGCATGCAAATGTTCTGTGCTTCAGTGTCACAGGTCATCAGCGTCCCAGGCCCCATGCCAAGTAGAGTATGATGCTGATGGTGGGAGTTTCTTTCTCTTTGTCATCACATGGGGCTATTGCTATCCATGTTCTATCACACTACTACTTTTCTTTTTTCCATTGGAAATGTCAGATTTCATATACATGAGATTTTATATATGCTGAGTACTTCTTCCATGTTCTCTTTTTTAACCCTAAAACCAATGTACTCTGTTCTCAGGACTGCATTGCTTTCACTACCAGTGATTAACCACTGATGATCTGTTTACAGCAGGTTACTTCCATGCCTGTGTTTCTCCACACAGCATTCTCTGCCTCTCTCAGAAAAGGCTTATGCTACGGTACTGTTCCTTTATACCATATAATTTTGCTATGGTAAGAAATATTTAGTTCTACATAAAAATAACAGCTTGTTAAATGCTATCTGTATAAAAATTATGGTTATACCGGATGATTATACAAATTTAAGCAAAAGTAAAACAGATTAGACAATAGCCACCTGGTCACTAGGAAACTGCTGATAGCAGCTAAAATAAGCTATAGCAAAGCTGTAGACAGCCCAGGACAAAGCTAGTCAAAGTCTGACAAGTCCAGAGGTCTCACAACGTTAGAGTGAAGCTTCTGATATGTTGTTACCAGCAATGACAATTTGTATCTGTTGAGTTACAGGGCTAATCTTAGCTGCTAAGGACCCTGACTTTTGGTAATCTTAAAGACTGACAACACTTACAAATTTCATCAGGATGCATAAAACATATTTGAAACTTACAGCACTGTTTAAGATCAGGAGAGACTTGTGACTAGCAACTCAGCAGTTGCTCTAACTCAGGTTCCCATCGGCTCTTCAATGTAGCAAGGTGGGTACTGCACTCAGCCTGCCACAACTGACCTCCACTCAGGGAAATTCCACTCTCTCCCTGCTACAGCACAGCGATGAGCCAGGTACCACGAGTTTCATGAGTTGATCACATCCACATACTAGGTTTCTGCTTGACACCTTACTTAACTTTCACATTGCTTCTCACTGGGATCTTCTGTGGCTGCTCAGCAGCACCATAAGAGGGTTTACTAGCAAGCTGCCTAACATGGGATGTTGCTATCTGCTTGAATAAAGTCAGAAGGTATCTGACAATTTTATCACAGAGAATTACTTGACAGATGATAGCCCTGTCTCAATTCTGCAGCAATTCCTTCAAAAGCCTACAGGATCTAAGTGCAAATTTCTTATGAGGACAATTTGTACAGTAGTTTCAGTGATATTGTTCAGTGTTAGCACCAATTTGTGGCTTATTTTTGCAGCAACTGTGGATGGAAGAGGGATTAAATAGATTTTACCTTCAAACAGTAATCTGATTTGCTACTATATATGAAAAACCCATTTCTTTTTTGCTCTATGAGCACACATTTATTTTTTGCAGGACTACCTGCAACTGGTATATAATTTTTTATATAGAAGTCAGATGGTTTTTATTTGTCTTACCTTCTTCAATGAGAAAATACAAAATCAAATTGAAACAGCAGGCAAAATAGTGTATATATGCACAAAGCAACATGCAGTCGTGCCTCCTCCAGGCTGGAGCTGTCATCAGTTACAACAAAGCCAACACACAGTCTGTGCAAAATATGCCAATAACCCATCTTTCTCTTCAGTTCATGCTGAGCTTCGCATGAGGTGTGATCCAAGGGAAGTACTGGTTTTGGGAGAAAGCCAATATCTGGGAATATTTTCCTCTCCATCTGATGTGAAAGTGCTCAGTATGGTGCTACAAACTCTAAAGGTTCTGGCTGACAGCTAGTCCAGATGTCTGAGGTCACACATACCACCACACCACCAACCGTATCTCAAAGAGGCATGTGAAAGCCAATGCTTCACACACGTGAGAAGTCTGTAAATTTGAAAAAATATTCTCTGTGTGGCACAAGGTGATTTCGTGCCAAGTAGTTTAGAAGCCTTCCCAAACGTATGTGTTTACTTTGCTCTGAAGCACCAAGTCCACTTCGATCACCACAGAAATCAGAGCTATAAAGGCAACTGGTCTGAAGGGATGGAAAAAGTTCTTTTCTTCTTATGTCTCTGAAATGGCTAATTGGCACCTGGCAGATTATTTTACGTCATGGAAGCTTGAGGAGCTGCTAAGAAAAACAATGGAACAGAGAAGTACTTTCGAGTAGGAAGCTGTGAGTAGTGGAGAAGTTGGACAATGGCAGAACCTCTGCTGTGATGATTTCTCCCGAGATTGTCCCGCTTACATATTGTGGTTGGTCATCTGTCATGCCCTTAGAGCTGTGGAAAAGCAAGTTCTTAATCAAAAGCATTTTTTTGCAAACAGAACATGTTCATCATAATGCATTTTTAGCATTTACATGGAAAAAACTCAAATATAGAAGATATCGTTCTTGAGCTATATCACCAGCTGCAGATAAGAGTCCTGTTTACCTTGGAAAAATTCTGTTTTTATTGAATTCAAAGCAGACTTCTGTCCATCAAAAGCATCACTTTTTGTAGTACCAGTCAGACCTTTCAAGCCCTTCTAGAATTTAGCAATGATGACTTTTTGTCCTGCCGGAGTGATTGGGGGAGCATAGGAACACAGGAAAATCAATCATGTGTTTGGGAATTAGGATGAGAAGACACAGTGTGAAGGCTGCTCCAGAGGCAGTAGCATGCTGATGTTGTGGCCTTTCCTCCCACGGCAGGGGAGGATTTATGAGCCTGGGCTGGAGGAGGAATGAAGAACTAGAGTTTTCCACTTGGCCATGTAGTTCGATGCAGCTCCTCAAATATTCCCAGAGAGCAGAATTAGCTGGGGACTGCCTTGTAGGTTTTTTGAGAAATACACATAGTTTCGTCACCAGGCTGAGCCCTCCTCAGCACCTGCATGACTGCCCTTCAGAAACATCATGCCTCTATGACACTGTGCATTGGACACTCTTCCACCGCCCTGACACCATGGCCCTCTGCAGCTCCCTCAGCATTGCTCAGCTCACATCAGTGCTGGGATCCAGTAGGAAATAGTGCCCTGGCGTGCCTGGACAAGAATTCCAGGGAGCAGGTTTGTACCTTTTGGTGAGTATGTAGGTCCATTTTGTTTCTGTAGAAAAGCTCTATAATACTTTAGATTTCTCAGTGACTAAGCCTGCTTCTCATCCCTCACCCACTCATTACACATTTGGCATCATTAGTTACACTGGTGCTAGTCATACTGAGGCTCTGGAGGGGCTGGACAGCTCTGAGTGCTTGCATAATGCATTATATGCCTCCAGCAGTGCCTTACTCCTTTGCTCTTTCACAATAGTAAGGATGTCTGGGTTTAATTTTTTCCCCCTTTCCTTCTCTTCATCTGGTCTTATTAGCCTCTCTGGGGTCACCATTACTAGGCACAATTCCCTTAAAGCACAGCCACACACACCTCACCCACTGCTGTTTGCTGTACTGCCAGTGCCTGAGGCTATCCTGAGGACTTTTTCTCTGACAGTGTCTAATGCAATTCTGTGTATTTTCTTCTTATTTAAAACAATAAAACTTGCTATCTGCTTCCTTTTTCCAGGTGTACCACGACCTCTTTTTGCTATTTTCATGTTAAACCAATCCCTTTAAGATACTGACTTTTAAGCAAGAACTTTAACAAAGAATGCTTAAATTTATTTTTTTTAGCATCTGTGGAACTGCTGCTGCCTGTGTCCACCTCTGGGGCTGCCCTCTCTCCAAGCTTGGGGCCTGAGGCAGCTGGCTACCATGGTCAGTGGGGCTATCTTTAGCTTCCAAAAAGACTATTGTTGCTGTTCTGTGGCACTGCCAGTGACAGTTTTCTCTTGTTACAAGTGTTCAGCATTTCAAAAGTTATTTTTAGGATGATAACCTTTTCACACTTAATCTCATCTGGTCTCCCAGGTACTTAAATGACTGTTGGGAATAATGAGATCTATGAAGCTTTAAAGCGAACCATCTTCATCTCTCAGCTTCATTTCTGAACTACATCTCTCTTACATATACATATGTCATGTCTGTGGATACACTTTCATCGATGGGAAGGTGTTGATGGGGCAAGAAATACGTGCTTAAAAATCTGAAAGCCTATTACTTTATTGTGTTAAAGCAACCATAGGAGCCTTAACTTCTGTCAAGTCAAGAAAAACAAATAAATGAAATGAGGAAATAAAGGTTAAAATGGGTTAATGACAAAACTCAACCTGGTCTCACAATAAGATAGCTCTGCTGGCTTCAGACACTCTCAAATTTATATTTCTATGAGTTCAGAACAGATGAAAAGGAGAATTAAAATATTAATCAAAGTTATTCCAACTTGTGCCCTTGGGAGACATTCTAAAACTTCGTTTGTTGTTCAAAGAGGGAGGCTCTGGTTCTCGTTGGTACAGTGGAAGACTTCGTTGCTATCTGACACTATATTTACATTTAAGAAGGGCATAACTCCCCAAAACTGGTACCTCACAATGGTTTTTTTGCAGCACAAATGGCTCTCTAAATGCCACTGAAAGCTTGAAGCCCTCAACAAATACTGTGCCAGTTCTGCAAGGTGACTGTGTGCATACAGTTCTGAAAGAATTACTCCAAATGTCAATAATAAAGTAATCTCTTGTTATATACTGTATTTTTAATGCCACAGATATACATTTCTTGTTGTAGCATTTCTGTGTAAATTCCTGTGATACACAGCACTAAGCACACTTTTGACCTTGTAGCTTAACAGACTTGTACAGTATGTTAGTTGAGGCTACAAGAATGTCCATAGAATATCTTTCAATTTTTTTTTTTAATTGTGTTCTCATGCTTATTTTTATTTGTTCCTGTAGCCTGGAGCTGATGTAGAACTTCATCCCTATTGCCACTAACCTCTTCTGTTAAGTCATTTCACATTTCTGCAGAACATGTTTACGTAACATAAACAGTAAGAACAATGAAAAAACAAGGAGAATGGAGAAATAAATTAACACAAAGAAATAAAATGGTGTTCATTCTGCTCTGTCATAGTGCTACTAATTCACAAATACTTAGGAATTCACGTTTTTTATAAAAATGTTTGTAAAGCCTCAAAAATTCAGAAATCTAATATAAAATGCTTTTGTCAATTTGGATATTTGCTATCTCCTTCTTCATAAGTTTTCTTTGTTCAGCCTGAAAACAGAAAGAGTATTCAGTGAAAGAAAAGCAATCAAATCCAGCATAACATTAAGAATCCAAATGTGCAATATCTCCATGTTGCTGCTGCATACAACTGTTGTTGATGATAAATTAATTCTGAAATAAAGTGTAGTTTTACTGCTTGAGAATATATTCCCACTGTAAGGATTTTGCATTCCCACATCCTCCCTTTTAGCCACACCAGCAATCACAAAGCTGCTTAGTTATGAGATACAGTGATAGACCCATGAGACAGAGGGTCATCTTTTTGTAGGATTGGTTGTGAACAGGATCAAGGAACTGAGCAGAACTGGCAGCATTGACACCTGGCAGCATGATGTGGGGCAGGTATGGTTGAGTATAGGGATGGAAGAAAGCAGAATCCTCTTTCAGTAGTAGCATAAGCTTGAGCAGTTTTGCATAAGCTAATCGTAAAACCTCACCCTGAATAAAAAGAAATTAGGCCCATATTACAATCTGAACAACACTGATTCATTTCTAAGCAACCATTTGAGCATTGAGTGAGGCTACAGTGTTGTTTACACTCTCTTGTCCTTTTTTTCTAAGTCAAAATTCTACCCAAATCTCTTCTAACGGAGTTTTTTACTATGCCCATTACACAGAATTGCAAGGCTGTCAGTGTCACTCAGCTTTGCCCCTGCTCTTCTATGTGCCAGCAAAACTGCATGAGTCTATTTGGTATCACTGACTCGTCACAAATTCCTTTGATCCTTCCTTTAAAACCTTTTGTCTCATTTAGATATTCAGGTTCAAGGATCATGCAGATATTTTATCAAAATGCATTATTTCTCTAGTATGTTTTGTTGACAGGAAGTTTAAGCTTCACCATCTCCTCTTACAAAGATTTTACTAAGCTTTGAAATTGTTATTCAGTGAAGTGAAGTGGTAAATCTGTCCTCATCCGTGCTATTCAGACCACTGACTGGAACATTTCTGACTGACATTATTGAAAAGAAATATAACCCAAATCTCTTTTATTTTCAGTTTTCAGTGTCTTCAGTGATGTATGAAATTTCTTTTAGGTCATTACAAATCTTTATCAATTTTTTTTCTTCACCTGTCATAGTAATGCAGACTGTGTATTATGATTTTCACTGGTGAAAAAGCATGACTTGAAGTTCAAATGGACAGAAACATTTGCCTGGATTTGAAAGCAATATATATTATGTGCAGCAGGACTTTACCTACTTGGTCACACCAAAGTTAACAGGGTGGGTTACAGTGGGGATTTGCTTTGGGAATCTTCAGGATGGCATGCCAGCTACTGTATTCTGATTTTTATGGAATTATGTTTACCAGAAGTTTTTCCATGTTTTCTGAACACATGGCCTCTGTTCTTTTCTAAGATGTCAAAGAAGGATGTTAGCCTGAGAAAAATCCTAAACAAGCTGTTCTTAACTGGGCAAGAGGAATGACTTCCTCACTCTAATTCGGGAAGAGGTCTGAGAAATAGAAAAAATTGAACAGGGATTTGTAACTGCTTTTGGGAAAGGAAATAGAGGCTTGATATTAGCAGTTTTTAGAATTAATGCTTTAAGCACACATTCCTCCTTTTCCTTGTTACTCAACCACTTATAGCAGGATCTGCATGACTGATATTGGCCATGGAAAAAAAATTTCTCCTGAGTTCAAACACTGCATGCAGCATGGCAGCTAACTAGTGGTCCAGAAGATTACCAAATTCTGTGATTACCAACTAATTACGCTGGTGTGAAAGGCAAATTGGTTCATTGCACAAATTTAAGAAAAGTGACGGTGTAGTCAAAGGATGCTTTTCTTTCTGTGAAGACAATGTAGGAATGAATACTATTATCCATGATTGAATTATATGAACACTCTTCGGTGGAGTATTTAACCAGTTATTTTTCTTTCCTTTTTATTTACAGTACATAAATATAAATCAACTAAATGTGTGCTGCTGAAGGTCACTTTACAATGTAACCAGGTTCTTTTTCTTCTCCATTCACTTTATTATTCCATGCCTGTCAAGGTTTTTAAGCTTCCTATTTTTTCTAAGTATGACTCTGTATGTTAACTTAAAGATTTAATGAAGACTATGTATGGGCAAGCTACCATTTTTGAGCAGAACTCTGCACACTATGTTCAGCAGACACTATGAAAAATAAACCATAATACCTGTCAGAGGGTCTAGAAAAGTTAACATGATGGGAGTAAAAAGCATTACAACTATATCTCCCAGGAGGAGCAGTGACAGTGAATGCAGTTGAACTCTGAACTACATAAAAATCCCAACAACAAAACTGCCCCAAAACCCCCCAGCTGTATACAGTTCAGTAGACTGAAAGTGTTTCAAGGAACCTTCTGGTCATTTTTAAAATTCTGTATTATTTTATACAGTCTATTTCATAAGGAATTTCAAGTTCTAATTCAGAACACGAAAAGATGTTAAAACATCAGTATTTCACAGGCATAAATATTTCAGATGTCACTCAGTTTTTCCCTCCATAATTTGGGCCCCTAATTAGTGGCTGTAACTAACTAAGACCATTCTGCCATTTTAAGTATGGCTTATGACACTAACTTAACATATATGACATCCTTCAAGATACTGGGTACATTGTGCCTTCTCACAGTCCTACTGGAGAAAAATATTTGATTTAGTTGCTTACACTGAAGTATCCACTGCTATTTTCAGTGCCCTAGAGTGTCTGGAAAACATCCATCACAACATAGGATCCATGAGAGACTGGTGATCATCTGTGGAAACTAAGACATCTGCCTGGGACTTGCAGACTTGACAAAGGCTCTGTGGGACATCCATGTTCCTCCATGGGAACTAGAGGCGGAGCAGGTTGCTTTAGAGCAGACAAAATGGTTAAAGCAGCTACATCAGGCACCCAAATCCCACCTCTTGTGTAGCAGATGAAGGACGATATGGCTTGATTCTAGATATGGAAGCTATGAAACAGTTTGAGATGTCTTCAGCGAACTCAGGTGGCCTCCAGCTGCTGATCCCGAAGGCGTATTTTTCCTATAGGTTGTCACGAATTAGTGGTTTAGGTTGTTCAAGAAATCACAGGCCAAGGCATAGGCAAAAGCAGGTTTAATATTACAGTGAAAGTGTGACAGTTTGTTGGCAAGGTTCATTCTAATACTTACTAGTTGGTTAAAGCACATAGAGAGAAATTGGACTAAAATCTAAAGTCAATCAATCTAAAACAAAAGTTTACCTAAAATGATCTATATGGAGGCTTGGGATTGAAAAAGGATAAGGATAGGAAAAGGTAAGGATAAAAAGAATAAGGGAGATCCTCCCATTGTGGCACAAGGCTCAGTGTGGACCCTCTTGCTAAATTGAGGCCCAAACTTGACCAAAGGTTTAGACCTAAAGGTTTTAGCAGCAGTTTAACTTAATAGCACTTACTCAATAGCCTAATTTAAACAATTTAAGAAAATATTCTATAGAATTTACTATAAGAACAACAGTCCTTATATAACTCACTTATAGGCCCAACTTACAAATCTAATGTACTTAAGAATTTAAGAGATGAAAATTCATAGTACATTTGCTGTAACATTCATACTCACATGCACACAGACTTAAAGGAGTATGCACAAGATATACCTGTGAAAAATTCCTCTCAAATTCACTGAAGTTCTCATGTGGCCTCTTCTCATCAGGCAAAGGATTGAGCCTCGAAAAGTGGGGGTATCAGCCCAGGATCCATCATCGTAATTCAGCAATCCTCCAAGCATAACGAAATTGAGAATTTCCTGTTTCTGAGAGCTGTCCCACTCAAAGGGAGATTGCTGGTCACACCCCACTGTAGCCCAGAAGAACTCAAAGGACCTCACTTAGGACTGCTGTTTCTAGGGTCTCAAGAGAGCTGGCTTTAGTCATGATAAGTTTCCATCCTGGCCACTCTTTGGATCAGCAACTTTCTTTGAAACTTCAAGAAAAAAAAATATTGTTCCACTAGAGTTGTTATTCAGACAAGAAACATAAATTTCCAAGGCTGTTCATAAAAAACAGGAGTTCATTAGACAGCATAAGTTTCTGGGAGAAGACTGTTTCTGATAAGTTCAAGATGAGTTTAACCCACGTGCTGTTAGGCCCAACGAGCATTTCTGAGAGGAATGCACCATCGCATAAGTCTAATATCAGATCTACTTGTACTCTTTAGCTATCCTGGCTGACTATGGCATTTCACATCACATCTATGTAAGGGCAACCACACCAAGCCCCTAGGCTCTGAGGATGGTATTCTGTTGTCTTTACATAGGTGCTTAGCAACACATCAAGTTAACTACATTCCACTCTGAATAACTGTTTGAACCCAACTGGCTTGTTTGTGTTGTTATGTGAAAACTGTAAGGAATGTAAACTTGGGCTAGAGTTATACTAATTGGGATGCCTTATGACTTTCCCTGTTTCTTTTAACTTCTTTCCTTTTTTGATATATAACAGAGAAGGAAAAATATTTTGCTTGGCCTTCACTTTGTACTCAGGTTATGGGTCAGACACTCAAAATTAATAATAAACCTGAAAAAGCAATGAATAAAAAAAAAAGGAGCAAGGAGATGGGGCATAATTAAGGTAAAAACTCCAGTACTTATGGAACAAGTCATATGATAAAATTTAAGTCTTCCACATTTTTTGAATCTATTTCCTCCCTAACTGGATGTTTCTGATTGCCACTTAAAAAAAAAAAAAAGCTGTTTAAATTGGACACAAAATATCTCCAAGTGAGAATTCATTATGTAATTAGCCTTGGTGGCATGTGTGACACTCAGTTTGTACAGACTTAAATATGAATGCCAAATTTAAAGTCTAGAAGTCCTGAAGGCTTTTCATCTCACAACCCTTGCCCAGAAAACTTCAATATGTACCTTTGATGTTTCGAAAGTTGTCATTATGACATACAGTCAATATGACAAATCAGCCCATTTTGTCCACTGCTTAAATACTAGTCAAGGTGTAAAACAGTGTAACATAAAGTGTTCCAAGTCTGTAGTCCCAGTGCATTCAAATTAACCTAAAGACATTGCAGAAAAATCAAAACTACACAGAATCTCATATTTAATTATCCTAACTACCAGCAGAGTGTCCTGAAACATTCTATCTCTTGGTTAATAAATGATCTCAGGAAATATTATTTATTTTTGCGGTTTTGCAAAAAAATGTTCTGAAAGTTTATGTGGGATAATTCTGAATATAAGGAAATGCATCTATAAATTTATAATTAGAGTGTTGATAATTTCCCCTTGGGGTGATAGAAATCTATAACTCACAATTGTATCATTATACAATTTTTATTGTTTTATGACTCACAATTGTATCATTAAGATCCCATATAAAATGGGAAAATGGATAATTAAATGGATGAGAAAACAAGCCAGAAACAACTTTTTCTCCTTTTTTTTTTTCTCCCCTAGTGGTAAAATGCCATATTGCATTACAGCATGGAGATCTGGGGGGAAAAAAAAAGGAAAAGAAAAGATGGGTGGAGAGGCAGATTCAATCCAAGAAATTCTACCTGTTATCCTAATATCCACACACAAGAGACCAGGATCATAAATTTGTACCGCTGTGTCTTTCCTTGAAAGTAAAGAGTCTACAATATGTGGAACATGAAAACATGTAAAGTACAACAGACAGTACAAGATTATAATGAGCAAAAAGTCTTTGGAGAATACCCTTAGCAGCAAACAAGTATTTAGACAAAATGTATTTTGTGGCTACCCTTGAGCATAGTCAATGGAGGTTTTAAAAATGTTGCTAAGAATGTACCAAATATTAAAAGTTTCTTGTTTCTGATATGCTACTAACCTGCCGTGGGAAGATGCATATGGTAGGAGACATATCCACAGGTTTTTCACAAGTGGAATGTGTGAAAATGATTGTGAATGGGCTAAATAAGTACAAAGGCAAAAACAATGGGTTTGACTAATGCAACCCTCAGTCTAAAGTAGATTGTGCTGAAATAATTTCCATGTTAGAAACTATCTCCCACCACACCCACACTCAATATATTGCAATGATCAGACAAAACTCTGCCAAATATTTTCTTGTTACCTAAGATTTTAACATTAGGCTGAAGACTTTGGACAATATTACTGTACTTTATAATTATGATGTGGGTAGTGACTTTGTCACTTTTTTTCAATAATATGCTGCTTTATTCTCAGAATGCTCATGAGGCAAAAGACCAAGTTGTCACCAGGAGTACAGTGCAAGCTTTAGAAGGTCTGCTATTTCTTTTGTCCTCCTGACTTCCTCCAAGTATAAAGGGGGGATTTAGATTAGATATTCAGAGGAAATTCTGTACTGTGATGGAAGTGAGGCACTGGAACAGGTTGCCCAGAGCAGTTGCATATGCCCCATCCTGAGAAGTATTAAAGGTCAGGTTGGATAGGGCTTTGAGCAACGTGGTCAAGTAGAACACCATGGCAGGATGTTTGGAACTATGTGATCTTTAAGGTCCCTTCCAACCCAAACCATTCTATGATTCTGTGATTCTAGAAGAAGGGACATTCTTTCAGCTTGCCAATTTTTAAAGTAGATCTGTAGCTATAATTCATTACTTGAATTTTGTTTTCCCACAAATTTTCAAGCCGATAAGCCTGAAGGTTCACATCATACTGTCCTTCATCCTCACAAAATGTTTCTGAAGAACTAAAGATTAGCATGAATATTCATGAGGGTTTAATAGTTTCTCACCCTTTCTTGATAATATACAATATATTGCATCTTTCTCAGAGTGGAGAGGCAGAGTTAATTACTGTTCTCTGCCTCCTGTTTCATCTCTTATCTCTGTTGTTGACAGATAGTTTCTTCCGGAGGGACTTATGACTTGGTTGTTGTTGTGACTCCTTCAGGATAAAGACCTTTGGAGTCCTGACTGTATGGTGTTCCACTCAAGCATTTTTTGAAATAAATGCTCCACCTCAGACAATGAGGCCTTATTTTACCACTATAATTTTTCAGTTTTCTCTCAGATTGAAATTTCTCCCCTAGATACTTTCCACCATTTTTCTGAAGCGGATCGTGTGTTACTATATTGTACTTTGCTCTGAACCCTTCAAGAAATTATTTTTCCATTCAGACAAGTGTGATGAAGTTCTTATAAAGTATCATCTGGTAGTTTCATTAGTCCTGTTTATTTTCTCTTCCAAATCTTACTTCACCATATAATTAGCCCTCAAGATACTGTGCTACTTAACATTCCTTTTTCAAATAGTATTTAGATAGCTTTCTCTCTACATGATAGCACAATCACATGGATTGTGAGTCCTGAGAGTGTGAATACATTTAGAAAGAATAAAGTTTAATGAAATGCAGTAAGAAGCGTTCATGACTCAGATCCACATATCTACTGCTTTTCCCTTTTTATGTTTTTCAGTTTGTTCAAAAAAACAAGCCTGCCTGGTAGATGTGCTTATAAACATTCCCATACTGCTGTATGCTTTGAGGGCCTCATTCACCTCCATGTTAGTACAGACTGAAGCAGCATAATGGGAAATCAGGCCTACTAGTCCTCATAGAGTCTCTGTAATTTGTTGGTATTGTGTCTATTTCAAAGTATAAATTTGGCATTTGTGAGAATGAGAATCTGACACTCCAGAATCAGGCAATAGTTCTGAAGATTGCAGACAGCCTGCAATATCCCTGGCTGGTGTAAATTGATCTTGCCCCAAGACAGCCTATGAAGCTGAAGGGATTTGTTTCATATGAAGTTTGGCCTATGAAATATATTTCTGATCTGATAATGAACAGCCACAGTACCCAAGAGCACACAACATTAGGCCTCTCTCTCCTGAAGACATATCAGATTTGCAATAAGCAATTTCTAAGAAAAACACATTGCTAGCCATATGCTGATTTACAGTCCTGAGCAATAGGATTATTGTCATGAAGATAGCAAACTGGATTTTTCTCTATGGGTGTCTACCGGTAATTCTATCTTGAACATCCTTAGCTACCTTTATGACTGCCACACATAAGCTGTGCTCAGCTATTCTGCTTTTGATTTTTTGCAAAGATTGCTTGTGAGATGTTAAACTCAATTTTATTCTTAACTCTATTTAACTTGTAAATTCTCCTGTGGGGAAAAAAATGTGAGAAATAGGAAGTCTTGAGGGTGACAGAGCACTGGAACAGGCTGCCCAGAGAGGTTATTGGAGTGTCCTTCTCTGAAGCTGTTAAAAACTTTTCCAGATGCAATCCTGCGCAACCTGCTTTAGATGAACCTGCTTTAGTGGTGGGTTGGACTAGATGATCTCCAGAGGACCCTTCCAACCCCAACTAATCTATGATTTTGTGTTCTATGAAGTCAGTTTGAAAATTAGGAGGCCAGAGTGCAGCCATAAGTGGTGGCATACAAATTGAGATCTTTCTTGAAAATACCCCAGGCTCAGGATAAAGCAAGACAATGGATGTGGAGAGGGGTGTAGTAGTACAACCCCAAACATCCACACATGGACATGTACTTACTACATAATACATATTCACTGTAAATTCATGGCTTGTACCCTTCTGACTCATGGAAAAATGCCCTCCATCAAACACATGCAAATCATTATTCCTTAATACTTCTGGATATTACAGGCTCTCTGGATGGTACAGTCCTGCCCTGATAAAAGGAGGAGAATATGTCAATGCCTGGGATTTTTTTAGTAAGACATGCTGGTTATCACATGCTAAAAGAGGGAAGGATTTTTATTGTTCAGGGAATGGAGTAAAACAAGTGCAATGAAACCTGAGCTGGGCAAACCAAATCAAAAAATTAACCCAAAAGCATGCCTAGGAGACAAACAGTGCCAGGCAGCTCCATAAGAGACGAGACAAATAGCATGCAGTGACCTCCAGCTTGGCTGGCAGCTTTAGCAGAGGCTGGGGTGACCCAGGCTTACGTCTCCTGCACTAGACAGTGCTGAATCTCACCTTTTAAAGTTTGTGGTTTGATTATCTGTTCTGCCTGGACAACTTACAGTGCACAATGAAAAGCTGTTGAGATGAAAGGTTTTATGGTCTCAAAGGCCACCATCTCGATGAAACTGGTTTCCTGCCCTCATTCCCTCTGCACTGATTGTGGCCCCATCTTTTCCTTGAGTGAAATATGTTTCTGATCAGCACAACATGTTTTAAACTGCAGCTCTATCCTGAAGAGTAACTATGCAAAAATTTCACTTCTAACTCATCAGATTTGTCACTTGAATGTGTTCAGAAGCAGCTCTCTTCACATTAATGACAAAAGGAAACTTTTACTACTTTTTCCTGTATTAACTCTATGGAACGCTGAGTAGATTTTACTACTTCGCAGCTGTGTAAGAACTGTTCATCAGCATTCAGTCATGGACACAATTGCCAATTCTAATTTGCAATTTCTAATTACAATCTCAGATCCACAAAGTCACCAGAGGGAGTAGATGAACAAATTTCAGGCTAAGATTTATTTACAGACAATGATGTTCTCAATGAAGTCATGATTTGAACATGTAAGTTATGATAAAGTGGTAAAAATGGAGACTAGCTCTCCAGAATTAGATTGGATGTACAAGGTTGATAAGACATAATTTCTTATCATTAAAACATTGGGAACACATTAAGCTATACGATGGGGCACCAACATTGCACTTCACACTTTTACTGATTTGCTTTTCAGAAGAATTGAAACAGCATTGTATTTTAAGTGACATGGTATTGAGAAACTTCTGCCCTTCCCACAAAGATGAAAAGAAAAACTTCTCTGGGAAGGCCAGAATTGTGAGCAGTAAACAAATGGTCTAACTGACAACTAGTCCACTAATGCTCTCCTAATGCTGACATGGTTGTATTTTGCTATAAAAGAGAAGTTTGAGCAAAACTGTATTTACACTGGGGAGTAATCCTTCTTCTTACGTGCAGTATGGATTTCTTTTATCCATTCAACATTTTTCCTGGCACTTCTCTGTGATTGTCCTTTGAATCACATCAGCAGACAAAGATATTGCAAAGTAATTCAATTTTATTTAAAAAAACCCTAGGGTCCAAAAGTCCCCTTTATTTTCATTTTACATTTTAATATCTAATATTATTTAAATGCCACTTTTATTAAAGTGTCAACCAAGTGATGCTGCAATCAAGTGATAGTCAGGTCCTTTTTTATGATGTTTTCTTTTTGTTTGTCATTTTAACAGTAAGAAAATTATTCTCTATAAAAATGCTGCATATGGAAAGCTATTTTGTAAAGGGAGTTCTTTTCCCATGCTTAGGAGTTGTGGTGGGGGGAAACAGTTTTTCCCCCTGCAGTTATAAAATGGTAAAACCCCAGGGGGTAGTGACCCCTGAAGTTTTGAGGTTTTACCCAATGAGCGCTTCTGCGAAATATAAACATATCACAAGCAGAACGGAAGAGAAGTTGATGTTGTAGTTGTTGTAGGAGAAGTAACCATGTTGTGAAGCCATGAGGAGAAAGGGCAGGAGCCCCCCTGGGGGGGCTCTGGCCCCCCAGCCCCCAGCTGGGGGGGGCTACAGGGGCTTGGAACAGCGTAAGGCTGGGCTAAGTACCTGTGGCTGACAGCTGAAGGAATTTCTCTACTGTAAGAAGCAGCAGGAACAGCGGCAGGACTGCACTGACCAAAGAAATGGTGGCAGAGAGCCAGAAGAGATAAGACCAAGCAGCAACTACAGGCAGGCAGCAACAGAGAGAGAACTCCTGGAAGGAGAGAGAGAGAGAGAGAGGCAGCAGCAGAGAGAGAATTAGGCTCTACACAGACAGAGAGGAAGTTGGCGTAAGAACTGAAACCAAAAGACCCCAAACTCCTTGGAGACCCCTCACCTCCTAGGAGGGAGGGGTGAAGTGCAACATGCACTGCAGAGGAGCTGAAAAGCTCAAAGCATCCTGGAAAGCTGGACCAGGACAGCCAAAGGAATGCGGAGAGGGTGACCTTGGCCCCCCTCCCTGCTGCTTGAGACAGAGCACAGGAGCTCTGGTAGAACTCTTGAGGCAAAGGCCTTCAACTGAAAGCCGCCCGAGATGTTCTGACTCAGAGGTGAATCCCCTGAGGAAGGGACCTTCATGGGGTCTTACATCCCATGATATGACCATGGTGAAATGAGTTTTGTCCCTGCTATGAAGTCCATGGAAGAGAAGACCCTCGCTTGAAGACAACGGGCCAAGGGGCTTGGATATCCCCTCATGTGTACTGGCAGAGATCCAGCTACAGCTCCTGCATGAGAAAAAGAAGATAGGCCTGCTGCCTTAGAGACTGCTGCTTTGGAAAATGGAAAGGATCTTTTCCTTCTTTCCTCCTGGACTTTTATTTGGAGGGGAGAAGAGATTTGATCCCTTGTAAATATTTATGTCATGGTAAAGATCATTAAGATTGTATATAATGTATTGTAGTATTTATTTTGTACAGTCATTGTAATATATTCCCTTTCCCCCATTTTGAGTCTTCTGTGGTGTCTGGAAACCATCTCACACTGGGTTGAGATGTGGGAGGGGGCTAGGACTAGGGAATTGGATTTTTGGGGTTCTCAAACCATGACATTTTTGGTAGCAGAGGATGGTTGCAATCCATCGAAATAAAAAGATAAGAGCCATGATGCTTGTTATAACAGAAAGAGTTTTCTAGACAAAACACAGGCTGTACCATTGTAGAGAAAGTAAGGCTATAGTAATGTAAATTAAGTACTAAGAGTAGAGTTAAGTGTGTGATAATGCTATATTGATGTGTAGTAGAGAGATTTTGATTATATTTTAGTTTATTGAAGATTGCATGTTGATTAGAGTTTTTCAAATTTTTGTGATATGTTGATATTTCGCAAAAGCGGGGGGCAGAGAGTTGGGGGGGGGAACAGTTTTTCCCCCTGCAGTTATAAAATGGTAAAACCCCAGGGGGTGGTGACCCCTGAAGTTTTGAGGTTTTACCCAGTGAGTGCTTCTGTGAAATATAAACATATCACAAGCAGAACGGAAGAGAAGGTGATGTTGTAGATGTTGTAGGAGAAGTAGTCATGTGACTCTGTTCTGAGGCTTTGGAGTTCTGAGAAACCCCAAAGAGGTTATTTTACCCCAGTGTCACAATTACAACTATCTTATGTACTTGTAGAATATAAAAGTGATTTGATTTGTAATCCTTTTTACTTTGATGAAACCTCTCAGAAGCGCTGTTCAGTATGAATCGGAAATCAGGTAATTAAAGGAAGAGACAGAGAATGTGGGAGACCGGACTAACACAAAGAAAAGAAGAGAGGGCATAGTAGTCTCATACTGAATCAGAAAGGGCCTTTTTCTGAATTTGAATCTTGACACGACTTGGGGTGAGGCATCTGCTTAGTCTTGCAGTGGAATGTCTTGAAGCAGAGCCCAGCAGACCATAGGTATCTTTCCATTTAATTCTGCTGCTGACGGACTATATTCTTATCCAGCACACAGTATGATTTACTAGGGTGACAGAATTTTTACAATCTGAGATTTGTACATCCGTTACTTGAACTACATGAGCAAGGGAAATAATGCTTTTCTGTTTAAACTTATTACAAAATAGAAATGGGCAAACCCCGAAAAAAGTCTCATATCTCTCTCCTTGTCCACACAAAGTAAGTTTCTTCTAGGTTTCTAGACAGAACTCTCCTTTTGATGTATTATAACTGACTGGGAAGACTTTCCAGAACATACAAATTAAAACCTTAATTCCTAAAATGCATTTTGCTAATTATGTGATTTTGGTGTTAATAGATTATCTGAGCTAAAATGTAGCAACAAATTTTAAACCAATAAGAGAAATGTTTTTATTTAAAAAAAACCAAAATACAAATATAATGCAATTGTTCCCAAATGTGGAGAATGTCAGTAACCATGGAATTCAGGGTCTTTCCCTTTTAGTCTCTGGACACCCTCATGATAAAGCTATAAAATGAATTTTCTTTTCTTCTGACACGGAGTTCTTGCAACTTGTGACTGAAAATGGCTCAGCTTTACCAGTGAAAAGGGTTGATGCTTCACTCTGTGCTGTCCTGGAAATTGTGGATTTCTGTGAGGTGCCTAACTTCGACAAGTTGTGAAGGTTTTGTATGAGCTAACTTTTTAGCTTGTTACTTTTCTAGAGTTCTCCCAGTCCATGACTTTGCAACATGAAACTTTCAAAAGGGACAATAAGCAATGGCAGCAAAAGAGAAATGTTCGAATTCTTTCACTGTTTCCAATCCCTGTCCCCTTGACAGTACTGTCATTTCATGCAGGATTTTTGACACTGGTATAAGGACTGTGAGAGCGTTTATAGAGACTCAAGGGAGCCAGTCTTCAAAACTACTCAACAAAAGTCCAATTAAATTTCTTGACAACTGTTAAACCACCTCAAAACAATCTTCAATACACTTCTCATGCATTTGGGAATAAACTAATATAATGATGAAAGAAATGTAGTAATGCATTTATTTTCCAAGCCATGTTTTTAACTGCAAATGACAAAGCCAGGCAATGGTGTTCCTGTTCCATGAATTGTTGAGAGCTAGGTGTTTATGGCAGGTAACAAAGCAGAAAAAGTACAAGCTTCATTTCCCACAGACTTGGCTGGGCCTGCAGCTAAGTATCAAATTGTTTTCATAGAATCAACATTCAGCAGCAATCAGAAATTGAATTCTACAACAGATTTCTTTGAGGTTCATAAGCTTTAGGCATGCTCAAGTGCCACATTTAGAAAGTATCCACAAGAAGAAACTCTGCCAGAAAAACAGTATTAGGCAGGTCCTTAGACTGTACATGTTTACATTTAGTGGCTTCATTGGATACACCCTTATTACAGTAAATTACATGTAAAATCAGGAAGAAGTTCTATCAATTCTAATGGAATTTTTCCTCTTTCTAAACAAAATATTACATAATGTTACACATCTCACTTTGGCTACGTCTCCATATTTTGGCTAAGTATGTCTACAGTACTTCCTTAGCTAACTACCTCTTTATTCGCACCAGACCATATAAACAATTTTTAAGATTACAACCAAAGGTTGTAGGGTGACAGGTGGATTGGGTAGGTGAGTGCATCATTTTCATGGAGGTGAGAAGACCAAAGGAAACATTTCTATTTCTAGCATGGAGCACATCATGAAATGTTTGGCTGCATCATTTGTTCTGATGCCCCAATAATTTCTCTAGTTCTTTATTTAGAAGAAAAGGAAGAAATCTATCCTTATAACTCCCTTTATCATGCATTTTTTTTGTCCTGATCATAATGCCCTCCACCACTTGCTCCACCTGAGGCTGGAAGGGCAGCTGAGACTTCATCAGCAGATGGGCTATGCAAAGATGTGTCTTTACTTTCTATTCCTAGTCTAGGAGGCAGGTATATCCCTGCAGTTTCAGAACAGAAAAGATGCCAAAGCCTAAAATTAATCCAACAACCTGGCCCCTACTCAATGACCTTATGCAAAGCAGCAGCCAACAAAAGGGGGAAGATGTGAGAATTAGTGGGACTCTGGAAGTGCCACCTTCTGTGACTGCAGCGAGGTGAATTAAGGTGTGATGATGCAATTCTCCACTCTATTTTCTATTTGAAAAAGCTCTTGTCCAAGAAAACAGTTTGAGAATACACTAGATAAAGCAGATTTTTTGATGAACTGAACTTCACAAAGCAGTTTGGTTATAAGGTAAAATTTATGCGGCCTTTTTAATGGGAATTTTTGGAAACAGTAAAATTTAAAGCAGTGAAAACTGTATTTCTCTTGGTGGTTTATAAGTAAAATGTGTATACATACATACATACATAAGTATAAATATATAAATGTATATTTATATAAAATAAAATACATATATATTTTTTTACATATATATATATGTAAAAACACAGGCCATGAGTATTTTCCAGTGATGCCTCCATCTTATTCTAGTACTCCATTT